>NW_007245638.1:249903-552626 GCF_000164805.1 Carlito syrichta
CCAAAAAAAAAAAAAAAAAAAAAAAAAAGGGGGGGGAAGCATGTACTAGGTCTGGTGGGTGTATGTAATTAAGGTAGATAGATTTGATTCTTTATTTTGAGTCAGTTTTGTGGCATGCCGTATTGACAGTGGAGGTGGAATAGTTTGAAGTTGGTAAAGTCACTGTCAAAGAAACCACGTGTTGCTTTGAGTTTGCAGTAACACCTGAGGAAGACAAACTCCTTGTGACCCTGACTACTCCAGGGCTTTTTGTGCATTGGAATGTGAAAAGTAATAAAAGACTTGAGCTTTTTTAATGGTAAATATTTAGAGAGAAAACTTTGTCCTTGGAGTAACTATTTTAGCAAATATTGTTGTCACGTTCTTATGGTCTATGAGTGGAACTCTCTGAGCTCCAACTAGATGGATAAACAAGTATTTTATTGAAAAAGAATACTTATTAAGATCCTGACTTCTTATAACTGCAGTTCTCAAAAATGTGGAAGAATTGGTAGAAATCTGAATGTGCCCATTTTAGTTCTCCAGCCCTCTACCCGCCCCTTGGCTGTGCCCAATGGATCTTCCAAATATGTTCCTTATGTGTGATTTCTTTTGGCTCTATTATTGGCACTCTCCTTGCCAATTCCCTATCTCTGTTGTTAGTTTCTGAACATAAAGCTGAAAAAAGATGAGCAGTAAAGCTTTGTTGTTCATTGGCTGCAGTGGGGAGGGGAAGCTGAGATTATCCTAACACTCAGTTACAGTTGTGTCCTGTTCAGGGTAGTTCTTTAGTGCTTCTTCTGCTCTAAACTTAGTAGAGAGGTGTTATTAAAAATGTGCCAAGTTGACATAATTGACACTTTGTACCCTTTGATCAGTACCTCCCTGTTTTCCTCTTCCCCTAGCCCCTGACATCCACCATTCTACTCAGTGCTTTTATAAGTTTGACTATTTTAAATCTATAATATAAGTGAGATCATGTAGTATGAGTTCTTCTATATCTGGCTTATTTTACTTAGCATGATATTCTCCAGGTTTATACATGCTGCCACAAATGGCAGAATTACCTTCTTTTTTAAGCCTGGAGAATTATATATATATATATATATATATATATATATATATATGTATGTATGTATATATATACACACACACACACATACACACATACATACACACTATATATGTATATATTGTGTATATATATATCACATTATATATAGCCACAATATATATATACATATATATATATAATATCACATTTTCTTTTCTCTTTATAACCACATTTTCTTTCTTTATTCCTCTGCAATGGACATTTAAGTTGTCTCCACGTCTTGGCTCATATGAATAATGCTGCAATGAATATGGGAGTACAAAAATATCTTCAAGAGCCAGATTTCAATTGTTTTGTATATTTACTTAGAGGTGGGATTGCTGAGTAATACAGAGTTCTATTTTTAACTTTTAACTTTTTGAAGATCATCTAAACTGTTTTCTATAAGGCCTACACCAATTTACATTTCCACCAGCAGTGTTATAAGGCTCCCTTTCCTTTACATCTTCCCCAAAACTTGTCACTGTTTGTTTTCTTGGTAGCAACCATCCTAACAGGTGGTAGGTGACCTCTCATTGTGGTTTTAATTTGTATGTCTGTGATTATTCGCAATATTGGGCACTTTTCCTTATACCTGTTTTCCATTTGTATGTCTTCTTTGGATAAATGTCCATTCAATTCCTTTGCTTATTTTAAAATCAGGTTGTTAGGGCTTTTTGTTTGTTTTGCTATTAAGTAGTAGGAGTTCCCTATACATTTTGGTTATTAACCCTTCATCAGATATATGGTTTGCCAGTATTTTTTTTCCATTCCATAGGTTGCCCTTTCGTTTTGTTGATTGTTTCCTTTGATACACAGAAGCTTTTTAGTTTGATATCATTTGACTTGTCTATTTTTGCTTTTATTTCCTGTGCTTTAGTGTCATTTCCAAGAAATAACTGCCAATGTGTTTATGGCATTGATTGTAGTAATAGTTTCACAGGTATATACTTAACTTCAAGCTCATCAAATGTATATATTAAATATGTCCTGCTTTTTGGATGTCAATCATACCTCCATAAAGTGGTTTTTTAAATGCACCCATAACAACAACATGAATTGTACATAACACACTTCTAGAAATCCTAGAACCCATGCCTGAATGCCGTCTGGGCAGTCTGACTGCTATATTCCTTTAGGTTTTGGTGACAAGTTTCCAAAACAGACTGGAGATATTTGTGAGCATCAGAAAATTGCACTATCCACTGGACTCTAAGCTGCCTCAGCTTTAACAAGGTCTTTGAATAGCTCTGATTAGTAGAGACCCCCACCCCCCATCATCACTTAGAGAAATGGTGGACATGTCAGATGTCAGAATATTAGGTATAATTTACCAACATAAAAAGGAATGGGGTAGTGCTCAGAGGTTTCTGCTCTGACCATTTTTCTGCTCAATGTATACGATCAGAACTTCCTTTTTGTCCTTAATATGTTTCAATTCACTGATTTGGGATATAGTACAGCTGTACCAGATACAGTTGGAAAGACAAATAGATCTTTTCAAATTCTGATTTCTATTGATTAATAGTGACTGCCTAAGATGTTGATTTGGGAAGAGTATGATGTCATGACACCTGGGCTCAGTACAGAAAAGAGTTTTCACAAGCCAAACATGGTGACTCATGCCTGTAATCCAAAAACTGTGGGAGGCCGAGGCAAGAGGATTGCTTGAGGTCAGGAGTTCAAGACTAGCCTAGGCAACATAGCAAGACCTCATCTCTACAAAATGTAGAAAAATTAGCTGACATGGTGGCATACGCCTGTAGTCAGCTACTCAAGAGGCCAAGGTGGAAGGGTTGCCTGAGCCCAGGAGATAAAGGCTGCAGTGAGCTGTGATCATGCCATGCACTACAGCCTGGGCAACAAAGTGAGACTACCCCCCACCAAAAAAAGTTATCACTATTGAAGAGTGCCTTCTGCCATCAGGGAGGAAGTGGTAGAGATGATAGACAGAGAGTTAGATAGAAAGACTATATTATATACATACATATACACACATATACACATAATTATATATGTCTATACTGTATTATCAAAATAATATATGTACTTTTACTACTGAGAATGTCTGTGCAAGGATGAAATTGCACAATACAGATGGAAGATATTATCTTGTTGTTCACCAAATCGTTCCCCTACAATTTTAACCTCTTTTGAAGTTAGATGTGGCCATATTCCTGATTTCCAGCCAATGGAAAGCATCTGTGGAAATGGCATTCATCACTTCCAGACACAGAAAATAAATCTTTCCACTCGTGGTTCTCAATTCTATTTCTTCATGCCCTGGCAAAAGGAGTGGAGAGGGATTGGAGAGAGGATGTAGAAGAGAATGCAGCCACCGAAAGGAACCTGAGTCCCTGAATGACTGTTTGGATCCGAGACCTCTCCGTAGTCCTTCCCCCTTTGCCTGCCAGCCTGCCTTTCATACAATGAACAAGAAATGTACTTCTACTGTGCAGTGCCATGGGTTTGGAGTTGTCTGCCCTCATTTACTAACATTATATGTGTGAAAACTTTTTATGTAACATAAAGCACAATGGAAGCGTAGATTATAAATACAAGAAAGCAAAATACCATTTCCCTCTCCATATAAATCCTATATTGTTATGTCTGCTAAGAAGCCCCCTCAAAGCATTTTTATCTTTTACTACATGGGCAAATCCAGCACTTCCCTCCCCTCTGCATAAATCAGACACATGCCCACAACTGTCTATCCAGTACAGTCCTGCTTGATAATGCAAGTGTAACATCTGAATCCATGTGCAGATGCCAAAACTGTACTGGAGCTCTAGAGGAAATCTCTGGGAGAAATCTCAGGGGTAGGCAGAATGGGGGCACTTCCCTGCTACCATCCCCACCCAGCCACCCACCTTGACCGTGTCAGTTTCCTAATTTGTAGTCCTGCCTGTCTCTTCCAACCTGAGTTCACTGTGTGGTCTTTTCTTCTCCCCCCAGGTTATTTGATCTTCTGCTCTAATTTTCTCACCAGCACTTTTCTATTTAGTTTTTATAGAATTTATTTTTCCTTTCCTAAGTGTAATTTTTTGTATCTATCTTATTTGAATTTCATTTCATGTAATCCCTCCAGTGCATCCAGGCCATTTTGGATTCTAAACGTGTTGTCTCTTCCCTGACAGCTGGGTATTCATTGTAGAGTACAAATATATACTTAGCTCCAATGTCCACAACACTTATAACAGTCAAACTAGAGTGAAAGTCAGGAGAAGAGATGGCAGTTGTCCACAAGGCCCCTCCAACTGGTGCTTATTCTTGCAACAGGGCAGTGGGAATGAATGGAAAGCTAACATTGAGGACATGCTCTCAGTCTCAGGATAGCTTTGTCCCTGCATATCTTTTGCAAGTCCCTCTCTTTAGACCCACATTTCTCGATCCATAGGGCACATGGCAGACAATGGCTGTTGATATCTCAAAATTTTGCATCTTCCTTGTTCAAGAAATTGGCCCTGACTTTTAAGATTTAAAAAAATGAGAGAGAGAGAGAGAGAGAGAGACTCCTTTTGGTCGAACTGGGTGAAGCATCCACATCTGGTTTAATAAATTCTAGAAAAGAAAGCAAAGTTATGGAGTAAAATGAGACTATTTAGGTTCCATACTTGTGGGTACATTTAGAGGAATCATTCTGAATCAGTCACAACCCCTGAAAGACCTACTGGTGATGAAACTGAATGGTAGAGGGACATAAAGAGGTGGGTAAACAAAGGAAGAGAAAGAGGTGAGAGAAAATGATTACAATTTTAACATGTTTTTGAGTCTGAAATTTACCAGTAGTAATCACTCTATGAGAATAATTGTGTTGTTAACATATTCTGTTTTGTTCTGTTCAATAATATGTCAATATGTGTGTGTTATGTATATACACACACACATATTTGGTGAATACATACTATGTTACATGCACTACATAGAGTACTAAAGTAATCATTTTTTTCAAGGGACTTTCAACTTCGTAGGAAAGAAAAACACATAATCAGAGAAGTTGCACTGTTGTGCTGGTGGCTACTAGAGGCCAGAGAGCGCTTAAGTAGCCCAAGAAAGGAGAATGACAGGACATCTTCCCAGAGGGGCGACACTTGAGCTGGCTACAAAAGGGAAAATAGAGTAGCCTGATGATGTGCACCGTTCAAGGAGGAAAGGATGCCATGAATGGAGACATGATAGGATGGTGTGTTCTGGGAAAGGCCAGCCCAGGCTTGCTGTGGAATAAATTAGGAAGTAAAGGAAAACAGCAAGGAAGGAGGGAAGCATAGATTTTTAAAGAGCCTTATTGGCCAGGGTAATAAGTCTAGACATTGCCTGAGGGCATTGGGAAAACATTGAGAGATGTTGAGCAAAGGAATGACATGGTCAGAATTGTATTTTCTGTAGATTACTGCAGTAGAAATGCATAAAATGGATTTAAGATGAAGACAAGCTGGGAGACACAGATACTAGTTAAGTAGCTACTGCAGCAATCTAGAAGACAGGGATGGAGACAGGGGATGGAGATCTAAACTAAAGCAGAAGTAATTACAATATAGCTAACAATTATTCATGAATTCAGTGAGTGGTCATTACCATTTCTTCTGTGTCATGCACTGTGCTGGGTATTTTACCTAGACCAACTCACTCAATCCCCAGAGGCCTATGCCATCAGGCACTGGTCTTGCAGATGAGAAATTGGGGACTCATGGGAGACATGAAATTCCTGACCAAAGGCCTGATAGACAATAGGAGGCAACGGCAGAATTCAAATTCAAATCTGACAACAACCGTGTCCTCAACCACCAATCCAATGGTGATATCTATGCAGAGGAGAGAATACAGGTTAGGAACATTTAGGCAATGAAATTAGCCAGGCTAGATGATTGCCCAGCTTTGGGGAATAAGGGAGAAGAAAGCACCAAGAGTGGCTCACATGTTGGGCCTGGGTGTCTGGAATAGTCAATACAGAAAAACTAAACTTTAAGTCCTTAAATTCATTCCAATTAAATATGTCACCCAGAAAACCAGTCATTTGACAACCTTACTCTCTAGACCATTGGCCCTTCCACATTCTGTGGCAAGACCATCTCTCCTTCTTTTTGGCCTTGACCTCTCAACCAATATTTCCAGCAGTCAACTTTGCAGTCACTTCCATCTCTTTGTTCCCTGACCTTTCACCATCCCTTGCCAATCACGTCCCTTGCCTCAAACCAACTGTTTATACTCTGTGCCAACTCCTGGGCAGCCATTCAATGGTATCTGTAAAAAATCAGCTGGGCCCTGGTATTTTCGCTCACCTTTCTCTTTTTCTTCTCCCATCAGCCTCCCCCTCCTATTTTGCACTGCACCCATCCCCTTAGGCCCTAGCCAGCCAGTACCTGCTCTTTGCAGTGTGTCTTTGAATATCAAGGTCATGCCAGTGAGTTCTCTCAACTTGCCTGGATCCTCGCCATATTTCTCTCTATGCTTATCCCTACTTCTTTCTTCACTCTTATTTCAGGATAGCAAGTGTTCCTTTCCTTTCTTTTTTCTTTTTCTTTTCTTTTCTTTTCTAGTAAAGACAGGGTTTCACTTTGTTCCCCAGGTTGGTCTTGAACTCCTGGCTTTAAGCCATCCTCCCAACTCAGCCTCCTAAAGTTCTAGAATCACAAGTATAAGCCACCAAAAAGTGTTTCTATTCTTGCCACCAACTGAGATTTGATCTATCAATTGTGTGCAAATTACTATTTTTTTGTATATTATTTATTATAGAGTTGTGGGGTACAGGTGAGAATTTACTACATATGTAGGCTGCATGTAGGTGAAGTTTGGGCTTCTAGCTGACCCTCACTCCCCCGGTAGTGGGCCAGGTACTCTTTGTGTTGTCACGTTCTCCTACCTCTCTCCCTTCCCTAGCAGTGCCCAGTGACTGCCAATCCCACCTTTGTGCTAATGTGACCAGTGTTCAAGGCCTGCTTATGAGTGAAAACATGTGGTATTCAGTTCTTTGTTTCTGTGACAATTCACTTAGTATGATGGTTTCCAACTGCATCCAGGTTGCTGCAAAGGCCATGATTTGATTCTTCTTTATGGTTGCATAGTACTCTATCATGTATATGTACATTTTCTTTGTTCGGTTCACTTTTGATGAACATCAGGGTTGATTTCATGTTTTTGCTATTGTGAATAGTGCAACAACAAACGTGTGTGCAGGTGTCTTTTTGGTAGAGAAATGTATGTTCCTCCAGGTATTCTCTGGAGAGGGATTGCAGGATTGTATGGAAGATCAATTTTTAGTTCTTTTAGAACTCTCCATACTGCTTTCCATAGAGGTTTAACTATCTTGCACTCCCACCAACAGTGTAGAAGTGTTCCCTTTTTTCCACAGCTGTGCCAGCACCTGTTGTTTTTTGACTTATTAATGATAGCAATCTTTACCAGTTAGGTGGTATCACCTTATAGTTTTGATTTACATTTCTCCAATGATTAGTGTAAATTATTTTCTACATAATTTTAAAATTTTATTCAATGTGCACATTCAGTGAAAGTTATTTTTTAAATCTTTATCCTATCTATTAAAAAAATAATATTGTCTTTGTTAGCAAAACGCGTTTGTCATCCTAAAATAAGCCAAGAGAAGGGCTAAACTTTCCTCATCTTTACCTCGGGACAGGATGAAGTATGTTAATCTCCAATCAACAGGATCTTAATTACCCCCAAAAGAAGTTTTGCTTCTATTTCTAAGGCTTAGCCAGTGAATTACTATATTTAAAAAAAAAGTTGAACAAGTAAAGAAAGGCAAAATATCAAAAAACAATTAGGTATTTTACTATACAGTATATTAACAAGTTTTAAAATGTCATCAACTCTAAAAGATTTTTTAATAAGAGGATTTGGGGGCAAATTAAATGAACAAATGCAAATTTAATCCCTATTTCAGAAATGTGAATATGAAAATGTGAAGAAAACAAACTGGGTCATAAAACTAAGACAATACAGTAAATTTTCTCCTGAGAATGATGTTTCTGTTTCTCTAGCATGTAGCTATCTAACTTGATCATTTTACAGCATTTCTATTTATGCCACAGTCCCCTTTGTAAAAGTTTTGCTTATTTTTTGTCTTATAGGGAAGAAGTATAGCAGTATCTCTCTTAATTTAGGAATTGGTTTCATAATGCTTTTACTCAGTGGTCTTATTCAGACATATAAGCATAGCTTCAGCAAAGGTCAAAACATCAAAAGGAAAGAAAAGCCCATCACTGAGGAGGCTTTTTGGAATATGGAATATAACATGGATCTAGGCATGAGTAAATTAGAACACACTTTTCGGTGTTCTATCGCAGTAGGAGTTTGGTGAAGAAAGCATTTTACTTGCTCCAAAATGACAGAATATTTCTTTCCACAAGGAGCCATATGTATTAGACTGTGCAGGTTTTCATTATTAGAGGATGAACTCACTCTAGGCCTGGATTTTAGTGTCTTCTTGCTGGAAGCATCTGACTGTATATATCAAGCCTGAGACAGAGTCTGGACAGAAGTGTCTCCCTGCTTGAGAGGCTCATGGTTTGTGCAACTGTATGTATGTATGAACATTCATACATATACATATATTCATATGTGTGTAATGTGTGGTGTATGTACACACACACACACACAAACACACACACACATATTTTTAATGACGTTTTGGAAAGGACACCACAGTGTTTGTATTTTTCAGCGAGTGTGCCAGTTCCTAATCTATGTTTATTAGAATGTACTAAATTCCCTGAGCCTCTGCCATGTTTTCTACCCCTTTATGAAGATTCTGTTTTCCCCTCTTCTAAAATATAACACCGGTGAGAGGTGCCAAATCAACAGCCCAGAAATCAGGAAGCTACTTTTTAACTCCCATGCTGTAGTACTCCCTTTGGGCTTCTGTGCCAAAGCTGGCTGCGAGCGCTCTAGTTTCAGCTTCCTCTTCAATTTGGCTTCCTGATGAATCATTTTACTAGTTTGGCACAGGTACAAATCTTGTATATCAAACACACAAGTACACACATACATAAGCACATGCACAACTAAGGCACACCCCCATGAATGCACACCCTCATGTACATGCATGTGCAAGCACACGCATGCATGTACAACCATACACCCACACACATGTGTATATGCATTCACACACATGTATGTACATCCACAAATCCACACACATGTGTATATACAAGCACACATGCATACACAACCCTACACCCACACATGTGTGTATGCAAGCACATACATATATGCACAACTATATACCCACACGCATGTGTATATGCAACTACACACATGCATGTACATTCACATACCCACATACACGTACATATGTAAGCACAGACATGCATGCAATCCACATACCCCCACACATGTGTACATGCAAGCACACACATGCATGAACACACACCCACACACGTGTTGTGCAACCATACACATGTATGCATGTCCACAAACTCACAAATGTATGTAAGCAAGCAGAGACATGCATGCAATCCACATACCCATACACTTATGTATATGCAAGTACACATGTGCATGCACAACCACACACCCTCATACATGTGCACATGCAAGTACACACATGCATACACATCTACATACCCACATCCATGTGTATATGCAAGCACAGGCATGCATGCAGACCCACATGCATGTGTTTATGCAATACATGCCTGCATGTACACCTCATACCCACACACATGTTGATATGCCAAGCACACAAATGCCCAACCATATACCCACACACATGCGTATATGCAAGCGAGACATGCACGCAGACCCACACACCCACACACATGTATATGCAAACACATGCATATATGTACGCCCCACACATATGCATGTATGCAAGCACATGCCTTTATGCATACCCACATGCATGTGCATATGCAAGTACACAATGCATGCCCACCTACGCACATGTGTATATGCAATACACACCTGCATGCACACCCCACACACATTTATATGCAAGCACACACATAGGAACATGGTACGCATGCATACATATGCACTTGCATATTCGTGCACACATGTCTATTCGTGTAAATGTGCACACATACATCTCACATAGCTCGGGTACCCTTTTCCTCTTACCTTTAACATCTAACCTTTTTCCTGTGCCCCATTTTCTCATTTCCCATTTCCCCCTCAACGTTCCCAAAATGGAGACTCTTTTGAGGTTATTACGTAGTTCATCACCACTTATAAGAATATGATACCTCTACTGACAAGGCCTGAATTTATCTTTCAACAAGATCACTGAACAGTCCTGAGTACCAGCTGTAGAAGTTTTCATAACCTGCCTGAGTGGAAGAAACGTCAAATCATTGAAGCTTAACCCTACAAGCGTGAGGGTCACTTTGACCTTGTGTCCTGACTCAGGCTGTCTGTGTTGTAATAAGTGAGGAACATGGAATTGAGCACTTCACAAAACCTTCTTCTCTATAACCAGGGGTGTGATCACACATAGGGATTTCCATGTGTTTTCTAACACATTTTCCCTATTACTTTTTTGTGAAGGGATCTTGATTTTCATGTTCTAGCACTTCCCCCATGCTGCAGTTTTCTTTGTGTTAGACTGAGGAGATTTTGAAAATTACTTCTTCCAGGACAAGAAGTTGCATGGATTGAGGAGTGGCTGTACCCCTCCCTAAGATCTCATCTCAACTCCATTCTTGTGCTTTTGTTCTGTGCATTGAGAAAGGGCATTGCTGGATTTGATCTCCACCAAGACTTTGTAGAAAAGGTTGGAAAGAAGAGTCAGAAGATGGTTGCATCTTTTAGTTGAATTAACCAAGTTCATTGAACCCTACAATCATGTTCTAGGTACACTTGGGCTTGCCAGGCCTCTGAGCTCAGGATTCTCAGACCTTTCTTCATATGACCCAAAAACCCACTGTTGTAGAAGCCCCTGAACAGTAGACAAGTAATAGCCACTGGCTTTGTTTCAGAAAAACAAAGAAACAAATTTATTTAAAAGTTTTATTAGCCAATCTTAGGAAGCTTCTACAAGCTCAAATCTTAAGAGATTCTTTGGATATTTTTCCCAGTATTTTGCTTAACACTGTAACCCAGAATCTGCCCCCAAATCATGCCACTGGGGCTACCTCCAAAAGCCTACATTGGAGCATTCGTCTCCAAGATTGGTGGGCCTGAAAAGGCTTCCAAATGTGGGATCCAAAGGCCTGAGGTCTTGATGCCCATAATTAAACACTTTCTACTCCATTCTTCACATTCTCTAAACAGAATATTCTTTCTTGTTAAAGGAAATTAGAGTGCCCACTCCATACTGATTTTAGCATGAGGCTCTAAGGATGCCAAGCGCGGGACATGGTCTCTGACCTCAAAGATTTCTTGGTCTTGGAAGGAAGAGACAGAACAATTAATATCACAGCATATCTGGAGTATACTGATAGGCAATTGATTGAGAAGGCCTGAGCAAGGATACTATGAAGGGGGGTTAGCTTGACATGACAGGCAGAGGAGATACGTTTTAAACAAGGTTTTAGGAGAAAGAGTAGGGTTAAGAAAAATAATTTGGAATCCAAGGAGAGGAAAAAATATCTATAAAAACAGTGACCATCTGATTTCTCCAGGGATTTTTGAAGACGTCTGCAGGGGTCTATAGCATGTGCTACTTGTAGAGGCTCAGATGAAGAAGGGTCTAGAGAGGCCACGACAACCTATTTACACTGAAGGGTTTAAAGCAATGAAATTAAAATATCATTTTCAACTGTTTTGACACCTAGGATGTTTTGGCTCTGTGGTTATGAACACATATATTCTCAACAGAATTCTACCAAGTTGAAGAATTATTACTGAGAAACAACTTCCTAGGGACAATAAGATTAAGCCAGTTTAATTTCTCAATCAATTTCAGATACATTTCCATATAGGGTCCATTTATCTAGAGTAAATGATGAGGTCAGATTTTCTTTGGAGTCAAAGTGACAGAAGAAAAACTTCAAAGGAGAAAAGGGGTGGTTTCAAACCTTCCCTCTTTGGGCTCCCATTTGATATAGGTCGCACAAGCTGCTGAACACCAGAACTATTCCTGCCCCATTCTAGTATTTGCGATGCTTGAGTAGACCATTGCAATTTGAGGATTTGGTTATTTTAGAATGAATCCATTGCTAAGGATTTTTTTTAATTTTTAAAATTCTCTTTAGTTTTTGTTTCAAGCAACTGAACATGTTTCAAATGGGACTTTTAAGAAGAGGGAAAGTAAAGGTCCGGAAATTATGCACACTTTATTTACCACCATAACTCTGAAAGAAGTAGAGCTTAGAGTGAGGGTATAAACCTTTCAGTCACTGCACAAACCCACAGGAAGCTGCTGGTGTGTGCCAAGAGCCCAAAGCTCTTCAAGGCCATGGAGGAACATGGCCTCCCATTCGGCCCACATTAGCTCGGGAGCACAGGGAAGTGACGAGGTCCTTTGTAGTGGAAACAGTGACTCCTGTCATGAAGGGCTTAAAAACAAGTCACTTGGGTGTTGAGGATGACTGGAAAACTGTATTTTGAAGCATCCCAAGGTGTCTCTTTAACATTCATGCCTTCTCCAGCAATCTGCTAGTCTGTCGACTTCAGCTTTCATCTTCTGGAGTACCACCCGGTTCTCTCTGCTGTGTCATGTCTGTGAAATGTGCATCACTCCCTTGCCTTTCATCTGAGAGTTTATACAAAGATTCAAGTTTTCATCGGCAATGGGTTCAAGTCAGTAGGAATTAACAGAAGTTTCACTCATTGGCTTTTATTGTTAATATTTACATAACTTCCAGATTGTGGCCTTTGGATAGGGAGACCAATGGAATGCAGAATGAGCCAAGGTCACGGAGCTCAAAGTGTTGCTTTTTTCTTTAAAAAAAAAAAAAGTTGTATACTAAGCAGTAGTATTTGGGATCTGAGTAAACGCAACTTTCTGAGACAAGCCATCACTTCGTCTATAATATAGAAACCTTCAGGGGAAACAAGTCAGTTTTTAGTCGTTTTTGTTACCTTTATTTTCAAGTGAGTAAAACTTGCATAAAGTCATCTTTACTCAGCTGTGGTCCATTTTCTAGCACTACTAAGATCACATCAACCTGCTTTCTTTAACTTGACATTCAATTCAGTATTTTGAATACTTCATCCTCAACTTTCACCTGACCCCCTCCATTTTAAATTCTCAAAGTGGGATGACTTAAAAATTGGTTGAACACATTCTAAGTATCCTAAAATAGCCTGTGTTGCATCTGAATGATTTGGTGGACATAGACATCTTATACTCTGAATTATTTGCCTATTGAATGCTTATTAATTTTTGTTGATGGTATAGTTTTTCTATTACCCATCCCTTTTAAATTTTTGAAAATATTTATTTGTTTATTTATTTATTTCTTTTAGAGACATGATCTTGCTCTGTCATCTAGGCTGGAGTGCAATGGTGCTATCAAAGCTTACTGCAGCTACAAACTCCTGGGCTCCAGCAATCCTACTGTCTCAGTCTCCCAAGCAGCTGGGACTACAGGCGTGTGCCACCATGCCCAACTAACTTTTTTTAAAACTTTTTGTGGAGTTCAGGTTTTACTATGTTACCCATGCTGGCCTAGAACTCCTGGCTGCAAGTAATCCTCCTGTCTCAGCTCAAAGTGCTGGGGTTACAGGTGTGAACCACCATACTCAGCTTTGAAATTTTATTAATGCTTAAAATATAAAAGCTTTTTCCTGCTTCTTTAAGCAGTATTTTCTCTTTCTGTTTGGAGGATTTGTAGCAACAACAAAGGGGGCGAGAGGTATTGGAAATTGGCTGTCAGTGATCATCAAAGCTGCATGATGGGAACGCTGTGTGTCCTCGAATGACCTCTCTGAGTCTCAGTTTTCAAATACACAAAATGGAAATTAAAATAAATATGGCCTGTCATCTCTGTGGGGCAGAAATTATATCTGTTTTCTCACGGGTACTACTCTAAGGGGATGTTTGGACAAAGCAAACCTTTGTCTAAAACGCTATAGTGTCCTTCAAGTTGAAATGAGAAGTTAGTTGTTCTACATTTGTCAAATACCCAGACTTCTTCTCTTCTGAGAGGTTAGCACTGCAAATTCCCCAGAGTTTTTTGTTTGTTTGTTTGTTTGTTTTAAGTAGGTGATCTTTTAAGGGCTCTGCTGTTCTGAAAGTCTCAATATCTAGCACTGATATATGAATTGGTTTTTAGCCACACTGTCATAGTTATTTCCTGAATTAAAGGGACATATTGACTTTCTCTAACATAACTTAGGGATTTTCAATGCCCTTTGCAAAGTCAAGCTCAGTGAAGCTATCATCCAGTTTATTTTAGCATATACATGTCCTCGGAGTTGCCTCTACTCCTCTTCCTGTTGCTGGAGAGCTGTTCCTGCTCTGAGGACCTCACCAGAAACTCTGTGGCATGGAGGGCACATGATGGGGCTTATTTGTCAACAAATGAATCCCATTCCTGGGCCACTCACAGAAAAGCTGGTGACCAGGCAAGTCATAGGTTGTCTGTGGCTCCAGGGCTGCATCTCTAAAACAGGGTAGTCACCATTGTCATCTCTGCTTCACCAGAGGCGATATAGGCAAGAGGCCACAAAAAATCTCCCAGGATACACAAGTTCAGGACAAACCACTGTGGTATTGAAAAGCACAGATCCTACATAACCCTCGGGGACCAAAAGGGCCAAAGTCAAATATGTAGTTCAAAACAGATTGAGTGAGGCTTGATTTCTGAAGTATTTTACCCATTGTATGGTAGAAAGAATATGGGTTTTGAGGTCATATTGTTGATCAGGATTCACACAAATTTAAAATAAGCCAATTTCCAAGCACAGTGAAGCAGGCTACAGTTCAGAAAGTTCAGTTTGAATCAATGGTTCTTTTTTTCCTTAAAAATTGATCAGTTTTGCAGTCTCTGATCTATCATGTAACCTCTCTAAGCCTCAGTTTCCTTATCTACACAATGGTGCACTAAATACCCATTTTTCAGCTTCGTGTGTATGAAATAGGAATAAAATATATAAAGCACTGAGCACAATTCTGAGGTCATACATGCTCAAAAGACATACTGATTATTGTTTCTATCTAGTTTTTGTGTCTTTCAAGTCTACAATTAATTATTCTGCATGTATACATAAATAAAAGAAGGATAAAAATAATACAGAAAAATAGCAAAGACAGGTTAAAGTTAAGGACAAAAAAGAAATGCTTTGTCAAATTAAAGATCCCATTCCTATTATCATATGGTTAACATTTCAGGGTAAATTTTGGAATGGAAACCCTTTTTGAAATGGATTGTCCACTTGCTTATAAAGTCTCCACTGGATCAAGTTCCTTTCTTGGGTCAACACTCTTGTTTTCAGTGACATAGCACAGAGGACTGGATAGAAAAGACAACTCTTTGGTGACAAGAATTGAGATTTTAGGACAACATTAAGATGTGAGAGCAACTCCTGAGGGTTTGAATTCAGAGGATCCTGGAGACCAGGGGGGACTTTGAACAGCTAGGACTGGGCTTCCACAGGGGAAAGAATGTGTTTCCGGGAAGGCGGAAAGTAAGATGAATGCTTCATGAACTGAGAATGAAAGCAGAATGACGGACAAAAAAAGCCCATGCTGCAGAAGATGTTTGGGCATAGGACTCGCAAGAAGGAAGTAAAGTCTAAATAACCAGAATATTTGCAATAAAGTCACAAAAAGGAGTCTTTCCTCTAAGACAGTGACTAGACTTGGGCCATATCTGAAGACATTTTTGTTTCACACAATTGGGTGGGTGCTACTGGCATCTAGTGGATAGAATCCAGGAATGCTATCAGATATGATGAAATGCCCAGGACAGCACCCCCAGGACAAAGAATTACCTGGCCCAAGATGCCAGAAGTGCCCAGGCTGAAAAACCCTACTCTAGAGCAGCATTTACCAAACAGCATTTCATTGGTACGCACAGGAGAACAAATTTTCTGTAGGGCAAGAAAAAAAGGACTTGGAGAAGGGAGATTCTAATTTCCAATAAATTGAAATAGCTCTTGTGTCCAACAAACTTAAATAGATTTCTTTATTATGGACTGTTTCTGTGTATTTAATTTAAAAAGGGAAAACATTTTCAAAAGAAAATTTTGTAAGAAATAACTTTGTAAGTTACTAATGTTCCACATGACATGGTATGGGAAACACTGATGTTCTGTTTCATATTAATTACTTTTTGGTGGGATATTATTCATTACCTACTTGAAAAAGAGTAGGCTTCATTGACCTTAAGCTGTTAAAAACAAATAGATAAGGCCTTGCTCAGGGGCTCAGCCTGTAACCCCAGCACTTTGGGAGACTGGGCCAAGTGGATTGCCTGAGCCCCTGGGTTCGAGACCAGCCCGGGCAACTTGGCAAGACCTCGTCTCTACAATAAAATAAAATTAGCCGGGCATGGTAGTGCACGCCTGTAGTTACGGCTACTCGGAAGGGTGAAGTGGAACGATCACGAGTCGACGCTGGGGTGACCATGAGCGTGCCACTGCACTCCAACCTGGGCGATGGAGTGAGACTACGACTCAAAAACAAAACAAATAGATAAAAACAATTAAACATAAAACCTAGCTATGTATATATTTTTTTTAATGTGAAAGCACCAAAGATTTCATGCTGAGTAGAATAACATTATCTGAATGGTTGGGGCAGTGATGAAACAAAAGAATGTTCCAGTGCTCAGTTCTTTCATACCACCTCTAGCAGAAAGACTGGCACAAGTCTAATGTCTCATCAGTATGCCAGGATGCTAATACAACCTTTTTCCTTGTAGGCACTCAGTACGTTTGTTGAACTGAATTTATTGTTGATACTTAAGTGATTCTCTCCACCCCCGTTTATAAGTGAGCAGTTATAGCCGATGCTCACCTCTGATTGCTGTGTTTCTAAAAGGATTCTGTTCACTCACATTTTTTTCTCTGAAATATTGCATTTATTTATTTCAGCACATCTTCCTAGAAGATGTATTCAAGAGGGAGCAAGAATAATGTATACTCTCTGGTTGAATGCGAGGCCATAATTTAAACAGAGGTGTTGGGCTGACATCAGAGCTTTTGAGTGAAAGCAGAAGCCCAGAGGAAGGAAGGGACAATTTATTATTGTTTACATATTACACTGCAGCTTTAAGTTCCCTTAGCTACTACTTGAGTGTAATAAGTATTACACAGAAGGGGGTCTGGAATGAGCACTATGCAGAAAAGGAAGATGGACCCGTGTTGTTCTGGAGTAAAAGCTACAATAATCTATTGCAAATGCCAGTTTATTAGGAAACAGGCCTGTGTATTTAGCCTCATAAATTCCACATTCTAGTAACCCAATTACTTAATTGTCTAAAAGAAAAACTTATATCGCATCTCTCTTTTGATCCTACTTAGTACAATATTAAGGGATTTAACAGTCTTAAGACCTTTTGTCCTTCAACCATTCATTAGCTTGATGTTATATATAATCCCCATTTCCATTTGCAGGGAAGTCAGTTAACATAATCAGCAGTCATTATTTTGCAGGTTTTTAAAAAAAGTACTACTTCTCATGAAAAAAATGAGAATATTTTTAGTGGTTTTATCTGGTATTAAATGCAACCCAAAACCTGTGTATACCTTTTTCCATTGCTGTGGTTACAGATTGCCACAAACAGTGGCTTAAAACAACACATTTATCACAGTTCTGTAGGCAAGAGGTCCGACTGGAATTTCACTGGGCAAAAATCAAGATGCAAGGTGTCAGCAGAGCTTTTTCTGTGTGTTTAGTTTTCTTTTTGGAACCTCTAGGAAAGATGCACTTCCTTGCTTCCAGAGGCTATCTGCATTCCTTGGTCCAGGGATCCTTCCTCCACCTTCAAAGCCAACAATACTACATCTCTTTGACCCTGCTTTGGCATCCCTCTGACCACAGCCAAGAAAATTTCTCTGCATAGGATACATGGCTTAGTTTGACCTAAGTTGGATAATCCATAACATTCTTCCCATCTCAGAGTTCATCACCTTCATCACATCTGCACAATCCCTTCCCGCCATGTTAAGTAACATATTCACAAATTCCAGGGATTAGGACGTGGACATCGTTGGGAGTTCTTTATTCTGCCTACTGTGCCTTATCACCCCCCCTGCCCCCACTTCCAATGTGACTTGAGAGAAATTCCAAACGATTCCCCCAAAATCAGATAAACGTATTTCGGAGTGTTTTATAAAACTTCAGCTGTTACTTCTTCAGCTTTGAGGTTAAATTTACCCAGACATGCAATCCTCAGCTCCACTTTCTTCCCATTCATACTATAGAAATGACACTCCCAAAGATGCTGAGGAGGATCTGTCCCAGGAACAAGTAGCAGAGGTTGGTGGAACATCTCCCCTCTCAACTTCCGACCATCCGTCCCCATGTTTGCCCATGGCCTGCATGGCTCCCTTAGAGAAGCTCCACTAGGTCACTTCTGTCTCTACCCCCTGCACCGGGTGCTGATTCCTACAAACAGACAATTACTGGTGTCAGCAAGCATGTGGCTGTAACTTGCTGCATGCTAGCCATTAATATTTGGTTTTGAACTCCATCGGGGATAAACTGCTCTTTCAGCATTTTGAGACTGGCTTTCTATTATTAAGAATAAAATGTTGCTCGTTTTCCAAGAAAAAGATGATTGATAGATGGATAGATAGATGATTGATTCATAGATAGTTGTTAGATAATAGGTAGGTAGATTATGATTGATAGATAATAGATAGACAGATAGAAGAGGTACAGATACATAATAAGAGAGACAGAGATGGATAGAGATATATAGACTAGATATAGATATAGTCAGACACAGTGGTCCACACCTGTAATCCCAGCCCTTTAGGAGGCTGAGGTGGGAGGATTGCTTGAACCCAGGAGTTGGAGACCAGCCTGGGCAACTTGGTGAGACCTCATCTCTAAAATAAGTCACACACACACACAAAAAGACTAGCCAGGTGTGATGGCATGCATCTGTAGTTCCAGCTACTTGGAAGGCTGAGGCAGAAGGATTGCCTAAGCCCAGCCGGTCCAGGTGTGGTGGTCATGAGTGTGCCACTGCACTCCAGCCTGGATGACAAGAGTGAGACTCCAACTAAAAGAAAAAAATATTAGCAGGGTATGGTGGCACACAACTGTAGTCCTACCTCCTCGGAAGGCTGAGATGGAAGGATTACCTGAACTCAGGAGGTAGAGGCTGCAGTGAGCCATGATTTTGCCACTGCACTCCAGGTTAGGTGACAGAGTAAGACCCCGACTCAAAAAACAACAACAGCAACAAAAAGATATAGATATCTAGAAATACTTTTTTTACAAAGAATTTATGGACGCTGGTTGAGGGTGAAACAGAAGGAGGAATGGTTGGCAGAGTTAAAAATTTTAACTAAGTTTGTAAATATGTCTCTCCTTCGACCTTAGATCTTTCTCCTAAACTTCAGAAGATATAATTTTATCTTAGTCATGGAGAAATGAGGCAGTTTATTGGTAGTGAAGATGCCAACTACAAAAACCCTCTTTGGAGCTAGAATGATGGTATTAAATTTGCTTATCCCTGAAGGACTTTAGCACGTAATCACTGCATCTGTCATTAAAAACACATTGAGGTTGTGCTTTCAGTAATTATAACTCCATTGGCACATTTTTAAAAAAATTAAGTCTATTTTTTAGTCCATGCTTACACACCACACTTTTATGTCTCACTGTTGGCCAACTAAGCAGAGTTAGAAGGCGATCAGCTTATTTTATACAAGTATCCTTGTATCGTGGTTTTCCTTAGATCCAGAATAAAATCCAGACACCCGGCATGTTTGGGCCCCTGAGTCCTCGTCTCCAGCCGCTCTATCTCTCTTACTCATTATTCTGTAGTCATTTAGGCTTCTTTCTGTTTCCGAAATGTACCAAATTCATTAGTCTTGTTCTCCGACTCCTCCTTCGTTCATGAGTCCATTCTCAGCATAGCCGCCAGAGGGCGCCTGCTACAACCCGACATGCGCGCTCTGCAAACACTCTTCCAATGGACTCCTGTCTTACCTGGGGTACGAGCCCTGGTCCTCGTAGAGACTTCAAACCCCACCCTCCTGCCCCCATCTGAATTCAGTAACTTCTCTGACCTCCTCTTCTGCCCACTTCCCTTTGGTTGCACCCCTGACCTCTCTGTGCCCCTCAAATATGCTGGACACTCTCACCTCAAGACCTCTGACTTTGCTGCTGCCTCTGCCTTCATGGTCTTCCCTAGGTGGAGGCAAGGCTCCCTCCCTCACTACCTTCGCTTTCACTGTTCTTTCAGATTCTAGACCAAGCATTCAGTAGATGCTCGATCAACATCTGATGAATGAGTGAATGAACAAAAGCAACCACTACAGTTCGTGGAGACTTTTCTGACAAACCTGTTTACCGTACCTCTTGTGTCCAGTAACTCATCGCCTGTTTATATCCTCCATAGCATTCTTGCTACCTATCGGTTGGTTTTCTCTCTTTCTAAAAAGTGAGCACCCGGGAGCAAAGACCAGGACTAACGGCTTTGTCGCTGTGTCCCCAGCACTTAATTCAGTACTGCCACACAATCAGGGCCCAATAAATACCCGATGAATGAGCCCTAAAGCAAACAAGCCTTCGTTTACTAAAATTGGATATACACCCACTAGACAGGAACATGAATATAATGTAACAGGTGATGTCCAAGCAGGCTGTAAACTTTAGTGTTCAGACACAGTGAGGTATAAACATGAAATCCACAGCCCTTCCAACTTCTGAGCCGTTGGCAGTGCCTGCCTAATGAGAAGTACATTTTCTGAGTACTCTATAATTTACCTGGGCCCATTATTGCAGTAGGACCAGAGATTGGTTCCTTTGCTTGTGTCCATTCTTGTTTGTATACATCTCATGGCATCTTAGATCAGTGTGCTATCGGTAAATATTGGTATGATTGCAATTGCTTTATGTAGCACACCTGTTAGGTTTCATCTTCCTCTCCAGTAACAACCTTATAGATGGTTTTGGAAAAGACACCCCGAGGGCAACATATTAGCTGTTTTTCATTTACATGCTGTGTGACTTTGGGCAAGTTCTTAACCTCTCTGAATCTCCTTATTTATAAAACAAAGTTTTTTTAAAAAGCTACTTTCTTATGTCTTCTTTAATAAGTATTTTATTGAGCACCTATTTAGGTACCAGGGAAAGAGGGGTGTATAAGACCAATAAGATTCCTAACTTTTATTCTATTGTGGAAAGGAAAGATAATAGAGTAGGAAGGAGATTACTAACTCAGAAGGATATTTTCACTGAGTGTTGCGTACTTTCAAAGAAATAAACCCAGGGTGCAGAGTAGAGAGGGATGAGATAGGGGGAACCCCTTTTGTTTCTTTGTGCTGATATCTAAATGCTGAGATCCCAGGGAATAATGTTGCAAGCAAGGATGATATTTCAAAGTCCCCACGGTGGATAGTAGCTTGGTGGTCAGGGAAGAAAGACTGGTGTAGCTGCAGTCATCATGAGAGTGGTGTGAAACAAGCCCACAGACACGAGCAAGGACTAGATCATGTCGGCTGAGCCATGCAAAAAGATTCTTGCAAGAGTCATCTTGCCACTGTTCCTGGCACCTTGTAATAGTCCAATGAATTTCAACTTCCTTTTTCTAACAACTCAATTTTCTTTATTTCATTTTATTATTATTATTTTCTGTTAAGATGGGGTCTTGCTATGTTGCCCAGGTTGGTTTCAAACTCCTGGCCTCAAGTAATCCTACCGGCTCAGCCTTCCAAAGTGCTGGGATTACAGGTGTAAACCACCGTGCCCAGCAAATTTCAATTTTCTAAGTGGAAGGACTATATTTATTCTCCAGTAAAATAAAGGGCACGAGCAAAGTTATGTTCAAATAGTTTGCTGTGTTTGTGCTAATTTACATTTATCACCAATCACGATTTTAATTAAAGGCATGGAAAATTGATTCTGATTAAAATTCAATATTTTTCTTTATCCAAAACGTGGCTGAGTGTTTTCCCCTGGATTAATGCAACTGTAGTTTGATACGGTATAAAATGAATTGTGCCATTTCAAAAGAGATATTTTGGTTTGAGTATCTTCAAGAAAAATATGTTTTGAGAAAAGTCCTAAGTATGTATGCACGCATGCACGCACACACGCGCGCGCACACACACACACACCCACACACACACACATCTTTGAATGCCTATGTGAATACAAAAGGGGATCTGAAAGTTTTCTCTAGAAACCTTTAAGTAATAAGTCTGTTTCCATCAATCTGGCATGTTTCTTTTCTGGTGAATACTTACTGAAGGTTGCCAGACTTCTGCTATGTCCCATGCAAAATGCTTACTTCACTAGTCACCAAATTCTGTGAATTTTACAGGTGAAGCAGCCTGAATGTACATTTACCTATTTTCTTTTTTTAAATTATATTTATTTATTTTAGAGTTGTGGGGTACATGTGAGGATTTCCTTCTAGGAAGCCCTCTGCCCCCAGGTAGTGAACATGGTATCCAATAGGTGGTTATGGGCCCTGTATCTCCCCTCCTTCCCTTCTTTAGTGGTGTCCAGAGACTGTTGTTCCCATCTTTGTGCTCGCATGCTCAATGTCTAGGGCCCACTTATGAGTGGAAACATGCAGTATTCAGATTTTCATTTCTGTGATAATTCACTTAGAATGTTGGTCTCCAGCTCACACTGTCCAGGATGGCTATCATTAAAATGTCAAAAAACAACCAGTGTTGTAGACACTTCTACACTTCTACACTCTTGGTGGGAATGTAAGCAAGTTCAGCTTTTGTGGAAAACAGAGTGGAGATTTCTCAAAGAGCTAAAAATTGAGCTACCATTTGACCCAGTAATCCCATTTCTGAGAATATGCCCAGAGGAACATAAATCACTCTACCAAAAAGACACTTGCACGTGTTTGTTTATTTCAGCACTATTCACAATAGCAAAAATATGGAACTAACTCAGATGCCCATCAAAAGTGGACTGGATATAGCAAATGTGCTGCAAATACATGATGGAATACTATGCAACCATAAAGAAGAATAAGAATCATGTCCTTTACAGCAACATTTACCTATTTTCTTCCCCACAAATTCTACTGTCCATCAGAATCCCACCCTCCCTCATCAGTGTTTCTGTAGCATCTTCTCCTTGGAGTCTTCTTAAATGCAAATGAGATCTTGCTCTCCACTTTAAAACATTTGCTTGCCCTGAGTGGCTTAGGAGTCCTTGGCTTTTACCACTTGTTTACCTTTCTAAGTGCATCTCTTAGCACTTCCTACCAGTCAAAGTCACACTGAAGTTGCTTCCATTCCTCAGAGAGGCCTTGCTTGTTCTTTTGTTCTCAAGTTGCTGCTTTTGCCTGGAACCTCCTCCTTTCACCCCACTGTTTCCCTTCCACCTTTACCAGACTCATTTCTACTAATTCATTAAGCCCCAACTTAAGTCCCTCCCAAGGGCTGTATCCCATGATCCCCATCACCATGTCTATTTATATGCCCTCTCATGTGTCCACCCAGCTTTGGGACAATCAGAATTATCATGCTCCATTGTCATGACTGTCTGCCTAGACATCCACCTAGTTTATTTGCTGGTGGAGGCAGCCATGAGGGTCATCTTAAATCCCAACACTGGGCGTGGTGCCTGTCAAGGAGCAAGAACTCATGAAGTATTTCTTGAATTTAAAAGGTGGCTTTAAATCAAACCTCTCTGAAAAAGGCATAGATAATGTTCCTCACTACTTGAGGATTAACTTCATGATCTACAATTTTAAAAATTTCGTTTGGGTATGCCTGTATGCATAAACAAAAGCAGAGAGTTTCCTCTCTTTCCCTTCCCTTCCCTCTCTTTTTCTTTTTCTTTTTCTTTTTCTTTTTTTTTAACCAGGAATATTCCAAACTCTGTACCCAAATTGTGGCTTTCATTCCATGAGCTTGCTAATGACCAAGGATGCCTGAAACAATCCTAAACTCCCTAGCTTTCCATTTTATCCTGTAGAATTGATTGCTTTGAATTTCTATTGTTAGTGATTAATTGAAAAAAATAAGTCTTCATGATAGGTCAATAAATATGTTTTATGGAAGAAATCCCAGCAGTGTAAGTGCAAAACTTGTGTGTTTTAAATTTTAAATGGTTACCAAAATGAAGTCTCCCACTCTACCCAAAGTTCAGCTTGCAAACTCAGTAATGAATCCATTAATTTCTTGACATTGTTTTTTACATATCTCGTCTTGGCTCTCATAGGCATCTGCTGAGTCCCACCTAAATCAAAGACTACTTCATACATCTGCAATTTTTCATCTGGGTGGAGAAGTGGAAAAGGTTAGAACTCTTGTAATATAGATATCTGCTTGTTCTTACACATGCTTTGTGCTAAGAATGGTGCTGGATACTTTACATGTGGTTTCTCTAGAAATCTTCACAACTCTGGGTAAAAGGAGCTTGCTGCAGCTCCATTATGCAGATGAAGACACTAAGACTCAGAAAGGTTTAAATGTTTATTTAAGGCCACACAACTAGCAAGATGTCAAATCTAAGTAATTCCAACTCCAAGACAAATTCTTGCCTTTATATTGTGCTACTACATACATCTCAGCTGTGATTTTCCCTTTGCCTTTATGGTACAGATAGTACCGTTATTTTTCTGTGGTCTTTGCTTCTCATTGGAAACTAGCTGTGAAAAGCTGAGCATATCACTTAGCTTATCCAGGTGTGACTTTCAGGCGGTGTCAGCACTCTGGGCCCAGGTAACAGTTTTAAAGTCTGAATTACTCAAAAAGAAAGCCGAATGGGCTGGTGGGAGCTAGTGCCAGTGCCATAATGAAGGCACACACTGTTCCTATTCTTAAAATTCTTTTACTCTATCCCCTACTCCTTGTTTTTGGCAGGTTGTCTTCAGGTAGCTGGGCAAGATGAATTCAAGCTACTTCCCTTCCCTCCCTATATTTGGTTTGGATCCTTGGTCCCACCTGTACACAAGCATTAGATGAATCTCCCTAATTTTAAATGCCTGAGAAAGGGTGTACTTCACTCTGTCAGTCTACAGCCTGGAGCCCTGATGGCCCGCATTTTTCCTCCCTCCCCAACACAACTGAGCCTCCAATCAGTGCCTAGAGATAATGTAAGTGGTACCCAAAGGGCTACCAGGAATACTTAATCTCTGTCACAGAAGAGGAGTGTCAATGAAAATAAAAATATAACCAGGTAGGCCATGTGTTACCACCAGGTGGTTGTCAAGAGGAGACACTCATTATGGTCCAGTGTGGACGTGCTCAATATGAAGGTAAATGCTTGCCATGCTGATTTCAAGGAACATCTAAATAGGGCAGCGTGCTTCCAATGATAACCCAGTTTTCTTTTCTTTCCTTTTCTTTCCCTTTCCCTTGTGCTCTGAGCATCCTTACCAATACCCCACATTCACCAAACTGCCCATCGCAATAGCATCCTCAAAAGCCTAGACACCACTTTCTAACTATTAGTTTTGTAGTATTCCTAAAAAGGACCTTAGCTAGGCATGGTGGTTCACGCCTGTAATTCCAGCACTTTGGGAGGTCGAGGCGAGACAATTGTCTGAGCCC
Organism: Carlito syrichta; assembly: GCF_000164805.1. Classification (NCBI taxonomy): domain Eukaryota; kingdom Metazoa; phylum Chordata; class Mammalia; order Primates; family Tarsiidae; genus Carlito; species Carlito syrichta. Next base: position 275,534 of record NW_007245638.1, read on the forward strand.
AGGGGTTGGAGACCAGCCTGGGAAACTTGGCTATCAATAAAAAAAAAAAATTAGCCAAGCATGGTGGTGTGCACTGTGGTTCCAGCTACTTGAAAGGCTGAGGTGGAAGCATTGCCTGAGCCCAGAAGGTCGAAGCTGTGGTACCTGTGATCATGCCACTACACTCCAGCCTGGGTGATAGAATAAGACTCCAACTGAAAAAAAAAAAGGGACATTTCTCTCTCCCTTCCTCTCCCACACTGCTTCTTTGTCCATAGGTTAATGTTAAAGCATATTGACTTTGCTGACTTTCAAACCCTTAACTCTCTAATTTCACTTATTTCTGTAATATAAAAAGCTATTATTATTAAGTTTTTATCAGGGTGCTGAAGTCTAGTTTTTGTATGTGAATAGGCCACTATTCTCCTTCCTGTATTAGTAACTGCTTTTTAAAGCTCTTGTGTTCTATTAAAATAACAATATCAAATTATGTAAATGTGCTAATTGCTTTATTGAAATTAATACCCTTATTTAGGAAGTTAAACCTTGCAAAATGACCATTTTTATTAAAAATTATGGAAGTGTGCTGGCTGTTTAAAGGCTAATGTAATTGGGTGAACTTAGCAACTGGGAAATGTCAATTAATGAGAGATTGTTAAATAATATTGTTTAAACAATCAATTTTCTCTTGTAGTTTGAAAAATTGTCCTGGTAAGGTAATAATGACTGTCTGAGGTCTGAAGAAAGGTTTATGAGTATTTTGTTCTGTCCTGTTTTGGGATCTGTTGGGTTTTCTTTTGGATTTGTCAAAATTAGGTTTGTTTAGTGATAGAAATTTAAATTCGGCACTTTTAGGAAATTATACTCAGGATATCTCTCCTCTGTGAAGGTCATTTTCTAGCTGGCAGTAAATGGCCACATGAGACCTCTGCCGCCAGGCTGTGAGTATTTGTTAAAATATTTGGAGACATTTAATTCTTTACCCTGAGATAGTTTTCCTTTTCTTTAGAAATGGATTTTGAAATTATAAAGATACTTGTCTCTCTGATCTTGATTGTAAAAATCATTGCATTCCATTTGTAAGATATTGGGTATTCTTATTATGGGTCTTAAATTTGTAATTTTTCTACCATTGGAAATAACAATAACACTCACCATGAAACCATCTTAAAATCCATGGTCTTCACAGTAGCCTTCAACAGAAACAGCTGGTAACACTATTCTTGCAGTGTAAATGTTCTCATTGGAGCATGCTACAGAAACCTATTTATGAAAATATCTTGTGGTTTCCAAATAGTTGTAGGGAAGGGAATTTTTGGTCACTTATGCAATTTACAGAATTGAGGTCAATTGAGGATGTTGGGATAGTTCTGACAGAGGCTGTGAAGACAAAGGTATGAGTAATACTCAAGATCTCTTAGCTCATTTCCTAGGGTAGATTGTTTGTGAGTCATTGGCTTTGAAAGCCAGAGGAGTGCCCCACATCTGAGTTTCTCCGTAAACACTGGTTCTTGGTGTCTTCCAACACTTGAAAGTAGTCGTTGTAAATGGAAGATCATGTATAATTTCTAGGGCTTTTGTGACTAGATGATAAAGTGTTCCTTTATTATATGGTGAGATACAGCTTTCACCCTCCCTCCCACTCTACTCCCCCATCATCCCGGAACCAAATCATCAGCGGGTTTAATCTATTTCAGGTTTCTTTGTTCACATTGGAGATGTTTGGAGCTTGTTCCATGGACTTCTTATGACTAATACTAAGAGTATTGATTTTATTAATCCAATCATTTGTGAACAAAAGCTGGCTTCTTTATTGCTGGAACTGAAAATCAGTGACATAAACACTGGTATCTTAACAGGTTAAACTCACAATTTCCCCAGAGGAATTTACCAACCTGGCTGTTACATTTATCCTCTCCTCTACTAAATTTATGCAACATGAACTGCAGAATAATAAACATGCCAATATACTTAGATTTCTAACCATTTCAACATAATGCTTCTCATAGTGAAATCATCTGCTCAGTTATAAGACATTCCATGCACTGTTCACATACAGTCTGATAGCTACAATGCATCTAGCTTCACTCTGACTTCTGTGTGGATGCAAAGATTCTTTTGATAGGAACATATCCTTCATTTCCATGAACAAGGGCAATATGCATCTGATTTTTTTCACCTTGGAAAATGCAATTAATCTTTCACTTTTGTTATTAAAACACCAGATGAAAACCCCATACTACCATACTAGTTGACTAAAATGTGTTTTTACCCTCCAGACATTTCAGACATTTTTTTCTTTTCTTTCTTCTTCTTCTTTTTTTTTCAGTTCTAAGGGAAAGAATTCAATTTTTAGCTGTATCAATAGAGTTTTGAGTGAGATGGAAGATGTTCGCCTCTGTTACGGAGGGAATTTCAGGCATTGCATGGAGCTGAAATTTGCTGGCACCTGCTGGGTGAGATTTTTCTGGCCTGTGCTCTGAGAACATCTTTTATCAAGTGCATGATCATTTATCCAGCTTTTTGAGATCTAAACCAGGTCATTCTTTGATCTTTATCTTACTCTGAACTTCCTAATGGTTGAACCTGGTCAGAAGAGGGTAAATCTCAGTCCTCCAGACCCTCAGGAAGAAAATCATCCTGTTGGTAGTTTAGTTTTCTTTGTAACAAAAGCACTTTTTTATTTAACTTATTTTACCACTTGAAAATATACTATTTTGTTTCTGCCTTCCTAGAATGTGTCTGGTTTAATTGAATCTCTCTTCATAGACTCTAGGTAATCACTGCTTGGTGGCTTTGTTGAGATATTTAAGGCTGTTTCCTTGCCTCCACAGCGGTCCCAGACTACTGCATTTGATTTTTTGTATCTTTTTTTTTTTCAGTATAGTCTTCTCATTTGTTGTTTTCATGCTGCTACCTTGTTACAATGTCTAGTGAAAAGTAGGTGCTAGCCAGGCTCGGTGGCTCAGCCTGTAATCCCGCGCCTTTGGGAGGCCGAGGTGAGTGGATTGCCTGAGCCTGCGGGTTCGAGACCCGCCAGGGCAGCGAAACCTCATCTCTACAATAAATCAAAAAATCAGCCGGGCGTGGTAGCACATGCCTGTAATTCCAGCTACTTGGAAGGCTGAGGCGGAAGGATCGCCGGAGCCCAGCATGTCGAGGCTGCGGTGGCCGGGAGCGGCCACTGCACTCCAGTCTGGGTGACAGAGTGAGACTCCAACTCAAAAAAAAAAAAAAGAAAAGAAAAGTAGGTGCTCATTAAATACTTGTTAAATGAATAAATGATTGTCACTTTTCACTTCTTTTTGCAGCATATCTGGCTATAATATTTCCTCTTCTCTTTTCTAATTGCTTGCTTCTAATTTGTTCAGGTTTTAAAAATCAGATAGCAATATGTGATAATATTGGGAACAAATCAATATAAATGAGGACTTTATTTTGGGGGAAAGTAAACAGCCAGCACTTGCTTTATGACACTAATTTTGTGATGTCTATTTTGACTACTAAGAAGTCACATTTAAAACTTACTTCATGCTTTGTGACTGAGGTCTGAATCTGCAAAATTGCGAGATCGTTGAATTCCAAATAGGTGAGGTATCTTTGTGTTTCATTTTCCTTCAAATGGTCATTACCAGCACCTAGGAGTATTGCCAGCAGCACGCTATATAAAAATCACTAGGCCATTACTGTGTTTGTGCTTATTTTAATTAGATTTCTTTTAAATTTTTTAAAGCTGTCCAGGGAGAAATGTGTCCCTTGTGAATGTAATGTCCATTATGTAAAACTTAAGTGCATCTGAGGCTTTGGAAAGTGTAAAATTTATACTTAGGGCCCTTTATAGTCAATGTGATGAGATTTAAGATCAATTATGGAGTGGGGAGGAGAACTGGATACATTATTGTTTTCAAGAAAACTTAAAAGATGATAAGAAAAAAAAATTTTTTTCTCACTGCCAAATGACTGACAGTTTACTTTTTTGAATTTCAGTTGAGCTTTTTAGAGATGTTGGTCAGAGCCACTTCTGTTGCTCTCTTATTGTGTTCTGGCTAGAAGTGTTGGGAGGACAAGAAAATTTCTCATTAGTGACATGTAGTGACACTTCACTTTATTGTGCACGGACGATTTTCTGACAGAGATAGATGACATGGTTCAAGTTTCCAAGAAAATGTTATTCCATCATTGAATGGAGAAGCTCTGAACCAATCTTTCCGATTTACAAACAGGCTATAGATGTGCCAGATATGACAAACTGATACTGAAATGCAGGGCCTTGAAATTGAAGATGTTCCTAGTTCATTGTGGGATGTATAAGGTTACAGGTAACTGAACACATTAAAAATGCCATGTTTTCACTTTTCAGTAAGTAGAGACATGTATGGTGCACAGTTGATAGAGAAAATTCTCCATTAGTCTGGGTTTTTTGACCCTGTATTTTTATTTTCCCATTAGGAAATACTTTTCTGGAACAGACGGGACAAAATAGTTTCTTCCATCTCCTCTAATACCAGCATCTCCTCCATAGGATTCCTCAAATTGGCTTTCTGGTATCAAAGAGAATAGTCCTATGCAGAGACAGACATTTCATGGCTACCCACATGCCCTCACCCTCTACAACATCCATAGCTCATCATTCCCTTGCTAATCATGCCCAGTTTCTGCCTGGCACTCAAGGAAAGAAACCAAAGATTTAAACTAAGGCTGTCAGCTGAGTCTACTCTTCCAGGTCATGTGGCCTAAGTTGTATCAACCAGAAAGTCTCTTGGGACTGTTCATTAAATTCTAAGATTAAGCAGTTCCAAGTATGAGTCAGTATAGTATAAAGATTTGAGAACAGAAACCACTGTAGCCAGTTTTAGCTGCTAAGATAAAGTGGATTCAAAAAATGGCAAAGCTGGCTGATCATGATAGCTCATGCCAGTAATTTCAGGACTTTGGGAGGCCAAGGTGGGAGAAGTGCTTGAGGCCAGGAGTTCAAGACCAGTCTGGTCAACATAGCTAGAGCTTGTCTCTACAAAAAATTAAAAATTAAAAAAAATAGCTGTGTGTGGTGGCATGCACTTGTAGTCCCAGCTACACAGCAGGCTGAGGCTGGAGGATCACCTGAGCCCAGAAGGTTGAGGATGAGGTGAGCAGTGATCGTGCCACCACACTCCAGCCTCAGTGACACAGTTAGACTCTACCTCAGAAGGAAGGAAGCGAGGGAGGGAGGGAGGGAGGGAGAGAGGGAGGAAAGAAGGAAGGAAGGAAGGAAGGAAGGAAGAGAGGGAGGGAGGGAGGGAGGGAGGGAAGGAAGGGTAAGCTGAAATAATTTGCTTAGTTCGGTTTCTCACATCTATAATCCTAGCACTTTGGGAGGCCAAGACTAGAGGATTGCCTGAGCCCAGGAGTTCAAGACCAGCCTGGGCCACTTGGTGAGACCTCATCTCTACAATAAATCAAAAAAATTAGCCAAGCATAGTGGTGTCCACCTGTAGTTCAAGTTGCTTGGAAGGCTGAGGCAAAATATCTCCTGAGCCCAGCAGGTCGAGGCTGCAGTGGCTGTGAGTGTGCCACTGCACTCCAGCTTGAGAAACAGGGTAAAACTGTGACTCCAACAACAACAACAACTCATAGAAATGTAAGCAGAGCCCTGAACCTTTGAGTTAACCCATCTCTGAAACCTGTCCTATTTATAGACTTTCTGGTATTGTAACCCAGTAAATTTTATTTTATTATTCAAGCCCATTGAGTTGAGTTTTCTGTTTCTTGAAATCAAAAGATGCTAACTAGTGAAACCACTCAGTCAGCCACCTTGTCCATTGCCTGGTACTGTTATAAAACTGTAAGCCTCACAAATGTCGTCTGAGGTCAAGGAACTAAATATAGTTAGTTCTTGTACAATGTATAGTCAGTGCTGTGTTGGTAAATAATGGTTAACAATGGGCTCTGGAGACTTGAGTGGGGACTGATATGGAGCATCTGATTATTTGATTTCCATGGAGCAAATATTTTTACCATGGTCAATTTCAAGCAACTAAAGTGACACTGAATATGGAACTCAGAAGAGATAAATACGAACAATTGGATCCCACACACCCATAATAGTCAATATCAGCATACTACTGTTTTATACTCAGTAAAACTGTGATCCTGAAGAGGATTTCCTGAGATTCCACGAATGGAGTTAAGCCTTGAACCAGAATGCCCATTTTCAACTTCTACAGTCCAGTTTTTAACAAACTGATATCTGATTTACTTATGCTTACATATGTACCCTTTTTTTTTTTTTTTTGAGTCAGCATCCATTCTGTTGCCCAGTTGGAATACAGTGGCACAATCACAACTCGCCACAGCCTTGACTTCCTGTGCTCAAGCAACCATTCCACCTCAGCCTCCTGAGTAGCTGGGACTACAGATGCATGTCACACCCATTAGCAGCCTGGCTAATTTTTTTTTTTTTTTTTTGGGAAAAGCAAGTTCTCACTAGGTTGCTCTACTCAGGCTAGTCTCAAACTCCAGGATCAAGAAATCTTCCCAGCCTTCTAGAGTGCTGGGATTGCAGGTGTGAGCCACTGCGTCCAGCCTGTAGCTGTTAATTTAAGCACATTTATTTATCTTAAATAGAAGGGCCTATTGTTCTTTGCTTAAGCCCAGAAAACTATTCAAATTTTTACAAAGTCAATATTTCAGTCTCAGCAAGAATCCCAGTGTGTCTTCATGAAAGTGGCTACCACATATTGCCTATGTCTGTGCCAGTTACTCTAATGTACATAGCTCCTCAGAAACAGTGGGAAGGTATCATCTTTCTCTCCATCTTATATATAAAGAAACTCAGATTCAGAGAAATAGAAATTGACCCAAGGTCACATCTCATACAAGTAAGAACTTGACCCCAGATTAGTTTGACTTCAAACAATTCTTTGCCTTGCACTTGGTGTATTGTTCTGGAAAGGGCTTATTTTCACTGTGTGCTGATAGGCTTTGGGGATTTTTCTCTAATTTAGGAAACACTTGTGGGAAACAAACCATCATACCAAATAAAAATGCAGATGAAGGCAAGTGTTTGATGAACAGGTAGGTAGGTAATAGTATTCATGGCCCTTTGGGGTTCTGATCAGAGTTTTTATTATTTTCCCTGTTACCTAATCCCTCATCTCATCTTTGAGATTTGGTGGCACTGACTTATGAGGACTCACACGAGAGAACTCGTATCTTGTCTCAAAGGTCTTTTTAAAAAAGAGTATGAGAAATACTCATTCACTTCCAGAACTAATTGTGAGCGATCCATAGGTAAGATCTAAAAAGCTAGCAAAACGGTTGCATATTTTATTTAAATATGAATAAATACAGTTCTTAACAGTCAGGCTGGTGAAAGAAAGAGCTGCTCTGCTTTACCCTTCTTGTGCCAAACACTACTCTGTGTGATTCCTATAGTTTGCCAGTGTGTTCTGTCTGCATTATTTGGAGTGACTCTGCAGCTTTCAATGCTCTGGTCTGAATTATTTAAGTGGAATGATTAGTATAATCTATACTGCACCCTTAAGGACACAGGGGCAATTAAACACTGAGCTTGACCTACTGCCCTTTTTTGTAGGACAGAAAGGATTCTGCACAGCAGAGGTGATTGTAAATATCATTTCTGTCCATGTTTGTTCCCTCTCTCTTGTTCCCTCTCCCTCTCTCCTCCATCTCTTTCTCCACATTGTACCCATCCAATTTTTATTCTTCAAAACTGGAGGGGAACCAACTCATTCTGTTGCAGTCTAAGTGGCAGCAAGCTCTCTTGGTGAAAATTGAAAATGCCAGTCAAACAGGGTCTCCAAATGTCCAAGTATCTGGATGCTTAAGGTAGTATAGTCAAATTAACCAGATGCGTCCATTGAGCACCTGACTCTCTTTGGAGTCTTGTAGAAACAAGAAATATCTATATATAGAGAGAAAAATAATACTAACAAGCTAATAATGGCTTTGAGGTTCCATGGCAATCATACTGTTGTAGGTCTGGCAGCCACATCCGATGTACACGAAAATTATGGTCCAATTTGCTATAACAAATCATTTCCACAGATTCCCATGTTGAATTCTCAAAACTTACAGATGAACAAAACTACATCAGGATATCCAAGGTAATTTCAGTATTTCAAATAACTGAAGAAAAGTCATGCCCTGCTTGGTGGAGGCTGACTAAAATGTCAAGTTGCTTTAGGTTAGAAAATAAAAAAGTTAGCTCTGTGTTAATATGGCAAATGAATCAGTCAATAATAAATAAATATAATTTGGTACCTTTTAGAACTGGAAATTCTTAGCAGATTCTAAAAAAAAAAAAGGTTGGACTTGATGTGAGAACTATTGGCAAAGAAAGTTCCAAGATCAGTTCATATCAACTAACAATGATTCCCAAATGAGTGCCACACAGTAGTGAAATCAATATCGTACTCATGAAGTTGACAGTCTGAGGGGTAAAGAAGGGGGAAGAAATGAAGTCTTCCAAATTTGATGAATTTGACAAAGGAACTTAGAAATATCCATTTCTAGAATTTCTGCTTCTGACCAAATGGAATTAAAACAGAAAGAGCCATCTGCCTATAGTCAGTGATTTTATAAGGGACCAAAAATGCAACATACTTTAAAATTATCTGTTTTGGCAAAGCAATTTACAAATCCTGTATCACTCACTTTTGGGAGGTTATGGTATTTAAGGTCTCAGTGAAAGATGCTATCTGCTCTGAGAAAATGATGTAAAAGCCATGATGAAATCTTAATAATGCTGCTCTACTAAATGCGTTGGATAAGCAGCCAGTCACCTAGGTCCTCCCCAGAGGCAGGGCTCAGGACAGACGCCCCTGAGGTGCTGAGGGTGGCATTTAGAGAGGAAGGCATCCCTGAAATGCATCCAGCCAGGTGAGGGCACCCCGGTGGGAGCTTGTGGGATCTTGATTCTATCCGAAGACCTCGAGGCTGAAAGAGCTGCAGAAAGGAACACCCTAACAAGAGGCTGCAGCAGCCCCTCTCCTCAATTCTGGTGGAAAAGCCTGCCTTCCCCAGTCACAGTGAACTAGGCTGGTTAAACCTCTGCTAGGCTGGGCTGCAGATAGTGCAAGTCTCCCTGCTGAATGGTAGTGAAAATGAAGCCAAGTTTATGAGATTTGCCCAAGGCCATAGAAGCAGTCCGCCTCACACCTGGGATTGGGATTCAGATCTTTCTGCCTTCCAGAAAGACAACTCCTGTCGCTCCCGATCATGTCCTATTTTTAAGTTCATTAGTTAACCTCTGGGTACTTAGCCAGTTTCAAGAGCCAGTACGTCAAAGCATTTTAAATGGACGTGCCTAAAGTGATCATCGTCTCATTGCCCAGCTTGCCCTCCGAGCCCCTACAGAGGTTCTGTGGCTCATCCAGAGGCAGGCTGCTCATCAACAAGTTTCCCTGGGAGGTGGGAAGCATCTTTGCTCTGATCAGAACATGCCTGTCACAGAGTGCCAGCGGCTACTGAGCGGTGCCTGCTCGAAAGAGCTGCTGCCCCAGCCTGGGAGTCCAAAAATCTGTCTTCTGGCAGAGGCTTAACTGTTTGGCTGCTGCTTCGGAAGGTCCATGCTGGTACCTCCCAGGAAGAGAGAACCAGCTGGGAAGCTGCCAGTTGCAGGCAATCTTCTCCTTCATTTCAACTCAACAAGTATTTAATGCACGCCTGCTGAGGGTCCAGTCCTTTGGGGTATGCAGCCCTCTGGAGGTCTGCAATCCTGCTGGGAAGTCCAGACACAGGCAGGAGGCAACCAGATGATACATCAAGGATCGACGTAATTAAGAGCTCTGCAGTCAGGGCTGCAGGAATTCAGGGATTGTTCGGGGCCCTTGATGGAGCCCTGCTCCCACTAAAGGACCTCTGGCAGCATTTAGTAGAGACCCAAAGAAAGTGTTCCTGTACTCTCATGGTTCCTTGTAGCACTTTAAGAAACAAGCCAAAAAAAAAAGACAAAATGAGACTTCCACTAAAGGGAGAGATACAAATGAACAGGGCTGCCCCTGATACACAGGATTCTTTTCTAGACTGTTCCTTGAGCACTCAGCCTATCATATCTCTGAGGTCAAAGGGTAGTCTAACCTGGTTCCAGCTGTCACGAACACTGTTAATCAACCCTTCCATGCTAAAGTCCCAGCTCCAATTTGTCTCCTTTTTCTTGTTCTGACACTTGCATTATTTCGTTCTTGTTTTTCAGCATTCTCTGGGCACCCATAGGGTTCCTGGCACTCCGGCAAATGCCTGGGTGGCCGTGAATTCAACTCAGAAGACAGGTTGCTGTGCGTGACTGCCTATATCTAGCAATGCAGTAGCATGGTGGCAGTTTCTGACTGCGCTAAATTCTAATTGTTTATACAATAAGAAAGCATTAAGGGCTGTTGGAATACAGAGTGATGTGTTAGGCTTGAGCCTACGTGGTATTAGGCCTGCTTTCTCACACTTTTGATACCCTCTCACCTCCTACAAGAGTAACTTCTCAAGCTAGGTGATTTGCTCCTAGAAGACTTACTATAAATCTAATCAAGTGATTATTAGTAAATAATTTGCTGGATGTCTTTCCTCTTCTTTCAAAACTGTAATTTCTATGAAGGCACTGATGCGGTATGCATTCTTCATCATTGTAGTCTTAGTATCTTGAACAGATTTGACATGAAGTGCTTGATAGGCATGTATTAAAAGGATTGTATTAGTTTCTCAGGGCTGCCATAACAAAATTCCACAAGCCGGTGGCTTAAGCAACAGAAATTTGTTTCTTACAGTTCTGGAGGTTGGAAGTCTGAGATCAAGGTGTCAGCAGGTTTGGTTTCTCCTGAGGACTCTTTATTTGGCTCACAGATAGCCGCCTTCTCACTGTGTCTTCACATGGTCTTTTCTCTATGCACGTGCATCCTTAGTGTTTCTCTGCATGTCTGAAATTCCTCTTATTATAAGATTACCAGTTAGGTTAAGTTAAGACCCATCCTAAAGGCCTCATTTAACTTAATCACCTCTGTAAAGGCTGTCTCTCCAAATAAGATCCATTCTGACATACTAGGTGTGAGGGCTTGAGGGCTTCACCATATGAATGGGTAGAGTGGGGGAAATGTGGCATGAATCAGTCTACAACAGAGATGAGATGAATGCTAGAAATGAAATGAAGCATATCACAGAAAATGGGTTCATAGTAAAGTGGAGAAATTAGAGAATAATGCACATAAATATTGCATTAAAAGGAGTTAAGGTTATTCTTTGTGCTAGTGTCATTCTCCCTTGTGCAAAAAAGCACAGGGTGGCTTTACAGCCAGCAGGCCAGGAATGGTGTTCTAGCTCGAGCTTTGTCATAGATTAGCTCTGTAACTTGAGACTAGTCTATTTCTATTTCTAGGCCTCAGCTCTTTAATCTACAAAATGACAGAGTTGGACTCATTGAGTCACTGTGATTCTGTGAAAAGCAGACCAGAATGGAAATATTCCTTATAGTTTTTTTATTTGACTAAGGATGATAACCATCAGTAATTCTCTTTCCTCTGAAGTTCATGGAAAGAAAACAAAGATCCAAAGTCTACCTGGTCTCATCCTTAATGGGATTCCAGTTACATGGAATCAGAGTCATGGGAAAGCAAAAGTCTCTACCCCAGGAAGCAACATGCAGCATCCTAAATAGGAGAAAAATCCAGCAAATCCTCCAGGTTCCCATCTTGCTGACTGGGAGTAACTCTGCTGCCTTCATCTGTCTTCTCCTGTCTTGGTGACAACTGACTTTAGGGAATACAGGGGTCAAGGCAGCAGTAAGGACCATGTTTCAACAAAACTGGTTGTTTAACTTAGTTTTTCCTGTGGAGGCCAGAAGTCCAAGATCCAGATGTTGGCAGATTTGGTTTTTCCTGAGGACTCTCTCCTTGGCTTATAGATGGCCACCAACTCACTGTGTCCTCATATGGTTTTTCCTCTGTACATACACATCTCTGGTGTCTCTCTGTATATCCAATTTCCTCTTCTTATAATGACACCAGTCAGATTAAGTTTAGGTCCCACCGTAAAGGCCTCATTTAACTTAATCACCTCCTTAAAGGCCTTATCTCCAAATACAGTTGCATTCTGAGGCACTAAGGGTTAGGACTTCACCATATGAATTATCAACCTGTCCCAAACCTCAGAACACCTAACTGGAGAAACCCCAGAAAAGACTAATTTCCACCCTATTCCACTGATGTTCCCCATTCTTTCCTATTTCAAGTGCTCGGTTGAGACATTATCTTGAGCAATGAAATGACACAGCAGAAACGTGGGGTTTCTCCCCATCCCCGGTGTAGTTCTCCAGCAGTGTGTAATAACTAATTATCTGTGACCCTTTCCTCCCCTTGTTATCTCCTGGAAATAGTTGTTTTTCTGTGTACGAACTTGCTACAGATGCTACTAAAATAAAATCCTTAGGATAATTAGCAGATGCGGGGGTTTCAGAAATGTTTCATTAGTGAGCGGTGCTGGTCTAGAAGTCTGCCAGCTTGCTCGCTGCACTCCAAAAACAGGCTTGTCGCTGCCTTTGTTTGGATTTGCATATGTTCTTCTCATTTGCATTTACCGCCCCTTTGCCCAAGAAATCACCTCTCCGAATCGACAATGACTTTCCAAATCTATATGTCTTTGCTTTTCCAGTTACTGCCTTCTCTTCATTTACCCAGTCACACTGGGTTATAAAAACACGAATGCAGAAACTTGCTCAAATAATTGTGATCTCAGAAATTCAGGGCTGTTTGCATTTCAGGATAAGACGGCAGCTTCTGAAATACACTGAATGAAACTTGGGAAAGCTTGCACGCTCACCACTGATAGAAAGCTACTCCTGTGTGTTCTTGGATTGTGCAGTCAACTGACATTTTGTTGACTCTACTTCCCTTCAATCTCCCTTTCTATATAACTTTAATTCTCCTTCTGCTTGGATTTCCCACTGCTATTCCCAGTGGCTTTATACCTTGGCTCAGCCAATCTCTGAGAAACAATGCCATGCCTCTCTCTTAGTTCTTTTCTATTCAGTGTCCTGCCTGATTTCTATCTTACCTGTGCAAACACAATTGGGATACTGTCAAGATACAAACAGTTCCTGGGCCTAGGGAGCCTGTGAAAGGGATCTGACAGAGCTCAGCCAGAAGCTGGCTCTCTCTGCTTTATCACGCAAGATTGAGGATCCTGACAATCTTGACTCACTCTCACTGAGAAAATGTATCCCTAACCTGTTTTTTAAAATTTCCTCTTAATGATCCCTTTGTCCCTTTGTCTCACTCTCACTGAGAAAATGTATCCCTAACTTGTTTTTTAAAATTTCCTCTTAATGATCCCTTTGTCCCTCTTCGACCTCATCAGCCCCTATGGCTTCCTTTCTACACTAGGCTCCAGCCACCCCAGTCTCTTTCAACCCTGCTAGCATGCCAAGCTCATTCCCATCTGAGAACATTGGCACTTACTGTTCTCACTTCCTTTTACATCCTTTCTCGGTTACTGCATTGTGTCCTTCCAATCACTCTGAGCTCAATATAAACTCAAATGCTGCTCCCTGAAGAAGCCTTCCCTGAAGTTGTCATGATTTCACCCCTCCACCCAGTCACTCTCCTTTCCACTGTGAATTTCTTCTTAACCTTCTTCCTGTCAAGAGTAAGCTCCTTGAGGGTTGAGACGTTATGTTGCAGCCACTGCTTTCTCCAGCATCTTTTAACTGTGCCTGTGCCAGATTAGATATTCAACAAACATTTGTTGAATGAATAGATTTAAGAGAATGAGGTTAAGGAAGATGAATTTGAGAATAAAATACAATTCACAATCCCCAAAAAGGAATAAATCACTGGGGAAATTATCTTGGTGGTTCAGGTTTTAGCACTTAAGTATTTTGTTCTCTAAGAGTTTCCAGTCGTGTATGATCTCTGAGAAGTGGCAATGCTGCTACCAATTTGCTTGAGCTTCATCCGAAGTCTTCAGCTATTACCTCTATGTAAATTATTCTCAGATTTACATGTCTAGGGACAGAGGCCATCTGATCACATCATCTCCCCTCTCTTCCAGATGCTACTGCAACCTCAGTTTTGACATATTGAAAATATCGTTACTTCTGGCTCAGCAACCCAGTCTACTTTCTCAATTACCTTGTTAATGTACCTTTCTTCTCTAGAAGAAAAAATGTCAAACCTCACTGGCTCTTTACTATTTTCAATCCTTTATTCTCAATGTATTAAAAGGAGCTATGTCATTTTCTGTAAAATTAAACATCCTGGCATTCATTCATTCCTGGAAACCATACTAAGGCTGTGAACTAACAGGGCCCTGGTTCTCGTGGAATTTGGAGCTACCCTTTTCTGTTTCGACTTGATGAAAGGACAGTGAGTGAAGATCACACCACGCTCAGGACCCAACCGCTCCCAGGGTCCAGCGCCCACATAACATCAAGTCCCTCTTTCTTCAATAATTGTCTCCTAACTATATCTTACAAGCTGTTGTCAGAATAAATATCCTAAGCAGCAAATAATCATTCTATCTCCTCTTCAGGAACCTAAACTTTAACTCTATTTTAAGCCTACAGTTTTCTTATGCAGTACTTTAAAAACTCTTCATAATCTGAACTTCACTCTAATTAATTCCTACATTTCTCCAATAATTTCCTTTTCTAGCCAAGTCATTTTCCTCACTATCCTCTTAACCTTCATTTTATTCCTATAGTATCTACTGTAGTATTTAGATTTGAATGAAACCTTACAAGTCACCAAGCCCAACCCCTTTGTAGATTCAAAGCAACAGCAACAAAAAACACTGAAGTCTCCAGGTTTAAAGACAGAAAGTTAATTTTAAAAATATTATTTCCTGACTTTGAAGGTTCTTTCCCCAGTATATTAGCACTTTTCCTTGCTATTCATATGCCCATGTGAGCAACTACTATCAGAGCCCAAAGTTCTCAAATCAAGTGAATTTAAGAGGAAGGCTTTGTTGAGTGAACCAGGGAAGAGGAACAAGGGAAGAAAAGGAAAAGGAGGTATTGTACTAGAAAGAGCCCTGTTTGTAGTTTTGAGTAATCTGTGTTCCCTTGTTCATCCATGCTTGCCATTTGGGTCATTTTAGAATATAAGACACCAGTTGGGCACAATGGCTCACACTATAATTCCAGCATTGTGGGAGGCGGAGGCAAGAAGATTGCCTGAGTCCAGGGATCCGAGAGCATCCTGGTCAACTTGGTGAAACCTTGTCTCTATAATAAATCAAAAAATTAGCCAGGTGTGGTGACTTGCCTATAGTTCCAGTTACTTGGAAGTCTGAGGTGGAAGGATCAGCTGAATCCAGCAGGTAGAGTCTGCAGTAGACATGAGTGTGCCACTGTACTCCAGCCTGGCTGACAGAATGAGACTCTGACTCAAAAAAAAAAAAAAAAAAAGAATATAAGGCACCCATTCTGGGCTGCCATATCTTTAGCAACCTAAATTCTTGAATTTGTCTCAACACTGAAGAAAAGAACCAGGCACCCCACATGGTTGTTTTTTGTCTTTTAGCATAAGGCCTGGGAGTCCACCTACTGGGGAATAGCTGAGGCTAGGGTTTAAAAGTCCAATCGTTGTTGACTAATAGTGCCTCAGTGGTAATTCCAATATGCCAGTTAGTGCATAATGTCTCCCTGCACGAAACCTGATCAAAAAGCTTTAAGGCTGCTTGGCCCCTACTGTTTGCGGAGGAAAACATGGGGACTGAGGGCCTCAGAAGGCGGGGCAATGTGGACACACAGAATGACTGGGCAAGACCTCCTTTGTAGAAAGACAAAAAGCGGCATCATCCCCAAAAAGCACTGCACTGCAATGAGACCGTAACTCTTAAATGATGTGTAAGGTAACTATTTAAACCACTGACAAAAAGGCTAGCAAAATAATAAGTAATAACAATAAATAATTTTTTAAAGCAGTCTTTTCTTTTTCTTTCCTGTGTTTTAAAACCTTCCCATTAAAAGAACGCAATATGCAACAGCAAACACAGATCAGCCTTATTAGGAAGAAAGAAAATTGTTTGAAATAAACCTCAAAGAGAAAGAAAAAATGCTGTCATTTTCTTTAAGGACACTATTATGTTCTTATTGACAAGACAAAAGAGTAATAAAGTTAAATTATAGCAACTATAAGCTTGATAGTTTGGTTGGAGGGAACTAGAGAAAACTTTGCTGTTAAAAGAAGAAGAAAGAAAAGCAGATCTTTTAATCAGTCCCTACCAAAGCAATCACTACTGACCTTACCCCTCATTGAGAGCTTTCTTGAGTCTGTTCCAGGGGCAAAATTCTTACTTCATTGATACAATGAAGGAATTTTAAAACCAGAAGTGTGCTTGACTAATCATCATGCTGGAGTCTCTTATTTTATAATTGGAGGAACTGATGTCTATGGCAGTTAAAGAAGTGACTTGCCTATAAACACCCAGCTTTTGAAGTTCAAGGTTAAATTCTAGAAACGAGCAGGAACTGAAAATTATTTTCTCCAAGATAGACTCTGTTTATTCAGCCTTATTACAAAATCATCATGCTAACAACAAATTCATGGTGATGTTTTTGAAACTTATCTCCAAGCATATTCAGAGATTCTGAGTATAGCTGCTGAGCTCTTGTGAATTCAGGGTCCCAAGTTCCTCCTCCCTGTCTGGACTAGGTATCAGACAAAGAAAAAGCATCAGGCAATCCCCATTCTTCCTTACTGCTGTACCTCGGTGACAGTCAACACTTCCTACCCACACACTCTCGTGTTGGAACAGATACAATACCTCTCTGGCCCCTGTTATAAAAAAAATGAAACAAGAAGCCCCTCCTAGCCACAAGTGAGTTATGGGACTCTACAGAACTACAATGAGAAAGGCCAGACACCTTGGAAATGACAAGCTCTCCCTTATAATATATAGTAGGAGTTCAGAAAAAGGAAAATGCAATAATTTTTTAAGTACTTTGGACCATTTTCCTTTCTTGCTTTTCTCCTGGAGAAGAGTCTGGACACTTTTTTATTTGGAAAGGTGTATTGTGACATTTTATATCATTCCTTCCACCTTTTAATAGCTCTGGCTGCCCCAGGTGCTCATTTTCAAGACACCCTCGGAGAAGGGGGACTTCTGGCAGTCACTCCACGACTGACAGCTTTGGAGAAATGGCAGATTTTAATTGATGTATTGTGAGCACTGCGCTTTCTCTCTCTCTCTTTTTTAAAAAAACTGTTGGATCCAGTACTCTCTGAGGACCTATAGATTTTAATAATTATTCAATTATTCCCTTTTTATTGAAACTTGTATGTTCGTAACTGACTGATGGTCTTCCAGGTAACTTTTTGTCTTTGTGTGATACTGAGCATCATGCCAATATCTCCTGTCTCTCTTTAAATATACTTTCTAGACAGGAAACAACCAACCACTCCTGTACAGATTGTCATCAGAACAGCAAGTCATACAAATTCTTCTCAAATTAGTTGTCTGACTGTTAGTTAATCATTATAATGAGATGAAATTGAAAAGTGAGGTTAAAAAGCGTGAATGTCAAATACCAACATTTCTCATTTTATTTTGTTTTTAATTTTTTTGTTTTTTTGAGTTGGGGTCTCACTCTGTCATCCAGGTTATAGTGCAGTGGTATGATCATGATGGCATGGTTCATGGCAGCCTTGACCTCCTGGGCTTAGGTGATCCCAAATAGCTAGAACTACACGTGTACACTACCACGCCTGGCTAATTTTTTTTATTTGTGTGTGTGTGTGTGTGTGTATGTGTGTGTGTAGAGATAAGATCTTGTTATGTTGTCCAGGCTAGTCTCAAACTCTTGGACTCAAACAATCCGCTCTCATCAGCCTCTCAAAGTGCTAGGATTATAGTCGTGAGCCACCGTGCCTGGCCACAATTTATCATTTTAAAATATCCCTTAGAAAGACAATGTTCCCCAGGCCAGCAGTTCTGTGGGCATTGGCTACACGAGTCATCCCATATCATTTTGGTTCATTGCCAGTTCTGTCAAAGCAGCAGAGCATTTTCCAAGAGCCTAGAGAATGCTGGCTCTGCCATTCCTCTGCCCAGTTAAGCCAGTGCTTTGGTGCTGGTGACCATACAGACTCTGCTTAGGCCTTAGACACTACTCCCAATAGGAACCACAGGGAGATTTCTCACTGCCAGAGTTTCTCTCAGCATTCTCATAGACTTCAAAAAATAGCTTTTCAAGGTATAATTAACATATCATAAAAGCCACCCATTGTAAGTGTACAACTCTACAATGTTTAGTAAATTTGTAGAGTTGTGCAACCACCAGTATCTTCCATTTTAAGATTATTTCCATCATCCCAAAATTTCCTACTGGTTATTTGCTGTTAATCTCCTCTCCCACCCTAGCCCTGGGTCACCACTGATTAACCTTTGTGTCTCTATAAATGTGTTTTTTTTCTGAGCATTGTTTATTGATAGACTTTCATAATGTGTAGCATGACATGTTTGAGGTTCACCCATGTTGTAGCATGTGTCAGTAGTTCATTCTTTTTTATTACTGAATAGTATTCCGTGATAAATGTATACTACATTTCTCGATCCATCCACCAGTAGGTGATCGTTTGGATTGTTTCCAGTGGACATTCACATGTATTTCTTTGTATGGATATGTTTTCTAATAAACCATTTGAGTGTCACTTCTTACATGCTTCTGTGCCCCTAACTGTGCTAATCATTTTCAATGCATTATATCAACAACTAGGAATTTTAATCAGGAAACCAAGGCTTACAAAGAAGCAACTTGAAGAAGTGTTTCTGGGGCCAAAATTCAAGCCTGTGATCTCTGAACTGTCCCAGGCAGCCTCTATAACTCTCTAACAGAAAAGCAGGCATTTCCATGAAGCTTGTACAGCAATCTTCTCAGCCTACCCTCCAGCCACATCAAAAGTCCCCTATATGACCACTGTCAATGGATTCATGTACAAATATTCTCTTCGAAATCACGGCAGCTCCAATGGTCACTTCAAGCCCAGTTTTAACACTGATACATAGATTAGTACAAATGTATCAATTATCTGCTTTATGCTTAGTACCAAGGTGGGCACTGTGAGGAAACAAAAAATGAACATCAGGCAGCCACGGCCCCTCAAGGGCAGCATGATGGGAAGATAAGCCTCATGCACACATGTCTGTATTATGTGGAACCAATGATACGTCTCATGAGAGCTCTGATTATTTAAGAACCTGTGCTGATATCCATATCACTCACAACTCAGATGGCACCTGTCTGTTTTCTTCTTGAGTTATGTTGACACTGTGGAGCTAAATTACTAGTAGAGCTGGACTGTGCACAATTAGTGAACTACTCAGAAGATATTCTGTGGAAACATTCAGGAAATGTTAACATTATTTAAGGCCTTTTTTAAATGTTTCTTGGATCGTAATTGATAATCTGCAGTCTCATATATAGATAGATAGATGTGTAAATAGATAAAGATATATATAGATATAGACATGGGTATATAGATATATTTATAATTTCCTTGGAGGCTTATATATATTTAGTCCATGCATCCCACAAATCTGTATTAATCACCTAGCTCCAGGTACGGTGCAAGAATTTAGCAGGGAGCAAAATAGAGTTCCCTGTCCTCCTGGTGCTTATAGTTTCGAAGAGAAGATGGATATTAAATAAAGATATCCATCACTGAAATTGTTAGGAGTGCTATGAAGAAACTGAATATGTAAAAGGCATATTTGCATTTATACATGTGTCAGGGCAGAAGGTGATAGGCAGATGCCTGGCTTTATACTACAACAAAATAGACCAAATATCCCAAAGCTAAACAAAGATAAAAATAGGGCCTCTTAAGCCAATGTGGAGAGGAAGAATTTCCAGAGGCAAGTGTTAGGTCCTGGTGACTTAGAGTAGGGGGCTGGCAGGAGACATGGAAAGAAACAGACACATTTATAAATGAAAACCCCTTCCTTCTGGGTCTTTTAAAAATATTCTGCAAATCTCCCATAAAGACTGGCAATTTCTCTATCAAGGCTGAGTAACCTCATATATCAATTCTCTATTCTCCCTGCCCAAGTCTGTGATAACATATCTTCCATTAACCTATGCTGAAAGAGCCATTTCTATTCTAAGAATCTATTTATGTTCCCCTATAACTTTCTTAAAGATATGCCTCTGGGCTGTAATACCTCAAGCTTATACTCAGCCGAAATGTGAATACTTTTGCCAAATTTCAGTAACATTGATTGAGCCTTTTCTGAGTCATTTGATAATAGGGATGTGCGAATGTCTTCCCTTTGTGGGGGGGAAAAAGCCATCCCTTTCATTTGAAGGGACTAAGGACTGAATTTGCTTTTTTGTTACTTACCATAGATTTGGTCTTCAATGTCAACAGTATTCTATGACTTTTTTTAAGTTACTTCATGATTTAGAAAACAACAGGTAATCTTCATTCTGAAATTTCTTTGAATAAATAAGTATATCTTCCTGTTCTTCTCTCTGTTTTTATTACCTTAAATGGCACAATTTTTATTTCTGCTCCTTCTCTCTGTATTTTCTCAATTCTTTGCGAAGTTCCTTATGAAGCTTCTCTGGTTAATTCTTGTTACTTTCCATTTGTCAGAAACTTTTAGTTATGTGATCGTTTTTTCTGAAAGATCTCTAGGATAAAAGTCTAGTTTTACCATTTGTAATCTCCATATCCTATCAAATTTGCTTTTTTGAATATGTACTGTCTTGTACCACTTTCTACTGAAGAATGAGTTGTCCATTTTTCTTCCAATTGCCTGTAGTGATTAACAGAAATAACCTCATATTTTCTCATATTTATCTTTATCTACCAGTCTCATTTTTAAAAAATTCTTCTTCATTGTAAGAAAAGCATATAAAGTTGCCCCTACATTACACTTTGGTTAAATTATCTTATGGCATGGATTGAAAAGTTTTTATAATTCCACCAGATTCCTGAACCATATTAAAGTTGTCTTAAAGGTGTCAATGAGCAAAAAAACCATTTGTAAAAGCTGCTGGGTTTTTAATAACATAAGAGCAATTAATACTTTTATATATGTATCTTCACTTAAAAAAAAGAAGTCAGACATAATACTGATTTTATTATATATTTGCTGAAAAAAAATTGAGTATCACTTTTACCATAACAGTAGAAAAGCTAGCCAGGTTCAGTGGCTCAGCCTGTAATCCCAGCACTTTGGGAGACCGAGGCAAGGCAAAATGGATTGCCTGAGGCCATGGGTTTGAGAACGCCCCAGCAACTTGGGGAGACATGTCTCTATAAAAAAAATTAGCTGGGCATGGTAGCATGCACCTGTAGTTCCAGCTACCTGGAAGGCTGAGGCAGAAGGATCACTGGAGACCAGCAGGTTGACACTGGGGTGGCCGTGAGCATACCACTGCACACCACCTGTGCACCAGAGTAAGATCCAACTCAAAAAAAAAAAAAAAAGCCAGTAGAGAAACTGAGGCAAAAATGAACAAAATTACATTATTTGGAACAAAGACTATACAAGGCATTATACTAGAAACTGATAGAAACAGAATGATAAATAAGATATGATTACTGCCTCTAAAAGACTTATACTTTAGTAGATTAAGAAAGAAAAAAAGATGTTCACATATCAGTAATAATATGAACAAAGGGAAATAAAAACCGAAAGGAAAGAGAGTGATATTATAATAGGCAGAGTCAGTTTGCAAATTCAATACTGAGTTCTGGGACCCACAACTTTGAGGCCAGCATGAAAGAAAAGGAAGGTACAGTTAAATCAGACTGTGACTATGAATAGGTATTTGAAATCTATATTTTTGAATGAGTATCTTTGCTTTTCATCCCAGATATCATAAACTACATATATTATATTGATAAGGAAATCTCCATTTCCTGAGGAAGGGAAGTTGAGAAGGAAATTGAGATTTGGAACTGGCTTGATCTCTAGTTACACTGCTTAGTCTGATAAAAAAAAAAAAATCATCATCATCATCTCCCTTTGCTTTGACCAGATGTATTAGACTTAATTCAAAGTAATGGAGATGATTTTTTTTTTTTTTGAGTTGGAGTCTCACTCTTGTCACCCAGGCTGGAGTGCAGTGGCACGCTCACAGCCACTACATCCTCTACCTGCTGGGCTTAGGCGAGGATGTGGTGGCTGTGAGCACACCACCACACCCAGCTAGTTTTTGTGATTTATTGTAGAGATGAGGTCTCACCAAGTTGCCCAGGCTGGTCTCAAACTCCAGGCTCAAGCAATTCTCTCACCTCGGCCTCCCAAAATGCTGGGACTTCAGGCTGAGCCACTGCACCCAGTCAGAGATGATTTTTTTTTTAAGGTGAAATGGAAAAAAGGAGTGAATTGCAGAAGGTGTGAATTGCAGTATTGAAATGTTATCTAGGGAGAATGTTAGTTGTTGTTTTTTTTAATTTACTTATTGTAGAGATGAGGTCTCACCAAGTTGCCCAAGTTGGTCTTGAACCAGTGGGCTCAGGCAATCCTCTTACCTCTGCCTCCCAAAGTGGTGGTATTAGAGGCATGAGCCACTGTGCCCAGCTTAGGGGGAATGTTAACAGCCAACCTGGAGAACTCTAACAACAAGAACAAAAAAAAGAATGAGCTAGAGGACACATCGAATTAAATGATAAACTGGATGTAAAGCCCACAGTGGAGGCACTGACATGGAATAGGTGCTCAATGAATATAATTTCTTCATTGCCCTTTCCCTGCCCTAAGCTTGTATGTGCTGCAGCCTCTGTCCACATAAGCCTGCTTACAAAGAGAGCATCAGGTGCCCCACTGGCACCTATAAGTAAGGAGTCCAATTCTCAGAATCCACATCTTTCTCCTTGACTTCTGATGTTTTAAGTAATTCTTAAAAGGGTGTTGGCTTCCTCATCCTGCAGTGGCCCTCTTCTTTTGACCCCAGTGAGTTCTGAAGTTGTAAGCCAGTTGCACAGGGATGAGTCCAGGTGGGATGCATTTATGGTGACCTGGCATTTTCTGCTAGAGTGATTGATACACTATAGAGACCATCAATGAGGTATGGCCAACAGGACTCCCAGAACACATAATAGTAGTATACCTACACTTTGATGGTGTCTCTAGACCTCTGGGAGCCCTTTTGAATATTAAACTCATTAACCAAAGAAACCAGTCTGCTATTAAAGTATGCATTCCAGTTTAGGGCTTTTTTTTTTTTTTTTTAAATAAAAATGCCGTGGGTGGCTGATTCAGCATTAGGGTAGCTTTTCCCTTACTTCCAGAAGTATGTCTGAATTATTTTATGGCTTAGCATGGCTCTTTAGAAGGTTTCTGAAGACTTAGAATTTAACATTTTTTCTGATGTGGTTATATCATATTCTACCAGTGTATCAGGAAATATGCTTTGGAAAGGTCTTAAAGAAAATTTATAGGATGGGACCACAGCATGTAACATCAGGAGGGCCTGACTTGAATATGATATGAGGGAAGACTTCCCTAAAGAAGTAACTGATTAATAATAGGAGATAACCACAGGAAGGGGTAGGGGAGGGAGGTATATGTGAACTAGAAGGAAAAATGATGTGTTTCAGGGACTGAAAGGACATGGTTGCTAGGGCGAAGAGAGAAGGGGCATAGATAATAAGAAGTGGGCAGGCAAGGACCAGACCTTATACTGTTTCATGGGTCATCTTAAAGAGGCATGAACTCTCTGGCCTCTGCCTTAGAAAGAGAGGAAGCCAGTGATGGATTTTTTAAGAAGAGGGTATAATGACCAGATTTGCTTTTAAAAGATCATCTTGCCTGCCACATGGATAGAGGATTAGAGAGAAGAGCAAGAATGATATTGAGAGAACAGATAGGAGGTTGTCACACTGCAAGATGGCATTATGGCAGAGGATAGCATGATAATTCACCCTTGTCTTTCAGGAATTTGCAGACTCGTAAGGGAGTGGACATACGTACACAGAATTATTACAGTGTCACATATGATCGTGCCATGATAATTAAAGAAAACAGTGTGAGAAAGGAGAGGTCACTTTTAGCAGAGAAAATCAGGGGAGTATTTTGTTTATGTGTCGAGCAGGATTCAATGAATTGAGTAGCCTGAGGCTTGTTTTGTTTTGTTTTTGGCTTGTTTGTTGTTATTTAGTTTTAGATACAACTGCTTCCAGATTAAGAAATTGCTTTAAAAGTAGCTTTCCCACTGTTTTTTTTTTTTTTTCTTTAAAGCTTCACATACAAACACATTTGTTATTCCAATTCACATTATCTCTGTCAGGCAAGTACAAAGCAGGTTTGGTTTTGTTTTCTTTTAATTCCCTTTTAGAGCGAGTGAGCAAGTTCCTTCATTTCTCTTCCAGGTCATTTGACAGGACAGCTGGGAAGGGTTTAGAAACAAGTCGCTTCTCCAGAGGACATACTGCTGCTTTAGAAAATACAGACACAAACACACAAATGCCTATACAAATGGGGATGGGTATGATGCCTTTATCCTAAGAATTTGGGAATGAATTGCTTTTAGACGGACTTATACAAAGTTCCCCTACAGTTCTTGGGGCCCCTTCTTGAAACACCTGTGTGAGCATGCTACTTACTAGTTACAACTGACCACACCTACATGCAGCTGTATCTCAGTGAGAGCAGCTGGCCTGCAAGTGCACTGATTTGCTATAGGGAAAAAACTGTCAGGCTCCTCAGTGAATCACGTTTGAAAAGAAATCGACTGGGTTACACTGGGGTCATGAGCAAGAAAACCGTTCAGTTGGTCATGTTAGGGGGGATTGGGAATGTTCTAGGTCATGATTTCGTGTTGGCTCAACTCCCAGCTGCATCTATACATGAGCTTGCATAAGTCATTTAAGTTCTCTGAGTTTCTTTGGAAAAATAAAGTGCTAAGGCGGATTGATCACCCAGGAGTTTTGCAAACTTAGTTCCAGATATAAATTTCCATCCAGGAAAGCTGTGGACTGATTTTTCAGAAGGTTTAGCCTAGTATTGCAAGTATTTCGTTATGTATATTGGTCTATACACAAGAGAGTACTTGACTATGTCCTTCAGACTGATATTAGAAAAAAAAATAGAGAGAACTGAGCAACCTCTTCAGGTCCCCTCCCACTGTGGGAGTTTTTCTGTCCTCTTAATAAATCCTGCTTTAGAGAGAGAGAGAGAGAGAACTTCTTTATTCCTCTAGTATCTGAGAAACATATTTGAACCAAAGGGATGGATAGTTATTTGAATATGAATTTTGACAGCACCCAGTGATTTCTGCAATTGAAAAAACGGCGTATCTGGACTAAGAAAGATAATTGTCTCCTATTGTTTGCGTTCTTACATCACACCCAGAAAATTCTGTTCCATTTGAGATTATACAATTTAAGAATGTTGACAAATCTGAATGCATTCAAAGAAAGGTGACAAGGATAAAGAACAATCTGGGAAAATTGCCATATCCTGAAAAGTGACTGAAAACTGGGAAGGCTTGGTGTGAAGAAGACTTAGGGATACATTACAGCTGTCTCAAACATTGTGAAGAACTGTCAGAGGAAGAGGAATGAGACTTATCCCGGCTCTGTATTTCCTAATAGATCTGAGGTAAATCGATTGAAATTGCCAGGAGCTTAATTTGGGTTCAGTGTGGAGAAGAAATTTCTGACAACAGTATGTAGCCAAGAATAGAATGGGACCTAGTTTCCCTTGTGTGAGGAGTAATCAGGAAGAGACTGGATATTAATATATTGACTGTGAAAAGCAATGACTCATATTTTAACATGTATTAACTCAGTCCTTATAATAACCCCTTGATGTAGCTTCTATTATTATTCCCATATTGCAGATGAGGAAACTGAGACATCGTACTGTAAACCAGTTGCCTAAGATCACATAGTCAATAAAAGGTGACAAAGGTGGGATTTGAGCCCATGCAGTTCTGTTGTAGAGTCTGTAGGCTTAACCATGCTGCCATGTTGCCTCTGGGTGACTATCATGTAGAGATGTCATAGATAGGATTTCTGCCCTCAGTTTCATGAGTGGTTTTTGAAGAGTTCACCAATGGTGGTGCATTCTGTAGTGCCTAACATACGCAGATTCCATGGCAATACATAACACATGCAGAGGTATGCCTGGAGTTCCTGGTAGTGAGTCTTTATGCTCACTCGGTCATTCTGCTATAGCCATGCACAGTCATCCAGTTGCCTTCCCCAAACCATCTGAAGTGGGGTTCATTGTTTCTTGTTGGAATTTTGCTTGTCCGTCATGTTGATATTATCCACTTCAGCAGCTAGACTCTAATATTCCTTTAAAATAAAATCACAAAAGTATCCAAAAGCCCTTCTTTCTGGACTTACAGCCCTACAACTAAACTTTCCTTCTAAACATGATGGATAGCTGTTTCTCTCCTCTTCCCCATCAGGGACTGCACCTTGTGTGGCTATTAGAGAGAGATCTCCACTTTATCAGCTCTTTGCCGTTAGGAAAAACAATAAAAAATGGAAAGTGTTTTCCAGTACAGGAAGGAAGAATCCCTTTCAAACTTGATAAGATCTATCTAAAGATAACTGGTCAGGAAGGAGAACTGACCCCATTTCATATAGAGGTGCTTTAAAATAATTTGACAACAGGTAGTTAAAATGCACGTATGCTGTGCTGTCAATCACATCTTGTCCTTCTGGATTTTAACGCTTATTTTACTTGAGGGAAGATGATATTTGAACATTCTATGGCATCCATCAACAGGAATGCACACATGGTTTCAAATAAGGGTTTTCAGCCTTCTGAAACCAATTACTTCTGCCTAAGTAGAAATGCCAAAGCAGAGATGTGTCAGCAACTAAGATAATAATTTTTTAAAATTAATATACACAGTGATGCTACAAAACAACAGATTTTGTGTGTGTGAATGCACACATATACACATGCACAAACCTTTCTTAGAGATTTTTTTTTTAAGTCTGTGTCAAACAATGTTAACCCAGAGAGATGCAGAAATGTCAGACACATTACATGAGCAGGACTTGTGGCTGGCATTTGGCTGTCAGCAGGGGAGGCGTCCTATCCAACTAATTCCTCAGGAACCTCATGCTGAGGCTGTCTACAGGGAAGGGAGCAGGAAGGGAGGAGGGGAGAGCAGATATTGCCTATTCTGTTTTTTCCTTCCCAGCTGGAGAAGGCCTCAGCTGTGTGAGGCTGGGACTGCTGGGGATTTTCTGTAGTTAGAGGGAAACACAAGGGAAGAACATCCTGTTCTCAGCTTCCACCGATGGTGAGCCCACCTCTCCTGATCATTAGCGTGGCTGGCACACTCGCGTGCAAGCCAGACCACTTCTTATGGAGACTCGGCAGTGCCTCACCTCAGTCTGTGAGTTTTCTTCATGGGAAGGTTGTGATGGAGTCTCTGGGTAAGGATGATGGATGTGCATGCAGACAGGGCTTTGTGAGGACCTTTCGTAATTGACAGAGTAGTCGGAGTATTTGCTTTAACCCTTCAGCAAGTATCCAGGGAGAGATGGGAGAACTGGCAGCAAAACTGTTTGATTTTGCACCGCAGTTGTCTTACGGTACTTGTGAATTCTTCTCACTGAGTACGATTTCTAATTCCTAACAGGCTGTTGATCTAAATTTTTTCTGCTACCTTCACGATGTCTGCAAGGTATATCACCAGAAAGATATTCTGTGAAAATAGATATAAAATGGAATTTATTAACTGTAAACATCTGTTAAGTCAAGCATCCTGTGTCTATTGCCGAAATACTCTTTTCAAGTTACTCTGTCTACATCTGTCACATTTTTTTCACCCTCCAGAGACCTATTTGTGGTAGCTCTCTGTGTACTAATGAAAATGTGTGATTGGTTTTACCCTTTATTGTAGCTCTGTGTAAAGACATTTTAAAAATAGGCAAAAGGAAGCAAGGGGAAGTGATCCATTGTATTAACTGAATTTTCTTCAAAATGTGGCTTAGTCTTGTTATTTGTATGTGATATTTAGCATGTTGAACACATTTTTTGTGAAACTCGTGGTGTCTTCTGCTGCAGGTGGCTGGGTTTGTTGACAAATCTTCAGGTGTACCATTTGCCTTCAAAGGGCGTGCTGCTGTCTTGTCAATTTAGATGGAGTAATAATAACTCCTCACATGTCAGGGCAACTTATGTTTTACAAAGTACTTTTACTTAGATTACTGAATTGGTCTCACTTTAATATTACATCCACCCTCTGTGGTATGTATTCCTATTGCTATCAGCTCCAGATGTGTGTTTGTTTTTAATTTCCAGCTTCAAGGGGTATGTGTGCAGATTTGTTACATGGGTATGTTGTGTGATGCTGAGATTTGGGATTTGATTAAGCGCATCTTTCAAATGGTATGCATGATACACGATGGATAGTTTTCCAACCCTCCCTCTCTCCTTCCTTCCCTCCTTACTCCCTCTAAGAGTTCCCTAGGCAGGGCACAGCGTCTCAAGCCTATAATCCCAGCACTTGGGAAGGCCAAGGTGAGAAGACTGCCTAAGCCTATGGATTCGAGAACAGCCCGGGCAACTTGGTGAGACCTCATCTCTACAATAAATCAAAAAAATTAGCCGGGCATTGTATTGTGTGCCTGTGGTTCTGGCTACTTGGAAGGCTGAGGTTGAAGTTTCGCCGGAACCCAGTAGGTCGATGCTGGGGTGGCCATGAGCGTTCCACTGCACTCCAACCTGGACAACGAAGTGAGACTCCGACTCAGGAAAAAAAAAAGAGTTCCCTAGTCTGTTTCTCAATTTTTAAATGAGGAAACTAAAGGCAGAAGACTCATCTAAGACCATACAACTAGTAAGTGGACATATTGGCATTTCAACCCATTTCATATCTCAAGCTTTTGTCTCTTCTTATGTGTGTGAACTATAGGTGGTATAGACAAAACCACAGAAACATAGACTGCTACTTTTATGTTGTCTTTCGTATATATATAGTCACTTGCCCTCTGTTTTGCCCACTTTTTGCTTTTTTAGGCCATGCTAGGTGCAGTTATGATGTAGAGCGAGTTCAACTCAAGTATCCCCTCCTCTCTCTTCTTCCACTCCACCCCACAGCACAAGCATGTACATGCACTTGATCGCTCCCTAAGCTTAGAAGCCCCAAGAGGGTATGGGTTTCCTCTCATTTAAGAAGAAAATCAACAATAACTCTGATAAAGGGTTAAAACTACATCTCATGAGCCTGGAGGAAACAAAGCGATGATTCCATAATGGTGCAATTTCATTTACCTTTATTTAAGTAGAAGGGATATGAGGAGGCAGGGGAAAATTACAGCATCCTTCAGAACACCACATGTCAATTATCTCAGATGCTGAGAATGAGGAAATATGTTTCCAGAAGCTAGGGAGAACCGACGCCCTCATCGAGAGCATGTGTCTTCTATTCAGACAAGCTTAATCCTCTCTCAAGAGTCTGCCCACAAGAATCCTTGAGAGAACTGGGAACAACTTATCAAGCACCCAGAAGCACACTATCAAGCTACTTAGATAAGCCCCATATGACTTAGTGGGACAGGATCACCTCCTTGCATTCACACCCTCAACTTTTCCTTAACAAAGGCCATATTGCCAAACATTGTATTCATGTGGCCACTGTCTTTGAGAGAGAATGGGGATGGGACTTAAGTCATCATGACATAGACCCCCCCCCATGGAAGCATGTGAGGCATCTCTTGTTTGAGTTTTGAAATATGCTTGACAATAGTTTATTATTACTTTGCCTTTTGCTTCAGAAAGAGATTTTATATTACATGAATTTCTTTGTTTGCACAGTTTTCATATTCTTGAGTCACTTTCTGAGATCATTTAACAATACCTGGGTTACTTTCTAGACCAGGAAAATGCCCTTCCACCCCAGCCACAGCCTGCCTTCACACGTTCACCAGCACTTAAGTGCAGAAGTGATACAGAATACCACCAGAGTTTATGTGGTGAAGATGGTCTTTTATACTTTATTTTTAAAAGTAATTTTAAGATAAACCCAGGCAACTTGACGAGACCTCGTCTCTACAATAAATCAATAGTTGGGCATGGTAGCACGTGTCTGTAATTCTGGTTACTTGGAAGGCTGAGGTGGAAAGATCACTGGAGCCCAGCAGGCCAATGCTGGGGTGACTGTGAGCGTGCCGTTGCACTGCAGCCTCGGCGACGGAGTAAGACTCCGACCCAAAAAAGAAAAAAAAAGTAATTCTAAAAGTCTCTTGGACTATAGACAGAGGGTAGATTCATAACACCTTACAATGTCAAAGCTGGAAGACAGTGTAAATTGCTTGTGTTTCAATAGTCTCATTACAATGATAAAGAAATCAAGTCCCAGGGAAGCTGAGATTTGTTCCAGTTTACCATGATAGTGACCATGCTGCCCATTTTCTATTTGTCCTTCACATTCCCCTTAACCCATCAGGATCTTGCCCCCTGCCTGAAAGCTGATTCTGCATCTGTGGGTCCCTATCCTACAGCTGATAGCTAGGTTGACTCAATGGACAGAGATCAAAGGTCAGAAGAAAGTAAGAAGGTGGAAGAGAGACAGGGGAACTTATTACCAGCTTCTTCTTTTTCACAGTGCCTTGCTTGACTGTTTTCCTGTACCTGAGACACAAATATTCCCAGGTGGCCTTCCCCATACGATTGTCTCTTTCTGGATTTCTGTAATCACTCTCACTTTTGCTAACCCTAGAACATTATTCAAACTCTCTGGTTTCCCTGCACCTTGACACAACTGTTGAAATAGGCCCCTATTCAACTCCCCTCACATTGCCCAGCTTGGATGTCACCTGCTAGGACCTTGGCTGATACAATAACAGCTAGAGCTGAAACTGCAGCCCAACTAGTTCCCTTGCCTCCTAAACCCTACTCTATTTGTCTTTCCACCATACTGCTTTTATTATGGTAGCTTAATACTTTGCACGAATTTATAATAGTTTTATAAATACATAATACTTTTATATAGTGGATAGCAATAGCACATAGTGGTTTTAAGCATAAGCTCCAGGTGTCAAGTTCAAATCCCAGTTCTGCCACTTCCTAGTTGTTACTTAACTAGTGAGTTGCTTAACCTTTCTGTGTCTCAGTATCCTCTTTCATAACAATAAGGCTGTTGTGAAGATTAAATGATATTAATTCATTCAAAGAACTTAGCATATGTATGTATTTAATATTAGATATTCACAAATGCCCAGCACATGCTAAGTGCTCTATAAATGTTAGCTTTTATTAGAGTTTGCTATTTGTTAGGACTCATATTTCATATGTAGAAACATTTATTAGGACTCTGATTCTGTAAGTGGAAACATTTGCAGGTTTTCCTGAGCTTTGCATACTGTCACAAAATTTTGTGAGGCTAAAATCATCAGTTCCCAGAAAAACTGAAGAGTGATGGAGAAGTGGGGAACTGTGGGTGAGTGGGCTGTGAGTCACAGGGACATGAGGAGAGATGGAACAGGAATGTAGACAATACCACGATGGACAAGCCTGGATGTGCCAGAAGGCTCTTACTCACCCGGAAGGGAGGTGAATCAGCTCCCTTTCAGCAAGGTAGGTGTCTAGTTCCCAGAGGGCTGACCTGGACTAGTTTGCAAAAGCACTGACAAGCCCTCACCTGGAAACAGTGTTTCTTTAGTTTCAGAATATGAAATATAGCCTATGATCTTTTCTTAAAAAGAAAATAGATTGTTTTCTTCAGATATTTATTATTTCTTTTGCATAGTCAATGAATTTTCAGAAATGTGAAATTGATTATACTTGAGCCTGTACTTACTTGACCTATGGCCATACTTGAGGGATACATTCTACTCTGGACAGTAGCTGTGAGTATTTGGAGAGAGGAGTATTTGGAGAGAGGAGTAAACTGACTTATTCATATAAAATGCAATGCCCAGCTCTTCACTGATTAAAACTCCATGTGGTGTATTTTATCCTCAATTGCTCTATTCCTTGTCTCCCCAAGGGTGCAGTAAAAATGGTGACTTCTCTTACCTAGGACCAGTTTCGTTTCTCCTAACATTAAATGGAAGTCTGTGACATGCCTCTGAAAGAAAGAGAAATTAAGTCTTCCCATCTTTTGTTGTTCAAGATGGTGACAACCTGTGTTATTACTCTATGTCAGACAAGAAAAGAATTTAACACACTGTTGGAGGGCTTAGGGACGTAGGAGGAATTGCCTGGTGCTCTGTAGTCCCTGTGAGTTGGGCTTTGACCCTAGCATCCAATTGCGAGCAGCCTCGCAATTGGATGTTTTCTCTTCAGTTTTTATTAGAATCTTGATTACTGGCCAGAAGGTAAGTGCCCCTAGAGGGGTCAGCCAACTTGCATTTAGGCAGACATGTGAATAACTGAGTGTGGGTACCCAGAGAGTGAGTTTTACCCAGTAGCTGTTTTCTTGTGGCTCTGTCCCCACCTCACTCAACAAGTGACCCCACTGAATGCCTCTGTGACACAAATGTCCAGACCTATGGATAACTAAGATAAGGAGTCAATTCATTCTTCTAAACTTTCTTCCCTACCCTGACCATGCTATTTAAAAGTAAAAAGCACCCTGTCTCCCATTCAGTCTCCTCGCTCTCAATTCCCCTTACCCCGTTTCTTTCTTTTAAACTTTTACTTTTGTTTTTTCATGGCACTTAGGAGTTTCTAACCTGCTATGTGGTTATTGATTATGTTATTGTCTGTTTGCATCTACCCACAACATATAAACTCCACTGGGGCAAGAAACTTGGGTTGTTCCCTGATATATCCCATGAACCATAATGGTGTCCAGTACATGGTATATGTTGGGTACATGGTAGGCAGAATAAAAGGATAAACAAGTGTTCCAAAGAGAGCACTCTAAGGAATTCCTTAACTCCACCCAAAGACCCAGTGTTATGTTTCTCACTCTTTGAGAAATATCGGCTCTTATTAGAAAACAATCATCCTAACATCATATTCTATAAAAATACCAGTATCCATGCAAAAGAAAAATTTTGTCTTTCTAATGGTCAGTGTTTTAATTTTAAATTATTAACAAGTTGAAAACACAAAATTTAAATCATTGAGTAGCGTGTACACAGATCCACAAATGGCTCTGCAGGCCACAGGCGGAGGACCACTGGCCTCATGGGAAGAACCAGAATTCGTCTCAGGACCTTCCAAGGAAACTGGAGTTTCTCACTTATCTCCCAAAGCTTCTGAGAGCTCTTGTGGCCTTGCCATTCCTCCTCCTACCATAGATGCATCCAGTGATTATCATGTATCTGCTGGACCAGAGATAGAAACATGGAGATAGTGCCAGAAGGGCGACATCCAGCAACATCACTGATGGGAAAAGTTCCATCAACTTTGAATCATCAGTATCCTTTCCCAGTGAGCTATGAGTGCATAAGAACCAGCGCCTCAGCTAAAGAGAATACAAGAGATGCAGAAATACCATCTGACTTGGGGCAAGCCCGAGGAACACGTTGTTCTTGCCTCTCAGGTGCCTCTTGGGAAGGGAATCAAAGTGACTACTTTTCAGTATCTCTCTCACGCATGCACACATATAAATACACATGTGCATCTGCGTGCACACACAACTTTAAGGTATTCTACAAATGTAAGTGCTAAGAATATGCGCGGCTCTTCCGGATGATAAAAGATACCCTCCTGCACATCTTCAAAGACCTTTATTTCACTCTTAGGGGTGGGAGAATTTATTTGTGTCTAATCATCTGTTTTTCATCTGCATAAAGTGTCAGAGCCTCTTTATCAGGTAGAAGAAATTGCATGAAGCATCACAAAGAGCAGGTCATGTCTGTGGTGGCCAATCATTTTCCTATCCTAGAGAGATACTTCTCTTCCTTTCTCTCATCTCTTTGTACATTTCTTTTGCTTATGTGAAACCCTGTGCAATTTAAGTGGGCGCTGCAGTCTGCAGTTTTCTGGTTGTCAGTGGGGACTGGTGAGGTTAGGGATGAAAAGCCAATTTTAGATATTCTCCTGGTATTGATCTCCGTTTATCAGAATGGCTTTTGCTGTGCTAGTTCACTTCTGTGCTTAGGCAAAGGCTTTTACAGATTTACCGCCACTACGTATTCAATCTATTATAGAGTAGCATCAGCATTCAGGGTGTTTTTCCCCTTTCTTTGACCCAGTTTTAAAAACATCCAACTAAAAATGCTTCATTAAGTTTACATAGAGGTTGCAAAGCAATCAGAATTCCTCCACAGTTGTTACCAGAAGAATTACTACATAGTTTCTACATCCTACCCTTTTCCAAAAACTATTGTCTTTAGGGCTACAGAATTGCCACCATGCAGGAAATACTTTACCAAAATCCAGTCAGAGAGTAATTCTTTTCCTCTTTTTATTCCTTTTCCATTATCACTGATTATTCAGCTTATAAATTCCATATGAACACTTTCTCTTGGCTTGTCTTCTCCCTGCAGAGCAATCCCCAAAACCAGGACTGTGGCTCTAAAGCACACTATTAAATATTGTCACTCAGGCTGGGCGCCGTGGCTCAAACCTGTAATCCCAGCACTTTGGGAGGCTGAGGTGAGAGGACTGCCTGAGCCCACGGGTTTGAGACCAACTTTGGAGAGACCTCATCTCTACAATAAATCAAAAAATTATCCAGGTGTGGTAGTGCATTCCTATAGTTCTGACTACATGGAAGGATTGCTGGAGACCAGCAGGTCGATGCTGGGGTGGCAGTGAACATGCCACTGCACTCCAGCCTGGATGACAGAGTGAGACTCCAATTCAAAAAATATATATATTGGCACTTGAAGTCGCAACAGTGTATTCCTACTCTCTTGCTGAAGGCAATTCTTGCTAGTCTCACTGTTTGGAGAAAAACATGGCCAAAGCAAGTGAATGCTCTAAAGGATCTTTTAAGAAGTACTTCTTGGGGCACACTGGTTCATGTTCCATCCTGTCTGATGTGGTCTTTTTCTTGCCTACTTGAACCACAAAAAAAACACAACTTTTCCCAAAAGCTTTTCCCAGCTCACAAGTCTAAGTCATTTTGTTCCTCGCTTTAGATTCTTTATGCTGAGAGTTTGCAATTGCAGCCTCAAGCTCCCAAGCAATCAGCAAATGTCAAATGTCCTCAAGCACAGCAACCAGCTGAGATACTGAGGCACTGCATGCTGAATGGAGATTGTATTATGATGACGATGATGATGTTTCTGGTGGGGTAGGGAAAAGAAAAGTGAAAGAAATGGGGGAGGGAAATGCCTTGCACAGAGACACAAGCACATTGGCTTCAATGGTCCAGCATTGTCTAAGAGCAAAATCATTCTAACACCAAATCTGGGGGGAGTTTGCTAATTTCATTACCACCCAAGCCTTGGATAAGTGGTAAATGGCAATGCATGCCTCTAACTTTTCATGAATTTGTTTTAATACCTAGAATTTCTCTTCTATGTAGGCTGAAATGTCCCTCACTTTAAATTGTATGTTTACTTTAATTAAGCCTTCCCCCAGCTCTCCAACTTGTTGAGTTTGACAAGCGTTAATTTACAGTGAGCATTGTTGTTGTTTTTTTCCTTTATCCTTTTTTTTTTTTTTTTCCCTCAACTTTAGCCCTCTCATCCTTGCCTGGCAAAGAAGCCGATGAGCAACTGACAAGCAACTTATTACTAATCCCTGCTTTCTTCGTGGGAAGGTGTCTCAATCAATACAAGTCAGAATTTCCAAACCACTCCTGCTGATGGTCTATGTTTTCTCTCTCTATGTTGGCTTCTTAGCGTAGGCATCTTCAGACAAGATCTGGCAGACAGAGAGATGCTGAAAAATTCTCAACTTCACTTTCCAGCTGTGGCAGAAAGAAAAAATATATATATTGTTGGGGGTAAATTTGGGAGACTGCTGAGTCTTCCACTGCTTATACCCTGATTGGTAGTGACATGCTGCTCTCTGTTCTTTATGTCCTAGTCCAGATTTGACTTCTCCTGAGAAATTTTCAGTGACCCCCCTACTCATGCCACCCACAGTTAAGTAAGGTTTCTTTTCCCTGCTCTTAGAGCACCATCTGTTTATTCCACCATAGTGCTTCATATATCCTATTTAAATTAACTTAGCAATTTAATTTGAATTGACTAGATTGTCAGCTCTCCAAGGAGCGAGAGATCCTGTCTTACTTATTGTCCTATCCCACCTGGCAAATAGTAACTTCTTAAGAAAGAGGCCTCTTTTGAATGTGATTTGTAAGCTCTGTGATCTGGGAGCTAGAGAGAGCTCCCACTCTCGCCTTTGTGTTTCAGACAGTGCACTGAGTCGCACGTGGCAAATGTGCCTGCCTCTTTAGATCTAAATAGAGCACGTTCTTAGGTGGAACCGGGGCACTTGGAGACAGCAGGCCGGTGAGGATTGGCTCTTTGCCGTCTCCAGTCTATCACCCGCATGCAGAGAAGATCAGGGCCAAGATGCATATTTATGATCTCTGGATGAATGTGCCTTCCCTATCTGCCCACGGGGAGCTCTCCCCCGAGTCCTCCCTCCGCCAGCCACACTTCTCTGCTCTGATGGATGGAGCTGACCGGGCAAATTGCTATGCTGATGAACTGCTCAGCTACCTGAGCAAATGTTCCAGAGGGATCTCCAGGGATAGACTGCATTTTAGAGAAGGATTCATCCACAGCCTAGGGTGAGCCTTTCAGCCCTCAGCTAGTCAAGTATGGTGGCGTAAGGAAGATGAAAGGACGACAGTCTCCGTGCTCACTTTTTGGCAACCCAAGTGCCTGTCCTTGGGATGGCAAGAAGCCTTATTGCATTTTTCTCTCCTCCCAGAAAGTTATTCAGATTGAGACCTAGAGGTCTTGGTGTCGCTGTGCTCATTGAAAGAGCAAAATCAAGAAGCTGAGCTGAACTGAAAGCACTTAAAGGAAGGATGCATTACCTTAAAATATGCAGATGGAAAACTGACATTATTGTCAATGTCAGAAGTCACCTTTCTGAGTAAACATTTACCTCTGGGCCAATGCAAAGATGTGTTTCTTTTCGTTTACAAATGACTGGGTATGCAAATGCAGGGGGTTAGACTTGTGCCCCAGAATGTGGAGTTGTCTTCTTTCATCTATCCATAATGAGGAACATGCAGGAATCTGTCAAAAAAACGGCATCGTGAGCTTGATTTGTGCCTTCTGAATAAAGGGGGTTTCAGTGTTAAATCTGCCAGCTGGTTTTGTGCCTAAGTATTACATCAGTCTCTTGTATGATCTTGCATCCTGTGTAAAATGCAATATTTTGGCCTAATGGGCAGGATTAGCACAAGCTGAGAAGTCATAAATGAAAGTTTCTTGTTTCTAGAGAGCAAGTTAGAGCTTTTATATTATCTGCCATGGAGCTCGGTGAATTTAAATGTATCTCTTGGGCTTTGGTAATATTCGTGTTAATGTCAAAATTGATCCCATTGTTATTGAGATGTGTGGTTTCTTCAGGCCGGAAGATGCACAGAGCCTGTTGCCAGAGCTGATAAATATCTGCAAGGGACACATTCTTTCCAACCTTTTCCCAGAACCCAGGGAGGTTATCATGGTTCCTGCTGTTTGTTATCATGGTCTGCATGTTTCTATACATCATTCATAAGTTTAATGGATACTTATTGAGGACCTACTGTGTGCCGGGTACTTGACTTGGCTCTGGGAACCAAGCAAACACTATTGCAACAGTGAACAAGATCTGGGCTCTTCTTCCATAGAATTTGTCCTCAGATGCAGAGAGGGAAAATAAAAATAAATGAATAATCAAAAAAATGATAAATGCACAATCTACATGAATGCTATGTGGAAAAAGAGTAGGAAGAAAGGTGGTTGCAGTGAGAGGGGCCACTAGGTCTGCTGATGACCTGGTAGTATCCAAACTCAGATAGGATGAGACCAGGCCCTCCTTGAAAATGGAGTGAAAAGCACTTTCACAGCAAAGGGATTCACATGTGCAAAGATCCTAAACTGAGGAAGAGTTTGTCGTGTTTGAAGAATTAAATGGAAGAGCATATCTACTGCAAAACAAGGTGACAGAGGTGGGATGAGATGGAATGAAAGAGGTTCCTGCAGACGACTGTATAGCCTTTGCAAAGGGTTTATTATTTTCTCCTAAACACAGTTAGAAGCGATAAAAGGGTGTTTCTAACTTCAGTTTATAACTTTTGTTTTGTTTTGTTTGAGTCAGGATCTCACTCTATTGCCCAGGCTGGAGTGCAGTGGCGTGATCATAGCTCACCACAGCCTTGGCCTCCTGGACTCAGACAATTCTTCAGCCTCTGGAGTAGTAGGGCTACAGGTGCATGCCACCATCTCTGGCTAGTTTTTTTTTTTTTTAATTGTTTAAAAATTTTTTGTAGAGACAAGGTCTGGCTAGTCTCAAACTCCTGGGCTCAGACAATCTTCCTGCCTCAGCCTCCCAAAGTGCTGGGATTATAGGTGTGAGCCACTGTGCCAGGCCAGTATGTATCTTTACAAACTATATTTTCACCCTCGTTAGAACGGCTATTATTAACAAAATCTAAAAACAGAAAATATCACATGTTGAAAAGGATGGAGAGAAATTGGAACGCTTGTACATGGCTGGTGGGAATGCAAAATAATATAGTTGCTGTGAAAAACAGTATGGTGGGTCCTCAAAAAAATTAAATATAGAAGGACCAGATGATCCAATACCATTTCTGAGTGTATACCTATAAAAATTGAAAGCAAGGACTCAGACAGATATTTATATATCCATGTTCATAGCAGCACTGTTCACAATAGCCAAAAGGTAGTCAAGTGCCCATCAGCAAATGAATGAATAAACAAGTGTGACATACACGTACAATGAAATATTATTCAGTCTTAAAAAGGAAGAAAATTCTAACAGATGCTACAATATGGGTGTACCTTAGAGATATTATGATAAATGAAATAAGTCAGACACAAAAGGACAAATACTGCATGACTCTATTTACGTGAGGTTCCTAGAGTAGTAAATTTATTGAGACAGAAAACTTAATGGTGGTTGCCAAAGACTGGAGACAGGATGGACTGGGGAGTTACTGTTTAATAGTTGTGGCGTTTCGGATTGGAAAGATAAAAAAGTTCTGAGAGCCGGGCTCGGTGGCTCAGCCTGTAATCACGCACTTTGGGAGGCTGAAGTGAGTGGATTGCCTGAGCCCATGGGTTTGAGACCCGCCTAGGCAACTTGGCGAGACCTCATCTCTATAATAAATAAAAAATTAGCCAGGTATGGTGGTGCGCGCCTGTAGTTCCAGCTACTTGAAAGGCTGAGGCGGAAGGATCACCGGAGCCCAGGAGGTCAAGGCTGCAGTGGCCGGAAGCGGTCACTGCACTCCAGTCTGGGTGACAGAGTGAGACTCCAACTCAAAAAAAAAAAAAAAAGTTCTGAAGATGGATGGTGATGATGTTTGCACAATAATGTGAGTGTAACTTGATGTAACTGAATTGATACCTAACAATGATTCAAAAGCTAAATTATACATAAGATTTATCTTGTGTGTATTTTAACACAATAAGAACAAAAATCACTATATTTATGCAGATAAAAGGCGGCAAAAGGACAGTAGGAAAGACAGACAAGAGATGACTGTGGTAGTCCAGTATGATGACAGTGGTGATGCAGTAGCCACAGCAAGGCAGAGAATCTCTGGATTTGAGACATATTTTAGAGGGAAAAGTTCTAGGACTTATTTATGGATACCATCCATCACAGTTCTTTGTAGTTTGAACTCTGTTACGCTTGAGACCTGTAGACCACACTTGTTGGGGGTAAAGATTGGCAAAATCCCCTTGACTGGCAGATATGTTCAAGTTTGATGTCTTGGTGCATGACAAGGAGAGCTTTATTTTTAAACTCTTCAGTAGTCTTGGCTGGAGTATGGGAGCTATTGCTGTTGACATGTGAATATTTGCCTGCCCTGTCACACAGCAATCATATGCTCAGTGTGAACATGACTTGTCTTGAGATTTGCAGTGATAACTAGCATGTGGCTAGAGTTGTTCATTCTCTTCCTTATTAGTAATGCACGTCTTCCATTAGCATATGCAACTAACTACTCCCTTTCCCCTGTGCTATGTTGACATTCATTGTAATGATTTATTATCCAAGCTAAATAACCCTCAATATGAAACAACAAACATGCCCATGTTTGTGTTTCCATTCATTTTGTTTTCTCTTTCTTGCTTCTGCATAAGTAGTTAGTTCTTTATGTGATAATTACGTGGTACAGAAACAAGCAATGAGAAAGCTCACTAGAAAGGTTAAGAATGTTAGTAAGGTTTACTTTTAAAAATGGAAAATCCGCTAAACTTAGTGACATTCCACATGAGTGTCTTGGAATTATAAAAATAATGTGGATTGTCAAGAAAATGTTTGTTATGAGCAAACACTCCATATAAGACTTAATGATCTGTGAAAGGGCCACATTTGGGCTTCCTGTGGAGCCTCCAAATTCCCCAGAAGTCTTCTTTTATTTATTAGGGATGTTTCCAGAATGGGCTGAACCATCAGGAGTGCATAATGGTTTTGAAGTAGTAGAGAATAATGGCCGGGATCTAGAGCTCTTAAGTTAGACTGCCTGAGTTTGAATCCCTGCAAAGTCACTGACTGACTGTATGACTTTGAATGATTTACTTAAATTCCTGAGCCTCAGTGTTCTCGTCTATGAAATGGGGACAGTAGCCACACCTTTCTCATAAGGTTTTTATGACGATTAAATAAGATTATACATGTAAAACTCTTGCAACAGTGCCTATTTTAGAATAAGTACCCAATAAATGTTAGTTGTTATTATCACCAATGAACTGCAAATAGTACTCCCATTAGAAAGGCATCATATGTGAAAATAAGTACATTTGTAAAGACATATAAAAAGACAGAGAGAAATATACACTTAGAGGTCATTGTTTGTGTGAATATGTACATATGACAGTGAAATTAATGTGGAGAATGCTTTACAGTTTATAGAGTGCATTGTGTCCAGGATGAAGATTGGTCAGTATTTTGCCCTGAACCACAGATATTAGAAATCTTGGTTCACAACCAGTTTGATGTTACTTCCATAAACATCCTCACTCACTCTGGCCATTCTATTTCTTATTGAATTTATGTTGCCCGTTTTAATCACTGTGGTCACACCATTATTTTGGACATTGAAACCTTTTCATTGGCTAATGATAATTTCATAATCTTAACATCACAGAAAAGCAATTGCATTATATTTCATCCATTAACTCACCTTACCTGGCTTACTATGGCAGCTTTATTTTCTAAAGAATAAGAAATACTAATTTTTTGTCCAGTTGCCACTTAAAAATTGAACAGATTATTCTTGCCTCAGGCTTTTCCAATAGAAATTTGTTATTGACATTTTAGTAAGTATCATATTCTATTCAAAGGTAAAAAGTTGCTTCCACTTGCCATTTTTCTTGTTGTGTGTGTGTGTGTGTGTGTGTGTGTGTGTGTGTGTGTGTGTGTGTGTGTGTTTTCCTACACTGTGCCTGCAAGTCAACACTCCTGGGCTCAATTAAAATATGAATTTAGCCACTGGATTTGCAGAGATGTGATCACACTTGAATACTAATACCTAGGCTGTTGCCTGTGAATACAAGGATGGTGTCCATTGAAGGATGGCTTTCAAGACAATGGACAGTGAACCCCAGATGCTAGGGGGATGATTATGACTTGGCACAAGTCTACAGCTGGATTTTGCTAGGTTTTTTTTTTCAGCAAACACAGAGTGCTGTTCATTAAAATCACAATTTGATTGCTATCATGTCCACATGGAAAATTCAAAGCCACCAAAAAAACATGCCACTTTCTGCCTTCCTAGTGCCTAGCAATCCCATTGGCCAGAGGTTAATTTTCCTGACCTCTGCTCAGAGGACCTAACACACTGTATCATGATATAACAACTAATACTTGGTGAGTTCTTACTGTGTGTCAAGCCCTCTGACCTGGCTGGTGATAGAATGATGACCAAAGACAGACATAGCCCCTACCTCATGAAGCATCTGTTCTATGAATTGAAGGAGAGGGTGATATAGTCACGGAATCACTTAAGCAAAACAATAAAGGCTTAAAGACAGGAATGAGTATTCCAGGCAAGGAATACTCAAACTAAAATATGAATAGGTGAGGTAGGTGTCTGGAGCTAGAGAAATCAAAGTCCAAATGGAGACATGATAAGATTCTGTTTACTTGAGCCATGTTAGAAGTTTTGTTTTGCCTTCCTATATCAGCCTTAGTGCAATAGTAGATACTATTGATATTATCTTGTCAACATTTTGGCAAAATCGGTAAACTAACTTCATTCCTCACCTAGGAAGTAGCATGTGTAGTATTTGAACGAAAACTTGAGCTCAGAACCATCGTGTTGCACTTCCTCTCTAAGATGTAGCCCTAACACTTTATGGAGCTTTGACTCACAAAGTCATTATATAGCATCAATGTGGCCTTTCTGTAGGGTCTGCTACATAAGTTAAGTCTGCCTTTGGTTTGTTTTTCGTAAAAAGGAAACCAGCCTAACTGCTGGAAGTCTAAACAGCATACACAGTGAACTTGTATATAGCCATGGTTATCTTTAGACTGAATCCTGGGTCTCCAAGACTCAGAGGCAGGCTTACAAATGAGGGCTTGAGTGGTGTTGGTCCCACTGGGCAGTACCATGGCTGAGAGAGGATGGTACAGCTTTCTTAGCAAGTACTAAGTTGTAAAGCCAAAAAATACAGTTTAAAGAAAGCAAAACTTATATTCAGAAAGTTTCAATGCACTTAAGAAATTAAAATACTCATCTGAGGTTTAATACAAAGAGACGAGGATAGGAGTGGAAGGGAAGGAAAGGGAGGAAGAGAGAGGAGAGGAAGGGAGGGGAAAGGAGAGTAACTTCACTCCATTATGAGGCCACTTCAGTCAGTCTCTCTCTCTCTCTCTCTCTCTCTCTCTCCCTCTCTCTCTCTCTCTCTCCCTCTCTCTCTCAACTTTTAGTTTGAAGCGAAACACTTCGTAGATTAGCCCAGCACCAAAGAAAATGCCCTCTTTTATGTGTGAAAGCTTGATAATTGCTGCAGAAATATACTTAGTGGCTCGTAATATTCATATAATCAGATTAGTTTTGAATCCTACCTCAGCGGAAGATGTTGGAATAATCCAATTCGTGCCTATTTACCTTGTCTGTGTGTTCACTTTTTTCCCCAATCATTTTATCCTTTCTGTTGGACTCAGTGGGTGCTATCTACAAAGCTATGCCAGTATCTTAGAAAACAAGTCAAGTACCAGTTCCAAAAGAAAAGAAAAATAGTAAAGTTAAATGTTTAAAGAGGAGTGTGGTTTTGTTTGCTTGTTTGTTTGTTATTTTGTTTGTTTTCACGTGTTTGTTGGTTTGCTTTCTTGGTAATAATTGAAGCAACTTTATGACTCTCATCCTATGCTACCAAAATTGTGTTGGGCTACTTAACATCTCAATTCACATACAACTGTCTCATGACCAATCCGCTCTGAGCTTTGAACATATGGCTGTGTCTGATGGCTTCACTGATTTCACCAGGGAGAGTTTTAGAAGATCTCTATTTGAGGGG
Organism: Carlito syrichta; assembly: GCF_000164805.1. NCBI lineage: Eukaryota > Metazoa > Chordata > Mammalia > Primates > Tarsiidae > Carlito > Carlito syrichta. The sequence continues at coordinate 318,991 of NW_007245638.1, forward strand.
GCAGCCACTACACAGATGAGTGATACACTGCTGGAATTAATTATTGCTTGCCAAGTTTGAGGATTGATTCATTCTAAACTCAGAGCCAAAAATTCATCTTAAAGCTGAAATGTTTTTGACTAGCTGGGTCCAGTTTTCCTTCATAGACCCTCTCACCCAGGGTCATTTGTATTTTACTATTAATGGTACACTATGCATCTGAACACCCTAGTTTGAAATCTGCTTTCTAACTATATAAATATGACAATGACTATACAGTCTCTGGGACTGATAATTAAGAATGATCTTACCTTGCAACTGCAGGCTTTCTTTTCTCTGTGAAGGCTTCCTTTCTTCCTGAAATGAAAGTGGCATTTCAGCCATCTGTTGTAGGCTGCTGTCAATAAAGGACTCCAATCTCATTTTACCCATGTTATTCTGCATGAATAATGAACCCGGTCTTTATAAATTAATGTGTGTTCCCTGGAATTTAGGAATGGCCACCAGTATTTCTGAACCTTACTAAGATGAATACAATTTGATCAATTAATATATCAAAAATATTCTAGTAATTACTGGAATTTAATAGGGAAAAGTGATAGAGATTACAGATGATAGCTGCCAGCCAGTCTTGGAAATCTACCTAAAAGCATATCAAGTGGGTGATCTTTTTTGCCCTGACCAGTGTCTCACTGCCAGGACACCACACGTATGGCTTGATTAGCTTTTTGTAAGCAGCATGGCTCTCTATTCATTTTGAAAGTTATTCCAGTGGGCATTCTCCTAGGTTTCCTTGGGGGAAAGGGTATAGACCAATGTCTCCCATTTTATGTTAAGATTTTGACGTTTTCAATTACATACCTGCCCCTATATTTTCTTGTAATAAAACACTTGCCAAATATCAGACCCACATTTTTGCAGTTTCTAATACAAAAAAGAAAACACCCTATTGATAGTTTGCTTCATATAGATTGCCACCATGCCAAGTTTAAACACCTACAATAGTCAGGCTTGCTTGTTAAATAGAATCAGTAGTCTGTTAACCAGAAGAACAAATACAACTCTTATCCATTTCCTATATGTTTAACCTCCTTGAAAATACTGACAGGTCTTTTATTTTGGAAGTATATTTTACAGGGAAGAAGACTTTCTAAATATGATTTAATTCTTTTCTTCCCTCCAGAGAAATAGGATTTAAAATTTTGTGTGTGTACCCTCCAGAAATGTCTCAACCAAACAGAGTCGAAATATCAGAACAGTGAAAAAAGATGCTATATTGTTTCAGAGTCGAGATCTGTCTCTTGTGATAAAGAGATTTAAATTCTCACTATTCAAAGAATGAGAGCCAATCTGAGCCATGGAATATATTGAAATGATAGAATGCTTTCAAGTTTAGCATTTTTGTGTATGCTCCATGGTTGGAAATTCTGTAGGAGAAATATAGTTAGACTATTTTGACAATTTTTAACCTGCTTAAATTGGATTTTTTAAAGTGCACAAATTGATGTTCTGCCTACTTGGAGAATGTTTTAAAGATACCAAGACTTCAAAGGAAAACAGTGAAAGTAAATCAGATGCAAACATTCCTGTATCCATCCTAGCAAAATTAGTTTAGGATTTCCTAGGGCAATGCTAGATTAGAATGCTCAGGCAGAGGGTAAGTACCACTGGTAATCATCTTTTTTGTTATGGAGGGGGTGGCTGAGAAAAGATATTTTCATATCTTCCAGGAATCACTAAATGACACAAACTTCATAGATATTTTCCAAGGACAATTGAGAATTCTTAGTTTCCTGCTACTGTCATGGATAATTGCATCAATTCTAGGTCCCTTGGAATTTGGGATGTTAGATGGCCTTTCCTACCCTTGCTGTTTTTTCCTGCCTTCCTATTTGGTCATCAGATATCTTTCTTTATCTTACTGCAGGGTAAATTAGGTCTGAAAAACAGCAATGAGTATTAGACACGATATCGCTCCAGAAGCTGAAAGCATTTTTTTTAAATGAAGCCAGAGAGATGGAGTGATCTGCTTGATAATAAAGCTTAGCTTTAATGCCAGCTCCATGCTGTTACAGCATATTACTAAACAGCAAGAACTGTGGCACAGATGTTGTGGCAGCCATATTTTACACCATCCAAAAGGTCATGTCGCTTGTTATTACATTCAGAATCAATATTAAGTGAGCGTTCCAAATTTCAGCTGTCAGTTGAATTTATTGCTGCAAACCAAAACTGAAGGGTTCTCGACTGTGATTCAAGCAAGCTAACAAATTAATTAATATAAGGGCATGCCTAGAAGTTGCAGGTGACCCACATGCCAACAGCAAAAGCTTGGTTCTTACATTACTGCAAGAAAGGGCTGTCCCAGTTGCCAATCAGAAACAATTGCCATGTCAATAACGAAAAGGAAAGGAAGAAAGGAAGGGAGGGAGGAAGGAAGGAAGGAAGGAAAGAAGGAAGGAAGGAAGGAAGGAAGGAAGGAAGGAAGGAAGGAAGGAAGGAAGGAAATTAGCTAATTCTTAGGTGGATAAGATATCCTGAGGGCAGCTTCTTTTGATAGAGCGTGATGTGTACATATCTATGTGACAATGCTCAGGATCAGAGTTAGCTCCCTTTAGAGATTACTTGCATTGCCAAATTTGCCAAAGGTTTGGTCACCTGACATTCTTCCACAGTCTTCTGAAGACCTAGACATGAATGCACTGAACCAGTACTAATTGAGCTATCCATTTTATCTCACCATTTATCATCTCAACAACTCCATTAGAGAGAGTCTTTTTTATAGTTAGCTCTAAAACAGGTGCAAAAATATCTGATCGTTGGACACCATTTATTTCATGACAATTCCCAGTTGCCTAAGATGGTTTGTTAAAGAGATTTGGGGATTCCAAGTTAATGAGAAGAAACTACGTAATATCCAATCATGAGTTCAAGGGCCATGAAAGTCTCAGAAATGCCATACAATGTATTCTACTCAGAATGATGGGTGAGGAGGAATGCCAAGGAACATCAGCAGTAGTCTGTGATCCTAGGAGTTCCTACACCCCTGATTTTTTCTGAAATTATTTTCAAAATATATCCTTAAAATATTGTTGTATTCTCTCAGATACAACTGTTGAGCAAATGAACGTTGCCCAATTAGCAAGTGGACCAGGGATGTGCTGGGGCTTCTGTGAGTGTGAGATCTCACAAGGCCACCTCATAAGAAGTAGTAGGCTGAAACTAGACTATATGGCCCTTGCAGATGGAATTTCTCTCCTGAGAATTTCCAAACACACTTGGAAGAAAAAAATCTCCTGATTTTTCTTGTACAGAACAGTAATTCTCTAAACAGAACTAAGTTTAACTGGGATGCTGAGATGCTTCATGACAAAAACAATCCTCACTTTTGGATATTTCCTCTTATTCTGCCTTCTGTTACAAATGCCAGTTACAATTTTTAATTGACTTTACTAGGAGCGTTTGGGGAAAAAAAATCTGTAATTCTAGTAAATAAGTACTTCAGTCAAGGACTATTCATTATTCAAGATTCAATAAACATTTTTTGAGTACCTACTCTGGGCACATTCAATGTTCAGTGCTCTGGGATAAAAAAATAAATAAACAAGACATGATCTCTATTCTCAGGAACTGGGAGAGAAGCGGGCATATACAAGTAAGTATGATGCAGTGTAGTCATATGTAGTTTAAAATTCTGTGACCTTAGACCCAGCAAGTTTATTTCTAGGAATTTACCCTGAGAATCAACGTGGAAAATTGCGTTTAAATGGATTTTAATTATATCATGGTGACTGGCAGTTAAGTATGTGCTCAATGTCTATTTATTGAATAAATAAATGTTATTAGGAGCCATTTAGAAGAGTAGAAATGAGAAATTCTAAATGTGAAAGAAAGAGGATTGGTTCAATATGACATCTACAAATTAAAACATTTTGGAAGAACACAATTATATAAAGAATATTTTAATGGCATAAGAAAGATTTCCTGAATATATTGTTACATGAAAGAAGCTTACCAAGTAAGAGATGTAATATGATTTGGGTTTCATGAAAAGAAAAAAATCCACACATACACAGAAGAGAAGCATTCTTAGCCTATATAACTATACAAAGTGACTGATGGTTTAACTAAGAAAGTCATAAAAATCAAATCCAAATCTTTTATTTTAACTTAAATATAGAAAAGTCTATTTTTTCCCTAATATTAAACTACACTGATCTTAAGGGGCAAGGCCAACCTTTTTCTTCGAGTGTGAGAATTGCTTCTTTCTTGCATAGACCTTTCCCATCAGGCAGCATCTGTGATTTCCTATTTTAGTTATTTAAAATACAGCAAGAAATTCAAAAGCTGACAAAGAAGTCCGAATCCTGAATCTTTCTAGATGTTTACATGTTTCCCACCAATTTTTTTCTAGTTGTATCCATAACTAATTTGACAGTATTGTTTGTAGCAATTTGCACTCACTGAATTTTTTTCAAAGGACTGAACTTAAGAAAACATGTTGTTTTTAGACTATTTTATGGGTTCATGCTATATTTAACTGAATTGTGAAATTAGATTAAAATACAAATGGCATAAATAGGTTTGAGAATAAACACAATTTGCAGGAGCAGAAGTGGGTGGGTATTGAAGACTGGCCTACAAGCTGCATGCTATAAATATGTTTGTATGTTGTATAGAGGGAATGGAGAGTGTGAGCCAATTCAACAAGTCAGTCAAATGACAGTCGGCTTGGGCGAGCTTCAAGTGTGCACATTAGCATGGAGGGAGAAGAGAGTACGGGAGAAACGGATACTGTCATATTAATAGTGCTTATCTCTGGAAGGGGAAACTGTGGATTTGGGTTTGTTTGGGTTTGTTTGTTTGTTTGTTTTTTGCTCCTTTCCTATGTTATTTAAACTCTTTACAATGAATAAGCATACTTTTAAAAACAAATTACTCACTTAATTTGTATTTTTTAGTAAATGTTAAAAATAAAAGATGCAATGTGCCTAGCACTGTGTTACTTGGTACAATCCATATTTGAAAGGTGATATGACAAACTTGTTAGTGACATTGTCATTGAACTTGTGCTCCCTGGCTTTGAATCTTAGCTCTGCAACTTTTTACATGCATGACTTTGGGAAAGTTTACTTGAAATCCTTTATAATGCCCCAATTTATATAACTGAAAAATAGAGATAATAGTAATAGAATCTAACAGCCAGGGTAGTTGTGAAGATCAAATAAAATATGTCAAAATCTTAGAAAAGGCTTTGGTATATTAAGCACTAATATGTTAGCTAGGTTAGGTCTTGTTTACTATTATTTTTCTTATGCCATCACAGGGCTTAATTTCTAAATCGTGAGTCAAAACTAAGCTCATTCGTCAACAAAAAAATGCAAGTGAGTAAATTATTAAGTGACAGCAGGCATGTGTTTGTCTGTAGGACAGGGGTTGCAAACTATGGCCTGTGGGCTAACTCTAACCCATTGCCTGTTTTTGTAAATAAAGTTTTCTTGGAACACAGCCATGACATTATTCATTTATTTATTGACCCTGGCTGCTTCTATGCTACTAATGCAGACAGAGTTGAGCAAGTGCAGTAGAGACCACATAGACTGTAAAACGTGAAATATTTTCTATGTAGCCTTTTGTAGAAAAAGCATGCTGTAGGGGATCCATCAAGATGGTATCCTTGCAGGCTAGAATAAAAAGAGAAGGTTTGGTGAGCTAGCAAAAGGATTTGAAGAGATGGGAGGAAAGAGAACACAGATACGAATCCATAACTTGTGCAGGGATTCTGCTGACACCCACAAAAACTGTGTTTTTGTTTTTGTTTTTTTGAGTCAGGATCTCACTCTGTCATTCAGGCTGAAGTGCAATGGCATGTTCACAGCTCACTGGAGCCTCAAACTCTGGGATTCAGGCCATCCTCCCTCCTTAGTCTCCCGAGTAGCTGGGACTATAATCACGCGCCACAATGCCCAGCTAATGTTTTGATTTTTTATAAAGATGAAGTCTTGCTATGTTGCCCAGGCTGGTCTCGAACTCCTAGACCCAAGAAATCCTCCTACCTCGGCCTCCCAAAGCATTGGGATTACAGGGGTGAGCCACTGCACCTAGCCAACAAGAACTGTTTATGGCCAGACTCAGTGGCTCAGCCTGTAATCCCAGCACTCTGGGAGGCCTGAGCCCGTGGGTTAGAGAACAGCCCTGGCAACTTGGCAAGCCCTCATCTCTAAAATAAATCAAAAATTAGCCAGGCATGGTAGTGCATACCTATAGTTCTGGCTACTTGGAAGGCTGAGGTGGAAGGATCGCCAGAGCCCACAGGTCGACACTGGGTTGGCTGTGAGCATGCCACTGTATTCCAGCCAGGGCGACGGAGTGAGACTTCAACTCAAAAAAAAAAAAAGAACTGCTTATGTGGAAGAGAAGTATTCTGAAAAAAGAAAAAGAGTGGCTGAGTAGGGTAGGTACTAATATGAAGATCTTTGTCTATAGCAACAAAGATATTTTAGGTCTAGTGTGTTGGACAACAGGGAGCCATTACACACTGTTGAGCAGGACAAACACAGGCATAGTGTGACTCACAGGAGATTATCTGATAGTGTATGTGCTGGGATTGTAGAAGGTAAACCCATAACTGGAGAGTAACTAGGTACCTGTTAGAATAATATGGTTTTGAGGAAATAGGGCCTCAGTAAGGGTGGCGTAGGAGAGAATAAAAAATTAAGTTTCATATAGACCTTTAATCCTTATAAGAACTATTTTCCACATTCTCACAAAGAAAGCACTGTGGGTTTCTTCCCTGGAAACAAGCACAGTAGTTTACAGTCAACAGCAAAATTTATCAGCATTAGCAGAATAGCACAGCCTTTTCTACAAAAGGAATTAAAATAATAACTTTAAAATAGGATACTTAATCTGGGTAAAAACCTGGAAGAGACTACAATACCTTTCTTTAAAAGCCACATATAAAAGCCGTGTGTGTGTGTGTGTTACACAAGCTTTAGTTGGGGAAGCAGCCTTCAAACGACCGTGTTCCATCAGAATCCTTGTGCAATGGTAAGATCTTACCTTGCCAGTTGTCAACATCTGATCTGACTTGCTCTCAACTTAGCCCTTGGCTAATGGGGTAAGCAGCATTAACACACATCAGGCTGTCACCCAGAGCTTAGGATTTCTCTAGAGTTCTTTATTTTGGTGCAGAACATCATCGTGGTAATGAGGTGGAAGGAGAGAAGTGGTCATCCTAAATGTAAAGTGAAAAAAGAAAAACATCTCGCATATAACATTTAAAACACTAAGCAGCCCTGTGGTATAAACGGCCACTCTGCCTGCTGCTTGGACAGGGGTTTGTGTTGCATCTTCCAAGGCCTCTGTTCAAAAGCTTCCATGGACAAAAGGGCTTTAACAACTTTCAATCAAGACAACGCAACAGCAGAGATAACTTTAGAAGAGCTATTCACTGTGCTACCCACCAAGAACCTCACCAGTATTCAATGGGGTGGAGTGGGGTGGGGTGGGTATTAGAGGATCCTTAGTAGCCTAGACCGTAGTCTAGACCAGTGGTCCCCAACCTTTTCGGCATCAAGGATTGGTTTTATAAAAGACAATTTGTCCATGGACAGTGAAGGGGATGAGAAGGGGGGATTATCAGGCATTAGATTCTCATAGGGAGCACCTCACATGTGCAGTTCACAATAGGATTCACCCTCCTATGAGAATATAAATGCCACCACTAATCTGACAGAACGTGGAACTCTGCTCTCCCACCACTCACCTGCATCCCAGTTCCTAGCAGGCCATGGACCAGTACCAGTCTGTGACCCAGGGATGGGAGACCTCTGGCCTAGACCACACATGGTGAGATCCCCAAATGTATTTCATGGTGTCTGCATTTTCACAAAATTGGATGGACACTTACACTGCAGACTCTTGAAAAATGAGAATATATTACCTCCTATTGTCCTATATACAGTGGCTTTATTAGAATCTGCTCTCCCTTTGCAGTCTTGGCACCCATCGACTTAGAATAACATCGACTAGGGCAAAACTATTTGAATAACAGACTTTTAGGAGATGTATTGATCAACATCCACCCCCTGCCCCATGTTTGAGTCAAATAACACACCAGAAAAAAATGTGGCTCAGAGAGAAAGGCTTTCTGAATCACTTTACAAGCCCTGGCATTACAATGATCTCCTATGCATGCTGTTCACAAATTATATTCTGTTCCTAGCACAACTCTATAAAAGGCCACAGCTAACTAGAGCTGGAGAGTCAGGAGGGAAGGAGAGAGGGAGAGGGAAGGAAGGAGGGGAGGGGAGAAAAAGGAAGGGCGGGAGAAAACACAGCCACTTTTACACTTTGCCATTAATGGTCTTGAGCTATCCTTCAATGTTTCAAAAAGACCAGAGTCAAGTTCCATTTGCCTCATGGCCAATTTTAAATACCCCAAATTTTATAGAAATTCTTTGAGAGAATTTCCCAAAGCATAGAACAAATATCACAGGTGATTCCAGGTGAGTCTAAGAGGCTCACACACTTAGCATTAAGTAATATGGAATCAGATACAGATAGCACGAACATTGTTTGCTGTTTTTGCTTGAGTCCTTCTTATTGTGTCAAGGAGAGAGTTTCCATTTGGTCTTCACATGTCTTACTTCATAACACAATCAATGCTCATGATTCTTGAATCCCATATTTATGAATTTGCCAACTCACTAACATTTATTTGTAGTCTCCAAAGAAAAATCCACAGTGATTTCACAGTCATTCACAGACACACACAGAGCAGTAAAAAACCTGAGTCAGGCAATGTGCACATTCCCAGCTGAAGCCACAGAGGGCAACACTCTGCCTTAGAGTTTCGGCTCTCCAAATGTCCTTTCACGGCCTATTTAGTGTCACGTTTTCCACATTTCTGTGATTTTTGGTGGTGATTTCGCTGTTTAAAATGGCCCCTGAGCATATTGCTTAAGTGCTGTCTAGTGATCCTAAGGGCAAGAAGGCTATGGGGTACCTTCAGAGTAAATACGTGTGTTGTAGAAGCTTCGTTCAGGCTCACACTATAGTGCTACTGACCAGAAGTTCAACATTCATGAATCAGCAATGCGTATTAAAGAAGGTGTCTTCAGACAGAAACACACATAAAACGAAGCTATGTATTGATCAATGGCTAAAAACATTGTAGCCAGAGACTCACAGGAACCCAACTCTGTGTTTCCTCTAGGAGCAATGAGCCATTATTCCCTAATTCAGTGTTTCCACTCAGTGACATCACAAAACATAACTACCGCAAGTGAGGAGAATCAGTTGTACTTAGAATTGGCCAGCAATAGCATTTTTATAAGAATTTGTCAACACTTTTATTTCCAGTTATTTGTTTTTAATATTTTCTTCAATTTTTTGCTATTGCTTTTCATTTATGGCATAAATTGCATTTAAATTTTCCAAGCAGTGCTGCAAAATTTTCAAACTTATTTGAGTGAAATGGGTTAAAGAATAAATGCTAGCCGGGTGCTGTGCCTCATGCCTATAATCCCAGCTCTTCGGGAGGCTGAGGCGAGAGGATTACCTGAGCCCATGGGTTCTAGACCAGCCTGGGCAACATGGGAGACCTCGTCTCTACAATAAACAGATAAAAAATTAGCTGGACGTAGTGGTGCATGCCTGTAGTTACAGCTACTTGGAAGGCTAAGGTGAAGGTGAAGGATAGCCTGAGTCCAGCAGGTCGAGACTGCAGTGGTCGTGAGCAGCATGCCACTGCACTCCAGCCTGGGCAACAGAGTGAGACTCTAACTCAAAAATAATAAATAATAAATAAAAAATGCTAAGTGAATAATAATACAGGTGCTATAGTATGAACACCGAAATATGTGAAACTGATAGGCAAGAAATAAGTTGATGAACACTGGGATTGGAGAAAGCATTCATTCTTCTCCTTTCTTGCTTATTGCCCCTTTAGAGTCTAGTGCTGTAGCCAAGGGCAAGCTTAACAGTGGTCCTGTGACTTAGTTCACTGAAAAGACAAAGAATTAAAGTGATCAGGTAGATGGATGACCGTTCTAAGCTCAAGCCTTAAAGATCTTAGACAAAATGTATGCAAATCATAGAAAGTATCAGAAGTTTTCTATATTGGTCCTAAGTTCCCTTAGAATTAATAGCAGGCTTCTGAGTTACTGTTAACAATAACACTCATCAGGCTCGGCCTCTGAAACAGGATTTGGCCAATGGCGCAAGCAAGCCGTCTCCCCATCTGATGAAGATGCCCCATGTGCAGTTCAGGGAAGGCAGGACAGGAAGTTACTCTTACCAGCCCTCAGTCAAGTCACTGAGATCATTTCCAAGTTCAGCTCTTTGCGTCATGCCATCCTTCAATCTACTTTACCGTCAATGCAAAAGAGGGAAGGTTTTTGGCACTTGGAGCAAAAGATGTAAAAACAAAAAAAGTACAAGGGAGCAGTCAAACTGAAAAGAGAGCAATTAAAGAGACAAAAAGTCCCCTTAGCTGCCTTTTGGGTACTTTTTTGATCTTTTCACCAAGGAATTAGTAGCTTTTAATTTTCCCCACCTCAGCTTAAAATACTGCTGGCAGGAAAGAAATGAACATTTTGGGAAAGCTGCTTTGGATTAAAAAGGAAATATGGGTGAGTTCATCAAGCAGCTGTCAGATTCTATGAACACAGGCCTGCCCGCCCAGCTCAGAGATCTGGTCATTCTGGACAACAAAAGTCCCCGATCTAGAAGCAGCGGCTTTTCTTAACCTTATTTCTAATCATCAGATGCATGCCTCCACTTGGCTTGATATTTTCTATGATCATCTGACAACTTGCTGCTTCTGCCACTTAAAAACAGGGAACAGTTGCTTAATTTTCAAAGCACGGTAGAAGGACAGTGCTTCTGAATTTGAGTGAAAGCTCAGAACCTGTCCTCACCATGGAAGATGAAACATTGATTGGCTTCAACAAGAAACAGAATACATTTTTCCTCACTTGTGTTTTTGTTTGTTTCTTTTTTCCTCATCCACCCAGGAGGGTTGTGTTCAGCATCTCACACACCAGGTTTAGCCCACCCAGCAGGTCTGAGGAGAAAGGGTCACGTTCATCTGGGAGGTGGGGAGGGCTAGGCCTGGGCAGTACAGGGCAGGAGAGAGCCTTGTTTGTGGACGATCACTGGATGCTGCGGGGCAGACCCACGTGGCAATGGCGGCAGATCTCACCACTGGGAACCAGAGTACAACGTTTCAGAAAGAAGGGTTTCTGAACCCCGGTTTAACAAGCCCTCCACAGCTCCAGTTGCAATCCCCAGGAAACTCGTTAATGCAGTTAGATGCCACGGCAGCGTGCACTTAAGACAGGGAAGAAGTGCAACGGTTCTTCAGCTCCAAGGATGCCAAAGCAGCCTGTCTGTTCATTAGCCCAGCCTATTCCTCTACACTGACCTTGTGGAGATGCTTCTGGCCTTTTGAGAACTGGGAGAGGCCACATTCCAAACCGCTGTGTGTTTCTAACATTACAAAACCGTCAACCAGGATCTGAAGGATTCTTTGCCTACAAAGAATCTTTACCAACAAATCACTTGGTCCTGCTGAGAAACTGTACAGATTTAGCAAGGCCTTGGTCAAGCATAGAGGTACAGTGTTCCCCAAATACTAACCTGGCATATAAGGAATATCAGTTCATGTTTGTAACTGAATAAGAGAGAGACAGAGGGATTCTGGGAGTAACTGCGTCAACCAGGAGGCGAAGCTAACCGACCCACGTATTGACAACCTTTTGCAACAAAATATTTTGCAGCCAAATTTGAGTTAATTCAATTGAGAAAAATAGACAAGGACCCCAGCAGTGTCATAGCTGCAATAACAATTGTAAGCATGAATGTTAGAGCCATTGGCTAATTCAATTTCTGACTCTGTCATTTACGAGCTTTTAGACTTTGGAAATATTGTTGAATCTCTAAAGCCTCAGTTTTCTCTTTTGTAAATGGGAAAAAAAGTATTGGTGACCAGAAGGGTTTTTATTTTTGTTTTTGATAAGGAAATAAATAGAACAATGTGTGTGAATATGATTAACCCAGAGGTGACCCATGGAATGTATACAGTAAAGGCTCGATGTTTGCTGCTGCTCCTTCTCCTCATTTTCCTCCTTCTATTCTCTGTAATTAAATCATTTTTTATCAGGAATAATGTTTTGTATACAAATCATCCACCCTTCCGTTTTAGGTTAAGTCACATATTAAAGTGACGTGAACCTTAATTGCAGTCACACATATAAGCTGAAAGATGACATAGTTCCTGCCTTCTGGGTGTTTACATTCCTGGGAGTCTCTGCTCACCTGCTTTTAACCTTCTATGGCATGAGAAGTTATGTGATTTTTGGGCGCCAGATACATAAAGCCATGTTTTCCTCTTAACCAGTCAGTGACTATAAGGCTTCGCTCATTTGCATTTGTCATTGTAATTCTTTTGTTCCAAAAAGGGGTGAAAAGAAGGTTAAAAGGAATGTCATCCATTGGAAGAAAAAACCAAAATGTGTACCAGTATCTCATCAGACCATCAGGCAGAATTGAGAGTTTGTGTTCTTTGGGTTTCAATTCAAGGTAGAGATGCTAAAATACCAGCGACAAATGATTTGTGACTCCTACTCAATTTATTCAACTCCAAACTATTTCAATAAATCTGGGAATTCATCTATATCCTGTTAAATTAAGGATTTTTTCATTTTGAAAGAAATGGTGCCAAACTGATAATGTTTTTTGAATTATTCTCTCTAAATATGCTTAATCTTCATTAATGCAGCCCTGCGTGGTATTTTGAGCCAATCTGAACTAACAGGAGAATTTTTTACATGTCTAATTCTTAAAATAGACAGAATTTCTTTTTTTTCTACTACACCGTCTGCCAAGGCATGTATGTATAGAGATTTATGTGCGGGCAGAGTTTTCTCTCCCATTCTCCTGTCCTGTTTCATCCTAGTAGACCCTCATTTCTGGCTATCACATGAAGTGATTTAATGTGATCACTGAATTTTCTTTATTTCTTCTGTTTTTTCCTCACTGCCATGATAAGATAAATCAACTCACCATTAATATGCACTTCATTTGGAGAAGTGGTTTAAAGGAAGTTTCTTTCTTCCCCTTTTTTCTCCTTGCTGATGTAGCTGATAAAACAATATGCATTTCAGTTCCAAGGCTCCCTGGATTTAGACCTAGAGAGTAGCTAACACACAATTGATTTCCAGTCTCACAGGAAAAGAGGGAGCAGTAGAGAAGTCAGATGGATTGATTGCTGAGATACAGGCCCTGTGGGATGCTTCACTGTCATCCATGTCTTGAATGTATGCACAATGCCCTCATCGATAGGAAAATCCCCAGGATAGGAACTTTATTGGGTCCAAATAGCAGTGCGAGGAGGCAGGTGTGCTCGCCTGTGGTTAATCCCTCTTCAGGTCTGCCCCACCGTAATAAACTGCCAAATTTGCAAATTTGGACTTTGGAAATAGGCAACTCAATGGTAGAAACATTGAGTGCTGGTACTGAGGTTCCCTAAGAGAACATTAGACAAGGGGTTGCAAACTCAGCTATCTGAAAGTACCCAGGAGACTGATATGAGGCAGTAAATACTAAAGTACTTCAACTCATACCCCAATATGGAACCTGCCTACTTACTTTGTGTTACCAAGCATGCTATGGGCTAAAAGGAAAAAAATAGCCCAACAAAACATATTGTCTGGTCATCTTTGTCTTACAATCTGCCATTTGTGATCCCTGAATTAATCCCACTCCTGATTTACAGAAGAAGAAACTTGGGGTGTGAGAAATGAAACCCCCTGACTCAATATGTCACACTCAAAATTTTCACATTTTTTGTCCCTGATGCTCTTACCAAATGCCATGTTTAGTGTTCAACTTCTAGATTTAGAAAACCTCCTCTAATGCCTCAGGTACCAAGCCTCCTTGGAATGCTATGGTTTACAGTATGAGACAGGGCTCTCTCTCTTATAAATAACAACCACTAAAATCCAACTGACTTTGGTAAAAATTAAAAAGAAATTCATTGCCTCATTTAACTGAGAAGAATAGGAAAATTCTAGCTAAAGGGGTGACTGGATCAAGGTGCTCAAATGGGCTCATCAAAGTACACTCCGTCTATCTTGTGGCTCAGTTTTCTTTTTTGGCTTTATTCTTAGCAAGATTCTCCCCTCATAATGACAAGATAAATTCCAATAGGTCCAGCCTTACATATCTACCTATTTAAAATCCCAACCAATTTGTAGTAGAACTTCTCTTTCTTAATGAATACAAACAACACACTCCAAGAATTGAATCTCACTGGAAAAAACTTGGGTCATGTGCCCTTTCCTGAACCAATTGCCACAGCCAGAAGAAAGTAATAAACTAATTGACCAGGAGGTGGGGTTTTCCCATTGAACCTCTTGACCTAGGTATAAGGAGAAAAGATTGAACCACTATTCCAAAAGAAGGAGCTAAGAACAAAGCAGCCAAAAACAATAGGATTGATCATGAGTTCCCTTCATACTCTATTCCTGGCCTGTCTCTCCCACCCAGGAGATTTATCTTGAGGTGTAGGTGTTTGGGTTAGTTTGGGGTTGTCTCAGAGCCCCCTGAACTTATCAGAAGGCACATACTAGGAATCAACGTGATTTTCAGTGACTCAAATGCAAAAGGATATCCTTCTTTCTATGTTTCTCTACTTTAACTCTTTACTAAACACCAGACACTCTGCTAGGTATTAAGCATTTCACTAAATACCAGGAACTTGGCAAGGCAACATGCTTTATTTTATTCATACAGCAATCTTGCAAAGCAGAGGTGATTATCCTCAGGGGACAGATAAGAAGCATCTGCCATTGGAGGTTTTAATGTCTAGAAAGCCAAGAGATTCCATACTCAGGAGAAGGGGACTGGGAGTTGGGCTTACATTTTTAAGTTTTGCATACTAATTTTTAAAAGGTATTGATGCTTAATTTTTTGTGAAAATCATTTAGCAAGTAATTAAGTGATTTTATTGCTCAGTTCTCATACAATTATAGATGACAGAGCTCTAACTTAATCTAAAAAAAAAAAAAGGAAATATATTGACTGAAATGAGATGATGATGGAAGGGTCTAGGCCTGCCTGTATCCAGGAGTTCATGTCTTAGGCTTCCTTCTTCTCAAGGTCAATTCCATTCTTTGACTCCATATGAAAATAAGATGGATATGTATCATGATATCTATCATGTTCTGAGCCTGCCTCTTCTACCAGGCGTCTCCCGACTTCTATCTTCTAGCAGTTTCAGCAAAGAAAAGGGTTTCCTTTTCCAATAGATCCAACAAACACCCTGTTACTGAGTCTTATTAGATCTGTTTTACCTAGCCTACATAGCATACCTGTCTCTAACCTCTATGGCCAGAGAAATGCTATGCTTTGTTTTGTCATGGCAAAATCAGGTGTTTACCTGTGTTCCTGGGAATGGAGACAACGCTTAGGAAACACATGGGTTGGGAGTGTGGATGAGATGAATCCCTAAAGGAAAACCAGAGGATTGTTCATGCAGGTGGAAGGGGCTAGGTAAGAATCCACATTGACCACCACCACTGTGGTAGAGCTAAAGTCATAGTATAGCTCTTTAATTTCAAGTGAATGCACTTTCCAATATGTCAAGTTGCCTCTCTTTTCTCCTTGATATGCCTTTAGAAATAATTGCTTTTATGTTATGTTTTTGTTGAATTCTTTTAATTTTGCATGGCAATTAGTGGTGAATAGGTGGTCCAAGACATTTCCTGTTTGCCAAAAATGGATGGGATTGTTCTTACTACATTATTTGAGAAGACACATATATAGGAGTTACAGGCCCTAGTTTTAATATCAGATAATGGGTTCAGATCCTAGGTCGTTGCTGAGTGACTTTGTGTGACCTTGAGCCAATTGCTTTATTCCAGTCCTCTCCTTCATAGAATTTTTGGGGGGATTAGCTGAAAGAGTATGTTATACATACTTACCTATTTCCCAGCTCATGGGAAGTATTGCTTGTCTTTTCCTTGACTGATTTACCCAAGGATCCTTTAAATTGTGAAATTCCTTGAAACATGCAAAGCATAGATTAATTTACAGTAAAGGAATCTGTAAAAACACTTATTCAATTAAATCTATTTAATAAAGAAAGAGATGCCTGATTTACAACTCATTAATGTGATGAAATTGTTATTAGTAATTGTTGGCAGCATGTATAAGGCATAATGAAATGCTGAACAAGGTCTTGGAAATAAGAAAAATATGTCTTCTGAGAGCCAAAGTGGTAGAACTCATCACAGAATGGGTCTTCAACAATACTTTTCTTATAGATCCTGTGTTATTTAAGGCAATGCTAGCTGTGATAACAGAAAAACCTAGATTTCCAATGACTTAACTTAGAAGAAAAACACATATCTCACTCCTATCATGGTCCAGTGTCCAAAGGTCCAGTCTTCCCTATGATTATTCAGAGCTCTTCCTTCTCTGTGATCGTCTGCATCCTCTCCATTCAGCAATAGCAATGAGACGGCTATTTCTTAATTAATGAGCCAGGAAGTGACATACCTCATTCCTTTCTGTTAATAGTCAAATGACCCTTCCTAGACCCAGATGAAGCTAAGAAGTCCTAAGAGTGACTCTTCACAGTGGAAGTTAGGGATTATAAAACCTTTGTGGGTCAATCTGGCTATAGCGACCACAGCTCTACTGCCCTACTGCCCTAAAACTACTGTTCAGTCGTGTAACATAGGAATCTGTGAGCCCCTGGGGAAGATCACAGTGTCTCATTTTGCACTTCATGTGATGCCCAGCATAGTACCTTGCTCACAAATGTTTCCTAATTGAACAAAGGAATTAATAAAACAAACTCACAGATAGTCAGGATAGGTCTCAAAAACAATTTCTAGGCAAAAGTTTGCAACCATCTGAATTCCATATTTTCTTTTTCTGATTTCTGTCCAGTTTTTCTGGTGTGAAAATAAAAGTAGGATAATATAACCCTAAAAGCAACTGACTGGAGGATTCCTGGATACCCAGGAATCCAGAACCAGCCGTAGGTCAGTGACTGATTCACCCTCATCCTATTTCCTGGCCCCTCCACAAAGACAAACTCACCTCATTTCTTGGGTTGTGGGAGAGGAGCTAGAGTGAACCCTGAGTAGGTAGAAAGGGCAGATTCCAGCATTTCTTCTCTGGCCAGCCTAGCCAGTTTTGGCTGCCCATGGACCATGGGTCTATCTCTCTCTTCCAGGTTGGTTGGACATTTTGAATGTCTACTTATTCATGATAATTACAGCATCCACATACATTTATTTGGATTGCCTGTTCCTTTTTTGATTGTGTTGTTTAGATTTCAGTTAGCTACCCTAATAAACCAACCTAGTATGTGCCTTCATTTGTTTATTTTCAGAGCCCACAATATTCTTTGGTACCTCAAAGGTAGTTCAGAAAAGTAGTAAAGGATATGCTGTCTGCCATCAAATTACCTTATTTCAAATCCTGCCTCAGCCATTACCAGCAGAATAAAATGGGACTCTAATAAAAACTTTCTCTAGAAAGTTATTTTTTAAAAACAGTACTTGGCACAGTGACTGAGACATAATATATACTTAATAAATGTTAACCAGCTTTATTTTTATTGTCACTCTCTAGTATTCATACTTGGACATTTTTAAAGGGGGACTAGATCCCATTATAGTTTATAGATAAAGAAATGACATCAAGGAAGTTGAGTTTGCCTGGTTTCTTGATTTAACCTCTATCTCAGCTCTTTGAGTATAGTTTTTTGTTATTAACAGACAAAATAAAAAGCAGACTTTTTTTTAAAAAGATGTGATGAAGTCATGCCCCGGCTTTGATTCCTGCACAGAACCTGCATTCGTGTCAGTGCAATTTCTCTGCATGGATTGATGGCAGAATACGGTCTGTTTCTAAGACTGTTTAAAGCAGGGGACAAAAGAAATCACACTGACTGAGTCCACAGCTGGCAGAATGGGAGAGACTAAGCTGGTGAAAGAAGCTGTTAATACAGACCAGAAAATTTTTAAGCTAAAAAAAGGAACATGCCCACTGAAACTCTGAAAGCAAAAGTTTTATTTGGGTAAAGCGATGTTCGACTCGGCATGATTCCTACTTAGAAAATGCACACGCTTGCCTTCTCCAACTGCCAGAACATCATTTTTTTAACACAGAGGAACCAAAATAGAGAGAGGAATAATGGGCTTTCAGATAGTCCGTGCCTAAAAGCAAACCTTGAAACATAAACGCTACAGTACCTGGACACTTCAGAGTATAAAACAAGAAACAGCTCCCAGAATCCCACTATCCCAGAGGTGTATCTGCCATCTTACACCATCCTGAGGAAACCCGTATTGTTAGCAAGATATATTCCAACAGGGAGATGATGGTTGTGAAAAGAGGAGGGATTCAGTTTCAGCACTCCTTTCTTTAACCTTCTCCTCATCAGATCCCTGCAAAGACCTCTGCCCTAAGCTCCCAAGTGGTAATATTCCCACGAGGCAAACATTCTCTGAAAACAAGGCTTCTTCATCAAATGCTTTCTGTATTGAACACAAAATGTTTCTTTGTCACAAACCGGGCAGGCATTCAGGGACCACATTGATTCTCCTTTATTTGTAATTCAGTGAAAAATATACCTTTGCCTTTCATTTTTCACTCCAACCCCCAGAATATGAATCAAAAATAACATGGCCATTCACATCCCTGTCAAAGGTTTCTATTTCTCTGTGTCAATAACCTTATCGATAACTGCCCACAAAAACGTGTTTGACTTGGATTTTAAACCCCAATTGTGTAAGCATAGAGTCTCTGTCATATTCTTAGTGTTTACCCAGCAAAGCACCACATCTTTAATGAAATACTCCAATAATATTTTAGCCATCATATTTCAGTTCTTTGAATACTTCTTATTTCTGCTTCATACATTGTGAACTCCTAAAAACAGGGACTATATTGTATATGTGTGTATTTTTGTATATCTGTGTATTTTATGTATAGTGTAATATATGTACACTTTGCATATAGAAATATATAAATATTTCTCAGAACGTACAGCAAAGTGCTTCACATAAATACATTCTTAGTAAAGATGTAGGGAATACATGAATGAGGATAATGATTGCATAGCACACAGGGAACACAATTGGAACCCTAAGTATGATGGATGAGACCCAAATTCTGCAATTAGGAGTCAGAAAGAAAGTTCTAGTCTTGATTTCAACCCTCTGTTATCATTTAAGGCAATTCTGTCTTGTGGAAACTACACATTGCTCATGAAAGTTTAAAATGAGTAAGCGATGATGAAAAACAAAACAAACATCTAAATTTCCAATTGCTCTGGAAACATCAGACAGCCTGACCTCTGAGCCATACCTCTGCATGTCTCAGAGTCAGGCGGTGTGCAAGGGCCGTTGACCCTTCAGATGGAACATACATTTTCCAGGGAGCCATAGTACCCAACTAGCCATATTGTCACCTCCAACAGTGAAGATGAGTTTCACTTGCCAGTTACACCATCAAGCTTGAGATGTTGTTTTGCTCATGGTAAAGAGGAGAGTAAACTACTTCTTTTCCCCATGTCTCTATCAAAAATGGAAAAGTGAAAATCAGGACAAGAGGGCTGCAATTTCACACAGCATGCTTCCCTCATTTCTGGGCCCTTCTTAAGTCTTCTTGACAGTGAATTTGCAAACCCTCTCTTAAGTAAATCATAACAGCCCTGAGCCTTCACTACAGGTTTGTCTCAGCTCACAGATTTCCTCTGAGGAAAAGCATGGTTACCACCATAATGATGTCATTTTAACCTACATAGGGTCAGCCATTGCGTCTGGCTTAAAGGTCAGGTGTGGCCTGATACATCTTGGGGGTGAAAGCAGAGTCTGGTGGCATATGTTAGAAGGAGACTCTCTACTCAGGCCAATTTCCCAGACATTGTTTGTAGCACAGGTGCAGAAAGGTGTTTGGAACACATCCCAAGCAGAAGCATGCATCGGGAGACTAGATGGTCACGTGTGGCTCCAGAGGGTTGCTGGAGACCTGAAGACAACATGTTCTGTCCACCTCACTGACTATAATAGCTCCTCGGGAGCCACAAAGAGCAGTTGTATACATCCTTAAGTTTAAGCACTTCCTCCAGAGCCAGCATTTCACACGGTAGAACATAATGGCTCCCTGGGAACGGTTACTAGAGGTCATATAAATCTGCATGGAGGTCTGCGCTGCCTTTTCTTTAAAGGTGACTCATTTTTGCCCCCATGAGGTATTGTTCTTTTAACAGGCATTTACATGATAATATCAATGTCAGCATGTGCAATGTTATGAAAAGGGCTTTGTTGTACACCCAGTAACATTTCCATGGTTTCTGCAGGAGCCTTCCCCTCTGAGGTTTCTGACCCTGATAGGGCTTTCCAATTTGTCTCCTTCTTCCTTCTGCCCACACAACTGCACAGGAAGTGCACTGGGGTAGAAAATCTTTTCTTTTTTACACGCACCCGCGCATGTGCACACGTACGCGCGCGCGCACACACACACACACACACACACACACACACACACACTTCCTGGATTCTCCAGGACTCTTTGTAAATTATGTTTCTACTGGCTTTTAGAAGAAGGCTGGAATAAAAGAACCTCTCCTTGCAATTAAAGCTTCTATTGAGCTTTGCCCTTCATAGTTAAATTAAACTATGGCCTGAAATGGAATATTCTCACCTCCCCTTCTGAGGTGGTTAGTGCAAGCTGGGCTTTGAAGTCAAGAGAAAATTGAGTTCAAATCTGGATTCTGCTACTTCCTGCTAGATGATCTTGGGCAATTGACTTACTATCTCTGGGCCTCTGTCTTCTCATCATAAAATGGAGGCAACAATAACAGTAGCTTCAGCCAGGCTCGGTGACTCAGCCTGTAATCCCAGGCCTTGGGAGACTGAGGTGAGTGGATTGTCTGAGCCCACGGGTTCGAGACCCGCCTGGCCAACTTGGCGAGACCTCATCTCTACAATAAATCAAAAAATTAGCCCAGCATGGTAGCGTGCGCCTGTAATTCCAGCTACTTGGAAGGCTGAGGGGGAAGGATCGCCGGAGCCCAGCAGGTCGAGGCTGCAGTGGCTGGGAGCGGCCACTGCACTCCAGTCTGGGCAACAGAGTGAGACTCCAACTCAAATAAATAAATAAATAAATAACAGTAGCTTGAAATGGATGAAATGGATGAAGGGGTTTTTGTAAGGATTAAAGGAGAAAATAATGGCAATAATTATATAACTATATATAATTGATTATCTTAATAAATACCTATTAAAATTATTATTTTCAACTTTCTTCTACCTCTTAGCCATTTCCTTTCATATTTTTCTTACTTTCTCTTTGGTAAAAACGTGTGTATCTAATGTATTATCTCTCAAATTGTAGTCTATACTTATAAAACTTCAAGAAGTGAGCAAATGTGACCAACTAAAGTACAAAGTATCACAGTACTGCAGCATAGCAAACTTTCTATTACTGTTCAGTTTCACTTCTGATGCACCTTTCTGCTTGCTTGGAGAGAAATATTAGAAAAATGTTAATAAGCCCTAAATTTGAGAAGTAAGAATAGAAAAATGATAGACAGTAAGGAATATCGCTTAGGGCTCCTCTCCCCAACAATTATTATTCCTGAATATTTAAATTCTATTTCTATCCACCTATTTAATTGAAGAATATATTACAGTAGCTACGTCTCCCATCAGTCCACTCTGAAGCCAGATAAAATCTAAAGCTGCTTCTACAAACACGCATTACACAAATGCTACAGGTAGCACATGTTTGCCAAATAAAACACTTGTTTGAGAAAAACAAACATTTTCTTTGGGCATGACAAATTACATGTGTTTATTCCAAAATCATGGCTTCTGTTGGTGAGCTTCAAAGGGAGATAAGTGGTTTTGGTCCTGGTAGCTTAGGGAAAAAAAGGTTATCTATTAGGAGAGTCAAGTCAACAGTAATTCCTCTACTAGGAAAGCTGTTGGGAAAAAAATTACACTTATAGTGACTTCTTTACTATATGCATTTGCTATGCTATTGTTTAGAAATAATTCAGTAAGTATTCGTTGATTCCTTCTGTGTTCTGGTTACTGAAATTGATATGAGTATATACAACAAGGGCCAAATTAGTATATATACAACAAGGGTCAAGTTGGTATATATACAACAAGGGTCAAGTTAGTGTATATACAACAATGGTCAAATTAGTGGAATAAAGAGTATGCTCTGGAAGAATTTGAAGGAAAGAGAAAGAAGTAGGCAGCTATCTTGGGGGGAAGCCTCACTTGAAAGGTGAGTAGGAGTTAGAGCCATAGCAGGCAGTTAGAAACGCCATGGAAAAGAAAAGTCTGCAAGGTTCTTGAGACATAATTGGAAGGGTAAAGGACATCTAGGCAAAGCTATGGTGATAGGAACTTAAATAGCAAAGGTGCTAAATGCAATATGACATCCTGCATTGCATCTGGGACAGAAAAAATTGATAAAATCTGAAGATTACTTACTAGCAATATGCCAGTGTTAATTTCTTACTTTTTACAAATGTACCATAGTTAGGTAAGAGATTAATATTGGGAAAACTGGGTGAAGGTTATATGAGAACTCACTAAATTTTTTAAAATAATTTTTCTACAAATATAAATTTATTCCCCCCCAAAATTTGTTTTACAAAAGCAAATCAGAGATGAAGGATACTGAGTAGAGTAATTCATTAAACTGACCTTAAGTTTGCATAGAAGAATGAAAAGCACACCTAAGATGGAGAGGAGGGTTGGGATCAGATGAGAGAGGAACTTGAAAGTCAGGCTGGAGAAGAATCCTCACCTTAGGGAGATGTTTTTGTTTTGTGTGGGTTTGTTTTATTTTTAAGCAAAGTAGCAATCTCACTGAAGATCAGTCATAGGAAGGTTAACCTGGTAGACAGGTTCAAGTAAAACAGGTACACAAAGGAGATTGATGCAGATGGGCAAATTAGAAATCTCTTTTTCAGGGAAGTGTTTTGGGAGAGATAATATTTTATGACTGTTTCTCTCCCCCCAATATTCTGAGAATGTAGTGATGATGGTACATAAAATCAGAACAATCAACTAAGTGATTTGAAGCTTAGGAGTGGATTTGAGAGGTTATGGGAGAAATCCACAGTAAGCTGTGTTGAATTCTGCAAGGGAACGACCCAAGAAGATATCCCTATGGTAGAAAGCCAAAGTGAGGATTACAAGGAAGAGAAAAAAGTATTGAAGGCAGCTGAGAATAGTGAGGTGGAAGAACCAAGAGAAGAATCAGGAGAGTACAAGGCCTCTAAAAGTAAAGAAAGCAAAAACTTCAAATAGGCAAATATGGACAAGATTGTTACATTCAGCAAAACACGTCAAGGTAAACCAGAACTGTATAGATGTTACCAGAGAGGTAGCTAATAGCCGTTCAGAGAACTGCGTCACTAAAGTTAGGACAGCAAAAGTCAGATTTTCCAAAGGTTGAGAAGAGAAGAAAGAGAGACAATGGACATAAGAAAGTATTTATTTTGAAATAAAGATAAACAAAAATAAGATGCCAAAGGGTGGAGACATCTGCATGAGTAAGAATGCATTTTGTTCCCGCGTTTTGGAAGGCCGAGGTGAGTGGATTGCCTGAGCCCGTGGGTTCAAGACCCACCTGGGCAACTTGACGAGACCTCATCTCTACAATAAATCAGAAAATTAACCAGGCGTGGTAGCGTGCCTGTAGTTCCAGCTACTTAGAAGGCTGAGGCGGAAGGATCGCTGGAGCCCAGCAGGTCGAGGCTGCAGTGGCCGGAAGCAGCCACTGCACTCCAATCTGGGTGACAGAGTAAGACTCCAACACACACACACACACAAAAGAATGCATTTTGTTGCTGGTGTCACAGCAACAACAGGGAAGATGATTTTTGTGAAAGCAAGGGAGAAAGGAGCAGGAGAGAAAATGGAAGATGATGAAAAGGAAGCAATGTGCTTCAGAAACTAGAAAGGGATAGAAACAAGAAGCACCTGTTTCTCAACCAACATCGCCATCTTGCCTCATCTGGAGCCATAGTGGCCTTCTGCCTGGTTTGTTGATACTTGTACTTGGTTCCCCAAAATATATTCTTTATAGTTCAATTGGAATCTCATCATGCATTTCCTTCCCCTGTCAAATAAAAAAAATGTTTTGTACCATTGTTTTTTGGATCAAGATTAAAAATCCCACAAAGAGCTGCATAATCTATACCTTTTCTGGTTTTCTAGCTTTGTCTCATACCATCTCCTTTCTGTGTTCTCTGGTTCCAAACACACCTTCTTGCTTTCTGTTTCTTCAAATCACCATGGGTTCCTCCTCCTCAGGGTCTTTGCACATACTGCAGGCTCTTCTTTTCTTTCTTCATGTACTCATTCTGCAGCTCTGATCAGGCTCAGTTATCAACAACGGAACACCTTCCACGATCTATCTGTCTAAGTCACTCTTCCCATTTATATACTCTAATAGCATCTCCTTTTCTTTTGAAGCACTTATAGCAGTTCATTTGGCTTGTGGGTGTGGTATGTGGTGTGTATATTTGTGTAGAATTAATTGATAAATGTTTGCTCCCCCCCGAATAATAGGGAGTGGCTCAAAGCCTGTAAGGATGCCACACCTTCTTCATTCATTCTCCATAGCCTTGCATATGAAACCTAAATAGCCTTGAATAGCATCATGAATATGAAAGTTGCACGTCTATTGGAAGTTGTTATTAAGATGGGCTGTCCATGTTCAAGTGTTTTTGTGATATCTCTGGAAGTCTCTCTAGCTGTCTTTCAAGGTCCCAAGCAGCTTGAGTTGGCCATGTCCTCTCCTAGTATAACAATTTTTTTCATTCTTTCCTCATTCATACTAGCAATATGGTATTTGTCAACAGAAGTCATAAACTCTACTTTCTTTTTTTGTTTGTTCGGGGTTTTTTTGAGTTGGAGTCTCACTCTGTCGCCCAGACTGGAGTGCAGTGGCCACTCCCGGCCACCGCAGCCTCGACCTGCTGGGCTCCGCAATCCTTCTGCCTCAGCCTTCCAAGTAGCCAGAATTACAGGCATGCGCTACCACGCCCGACTGATTTTTTGATTTATTGTAGGGATGAAGTCTTGCTGCCCAGGCAGGTCTCGAACTCGCGGGCTCAGGCAATCCACTCACCTCAGCCTCCCAAAGGCGCGGGATTACAGGCTGAGTCACCGAGCCCGACTAAACTCTACTTTCTACAGAAGTCAAACAAGGTTTCACTCTCCAGTTTGGCACAATCCCACTCGAATCCCATGCAGAGAAGTTATTAATGTTAATAAGGAAGTGGAATCTGTACTTGTTATTAATCTTAACCTAACATTGACAGTTGTTTGACCATTTTGCTGTGGTGAGGACTTACTAATTGTTGACATGCAGAAATACGCACTCAGTGTTGTCAAATCTACTGATTTTTCTGAGCCAGATTCATTCCAAGGCCTTCCAGTCTGACGCTGCAGTGTGTGGGAGGTGGCACATATGTTCCCTGGAGTCCTGACCTCTTCTTCTTTCAGCATCCCTCTTACAGCATCCTTGCATTAACTAGGACCCATTCTAAATGGCATCCCCTCTAATGATCGGAAATATGTATCCCCTTTAACTGAACAGCTCTTAGAAGCAATTAGCATTTAGGGAATTTCTTGTTTAGAAATAATGTCTTCATCAAACTACCCATTATGGACTAATTTGAAACTGGAAGATAGATGCTCATTTTTCCTGTGGTAGCACCTGCAAGCATTTGTGGCAGTGAGACTAATAGCAGCATTATTTCATTGTATTTCCATCGCAATGTGCATGATGGGTAATAGAAACCCCTTTAACATGTAAGCATTTCTGAGGACAAAGAATATGTTCCTTTCAAATGGTGCTGTTTACCTGTCATTTCTGATCTGAACGTTGCGTACACTCCATGTAATAATTAATTCTCTCATTGCCTTTGTGATCACTGCCTCTTGGCCACTGTCTAGGAAATGAAGAGTGATGCTATGTGTCAAACATGAGTACAGTGTCAGGAAAGGAAAGGAGAAGAAACTTGTTGCTGACTGACAGCAGCAGGAAAAAAAAAATCGTTTGAATTAGTTTAAGGGGGAAACATGGATCCAACACAATACAATGTCTTTATGACTCCAGCAAAGTTGCATGTGCTTGAATTGGGTCATCCTGACCAATGGGTGGTTCTGGCATCATCTTAACAATGTGGATAATAATCACAATAAATTTTAGTGATGGGTTATTCATTTCCAGAGACGATGTACAAAGCTTTTCATAATCTATTTCGTTTACTCATCCTGACAGTCCTCTTTACTGATGAAAGAATTGATGCTTTGAAAGGTTCCGTTCATTCATGTCTAAGCAGCTAAAAAGTGAAAGAACTGGGATTGGCACTGAGGCAGGCTAACACCAGGCCAGAATCTCAACATCCCGACCATAGATGTTAGTTTTACCAGCACTAAACGCCAAAGCCTCTTGCTCCACACCCATCATCATCAGCCTTTTGTGATTTAAAGATCCCCAAGTAGGTCACTCTTTTGGAAAGACTCTTGTTAAGAAACCAGTAACCACTGCTGGCCCCCCATATTCTCCACTCCAGTTGGTCCAAAGCACAGAGTGATTGTACGGGTGGATTAGGACCAGAGGAAGAGGGTGAGAACTTCCTGCTACGTCAAGGCAGGGACCAGAATGAACCAAGGGGGAGGTGGGTGTGAGGAAAGCCCTTCTGTGGGTGGCACCGACTGACATGGGGTTGGGGTGCCCAGAGGAGTAAGATGGCGGTGGGTGGAGAGTTTTAATGGTTTGTACACTCTGCACTTTTGCCTAGGGCCAGCCCTGCTTCAAAGTGAAACTTCCACAGGAAAACTAAATAAAGGAAAGAAAAGCCAAACAGAACAAATTCCCATTTAGTCAGCTTTTACTGTCCTCGGAGGCTCTGTGTTTATGCTAGATCTTAATTATGCTGCTTGTCAAAGACACACTAAACTCCACTGTGGTTGAGGGAGCTATTTTATCTTTTTATCTTTACAGTCAGAAAAGGACTTAGTATGCTGAACCCTACCCTTGATGAGCTTCAAACCTGGAATAAAAGAACATTTCTCTCTCTCCTGCCCACTCGTCCCCACCTCTGTGCTGCTGTCCATGAACACCTAATGAGGAGGCTTTGTTGGTATTAGCAATAGGCAGCGCCCAGGTGGCCTGGGACAAAACTCTCAAGCCCAAGGGGGCTACATGGGCCTCCCACATCCAAGCCTCTCCCACCCCTACTCCAGGCCACGTGCATATGCCCTCCAAGCCTTCTTCTACAGATCTCATGACTCACTCATTCTGGGGAGGCACTTATCTGTATCCTCCCTCCAGAATAAGTGTGGGGAGTGTCCTCTGGGCATATACAAGTGGGGGTGGGGGAGGTACTTGAGATTTTAGATGCACAGCAATGTGCGTTAAACAACTTTGAGTCACACAATGTGCATTAAACCACTTTGAATCACACAATGAATAAGCTACTTTTTTTCTAACCCTCTTTTAATCCTTCAAATTAAATTAAGGAGAACATCTCTAGTTGAATGTGTTTGTAATCTTACTTTCCATTGTATTTATTGTCAACTTTGCTTTCTATTTATAGCAGATCATACTTCTCTATTTCTTGTGGTGAAGTAAAACTCTTTTAAATGAATGCATTTAATTGGGGGGAAAGTGAATTTACTTAAAGAAAAATATATTAAGTAAACAATAAAGGTAGATGGCAAAATAAAAACTGTGAGAAGCATAGAGACTAACTTTTGAGAATAGCTTTAAGCAAAAGTCCTGTGTTAGGCTTCACCCTGACTAAGCCTGTGAGCTGATAGATGTTCATACAGAGCTCCTTCCACACATGCATGTTATTAGAGAGTCTTGGAAGCTGTGGCAGATCCTTAACACAGAGTGATGAGTTTGGTCTAACACAATTCCAGGACCCTATAGGGAAGATCAAAAGATGAATACTTGGGGTTGGACATGTCAACCCCCAGTCTAAGTAAATAAAGATATAATCTATGATGACAGAGGTGTGATGCATATCAGACTCGTGAAAGATGTTGGTTTTGTTTTGGCAAAGACTAAAATTCAGATACGTGAGCCCCATACCCAGAGAGTCTGCTTCCATAGGTCAGGGGAGAGGCCTAGGTGTGATAATTATCCCAGATTGTAGATGAATATCCTCAACTGAGAATTACCACTGATAGGACATGGTCAATATCACCACCCAGTCTGTGTGCAGACCCAAATGAGGAATGGTTGCAAATATAAAGCCATCCAATGTAAAGAGCCCATACTAACTTAAGGTACATAATGGTATTGGTTGTAAAAATAAATGTCTAAACTAACTTTCTACTTCATATAGCCTCATGTTCACCAAACAGCTAAGTGATATATCTATCCTTTTGGCCTCTTTTGACCTCAGGGAACTTTTCTGGAAAACTGGGTTGAGAATGTTTTACTTGAGGATAACATATCTGGCTGAGCCGGGCTCGGTGGTTTAGCCTGTAATCCCGCGCCTTGGGAGGCTGAGATGAGTGAATTGCCTGAGCCCATGGGTTCGAGACCCCCCTGGGCAACTTGGTGAGACCTCATCACTACAATAAATCAAAAAAAATTAGCCGGGTATGGTAGCACGTGCCTGTAGTTCCAGCTACTTGGAAGGCTGAGGCGGAAGGATCGCCGGAGCCCAGGAGGTCGAGGCTGCAGTGGCCAGGAACGGCCGCTGCACTCCAGCTAGGTGACAGAGTGAGACTCCAACTTAAAAAAAAAAAAAAAAAAACAATCTGGCTGGACAATCCATTGAGGTTGTTTTTATCTGCACAATGTGTGTACATGTGTTTTTATACCCAAAGTAATCCCTTAAATCCTACTCTTACATAAATGCCACGGATGTTATCTAAAAACTTTCATGGTTCCTGTTGGAGGCTGGTCTTGAGTTGGGTTTTATTCAAGAGATCAGAGGAGCTTCTTGAGCCTCTCTAGTAGTAGCTTGACAACCTTTACCGAGCCTGATGATGCCTTTTACCTTCTGGTTTCTGAGAAAACCAACAGAGTTTGTCATGGAACACCCAAGTCCAGATGTGATACGATTCATTTCTAATCACTGACATTATCCAGGTGACTTGCTCAAGCCTGGCTTACACAGAGTTCCCTTTCAGCATAGACACTTCTTAACTAGCATTACCCTGCCATACCCAAATCCTTATGAAAATATTTTCAACCGTTAACAAGCAGAGCCTGCAGTTATAATATGCTCATTAGGCCGCATGTTAGTTTTCAAGTCTTGCAGCACACATAATCTGCTGCTTGATTTCCGTTGAATTTCAGTTCTTCTGGGCATCAGTAGAGGCGC
Organism: Carlito syrichta; assembly: GCF_000164805.1. Classification (NCBI taxonomy): domain Eukaryota; kingdom Metazoa; phylum Chordata; class Mammalia; order Primates; family Tarsiidae; genus Carlito; species Carlito syrichta. The sequence goes on from NW_007245638.1 coordinate 348,386, forward strand.
GCTGGCAGCCCCGTGGGCTTTGCTAAGGGCTTTTGTCTTTATATGTGTTTTCCAGGAGGCTGTGCTGACTATAAAACGACACACCTACCCTATTTGTGTCTCCAATCACTCTTTGTCTGGGGGACCCTTCAATTATCCCAGAGCCTTCTTGATCCCCTGGCAAACAAACTCCTTTAGGAACCAAATTAATTTTAGAAGACAATGTGAAGGATATACCCAATTGTTCCAGTAAATGAATAGGCTGTTTTCTGGAGTTTATTAGGTCTTCCTTTGTTCTAGACCTCACTTCTATGTTTCAAAGCCATTGCCTTGAAAAACAGTGCTCTAATTCCAAATTAACATATCAGTTTTCAAATAAAGGCCTTTGACCCATGAAGTACAGTGCTTTTTTTTATTTCTATACTTTGAAAGCTCTGTATTTGGGAAGAAATATTCTGTCCTCAGGGCCAAAGTATCCCAATGTTGTGGGGACTGAGAACATTTGGGTATTTTCATATTTAGTAAACAAATGATTCTGGCTACTGAAGGCCTAATTTATTTTTATCATTATTTTTTAAGTGTCTTGGCAGCTGGTTATGAAGGGCAGTGTTTATTCATTCCTTAATCAGTAAGTTAGTGCCTGGAATGTGCCTAGGCAGAGTGTTAGGCCTTGAAAGTACAGAAATAAATAACACCTGTTTCATTCTCTGAGTGTTCTCTAATAGAACTGACAGTTAGTGGGGAATGCCAACCACTTAAACATAGAGCTATGAACAGAAAGCTGGAGATAAACAAAGTCCTGTGTTGGGGGAGAAACAAGAAGTGTTGGATTTATGGGAAGAGAACGAGAGAACCAAGAAAGTAAGAGTGAAGAAGGGGCCGGGCATGGTTGCTCACACCTATAATCCCAGCAATTTGGGAGGCCAAGGTAAGAAGACTGCCTGAGCCCATGGGTTTGAGACCAGCCTGGGCAACTTGGCGAGACCTCATCTCTACAATAAATAAAAAATTAGTAGGGCATGGTGACACGTGCCTGTAGTTCCAGCTACTTGGAAGGCTGAAGCAGAAGGATTGCCTGAACCCAGCAGGTTGAGGCTGAGGAGGCCATGAGCATACCGCTACACTCCAGCCTGGGCGAAAGAGTAAGACTCCAACTCAAAAAAAAAAGAGTGAACAAAGGCAGGTTGAAACCAAATACAAGTGGGAACCCCATCCCCAAAAACGGAATTATCTTTTGGAGAACGGGCCTCTTATAGTACAGGCTTCCTCTGCCAGGTAAGTATTCTAAGAAACCATCAGCAATCAGCAGCAGTGTACCAGCTAGCATTGTTGTGAGAGGTTGCATTCAGCTTCAGTGAAATTTTTTTTTTGGTTGGTTGGTTGGTTTTTGGAGATTTTGCCTATTTCATGATGGGTGATTTACGAACGCACCTACCCATACCGTGCTGAGTGTTCAGCTGTTTTTGACCAAAAACAGCATGACCTTCTGCCCCCACCCTCCCTATTCACCCAATCTTTCCCTGAGCAACTTTTTTTGTTTCCCCAGATGAAAAAAGTCCTCAAAGAGAAACATTTTGTCGATGTGGAAGAGGTGAAACCAAAACTGGCAGAAGCACTAAAAGGCATCAACACTGATGAATTCAAAAACTGTTTTGAGCAGTGGAAAAAGCATCTCAATAGGTGTATTGCATCAAACAGAGAGTACTTTGAAGGTGATTGAAGTTTAAACATATAAGAATAAATACACAATTTTTTATAAATAAATTTCAAGGGGTTTGGGGTTCCCCCTCATATTGGCAGGGGCACAGACTATATCCCCTGAGAAATGGCCAGGAATGCAGGCTCATACTTAAGATTTGTATGTATTGACTGGTGAAAGTAAATTGATTGGATATTTGGCCCGGCTTAGAGAGCTGGGTGGGTCTAATAGAAATGGGTGACAGTTACAGAAGTAAGATTATATTAAGTTCCTTAGTTTATTTGTGTTGCTATAATAAAATACCACTACTGTGTGATTCATAAGAACAGAAATTTATTTTTTTACAATTCTGGAGGCCAAGAAGTCCAAGATCAAGGCGCTGGCAGGTTTAGTGTGTAATGAAGTCTCATTCCTTATAGATAGCGCTATCTGGATGCCCTCACTTGACGGAAGAGCAAAGTGACAAACAACTTCCTTGTACCTCTTTTATAAGGTCATTAATCTTTTCTCAAGGTCAGATCCCTCACGGCCTAATCACCTCCTAAAGGCCCCACTACTTAATACTGCCACATTGGGGATTAAGCGTCAACATGAATTTTTGAAGGACACAAGCATTCAACCATAGCAGTAAGTGTGGGATCCTTCAATGTTTAAGACCCTTCAATAAGGAGTGTGGATTAAGTCTAATCATATTTTCCCACTTAACACATTTCTTCGAATACCGTTCTTGACCTTTCCATGACTCAGCCACAATAATACCTCGCTCTTCCTATGGGTTACAAAATGAGATGATGGGGAATAACTCAACTGAGAGCCCAGGATATGAAATAATTTTTTTAGGTCACATTCATTGAATCCCTCTAGTTTCTTAAAATGTATGATCTCCTTGGATGGGAATGAACTGAGCTTTAGACCTGAAAGGAGTATCTTCTTTCTTTAGACACGTCAGAATATTTTGTTGAGACGTGCCCAAGATGTTCTTTATAGCTCAGGGTAATAAACCCAGTTAGGCACTGGGCAGTGTACACATTTTTGAAGCTTCTAATAGTAGTCTTCTTTCTTGTATCCTCTGGTGATTTAAATAGATTATTCCTAATTTTCATCACAGTGATAAAGCACTCATGTTGGCTTGAGTAAGTATAGGTGCATTGTAGTGCAACTAATGATGTCTGAACGAAGTTCACACCTGTCAACCTTCATTCTTCCATTATGAGACTAGCAGATATCTCCTGAGATATTATCCTCTTGTGTGAGTTCTAGAAATGATGGCATGTTGACCATGTATATTGAAAGAAAAACAAATGAGTGTTTGCAGGAACAGTTGCTGACTACAGGTAGATATCAATAGACACTTGCGTGTAGAAAAAGCTAAATGCCTGATGTAGAAGGTATTAGGAAGAGCCTCAAGTACACAGAGGAAATGTGGCAAATCAATAATTGACCAATCACTTATCTGAGTTCATCAAATTCTTTACCTCTTATTCAGTGAACATCAAATCTGCCTCCCTGGGCCAGATTTCTCTTATGTGATCATCTACGTGGGAGGACACAGAAAACTAAAAAAAGAAAAAAAATTACCATTGCCCCCAATACCTGTAGTCTGGTGCCTAAAATTCCACCAATCAAGTGTCCTTCAAGGAGGAATGACATTCTAGGCATATTCAATTCTGTCTACCTCTGCCTTACTTGCTTCCTCTGCTTCTCTGAACAGATAAAAGATTAAGAGTAGGTTTTGGTAAATGGGAGATTTCAGAGAATGTAGGGTACCCTAGAGTAGTGGACCAGAGAGAAGGAGGTCTTCAATGGAGGCAGAAATGAATCAGTGGCAAATTTTCTTATTCTCCTCTTTTCTTTATTTCTGGAAGCAGCTCTACTTTCTGTGTTGATGCTGCATATGAGTCAGTAAGGATCCTACAGTGCTCAAATTTTTCCTCAGATCTGATACTCCAGGATTTATGGAAGTAATATTACTATTTAGAACTGAGGCACAAATACATATGATTCCGAAGTTAGACCTTATGCTCTCTTCATTCTTATTTTCTTCCTTCCTTCCTCTTTTTCTTTCTTTGTTTATTGATTTTTTTAAATTTTCGGTTGTCAGGTCTCTTTATGGTGATCTGTTTACATGCCCATAATGTATCCACTGTAAGTGTACAGTTTAGTGAATTTTAGTAAATTTATGGAGTCGTGCATTAATCCCCCAAATCCAGTTTCAAAGTGCGACCGTCATATCAGACGGTCTCTTATGCCTGTCCAATTTATTGCTAATTAGCATACAAAACTTCCATTAAAATTAGCTGATACTAGTTGAGCATTCTAAATCTGAAAATTCAAAATCCGAAATGCTTCAAAAATCTGAAACTTTTTGGGCACCAGCATGACACTCAAAGAAAATGCTCATTCTCACTCATAAGCAGACCCTGAACATTTACCATAATACTATAAGAAAGGGATTGGTAGTAGCAGGGTACTTCCTGGGGGCAGGGGTTAACACAGTATTGATAAGGGTGCCTGATCTCAAACCCGGCAAAGTGGAGACAAAAGGGAGGCCCAAACTTTACCTGTATGATGTCCACACATCTTTAAAATAAAATACTGGCCAGGTTCGGTGGCTCAACCTTTGTTTGGTAATCCCAGCACTTTGGGAGGCCGAGGCAAGAGGATTGCCTAAGCCCGGGGGTCCAAGACCAGTCTGGGCAATTTGGTGAGACCTCATCTCTACAATAAATCACACACAAAAAAAACTAGCCAGGTGTGGTAGCACGCCTCTGGAGTTCCAGCTACTTAGAAGGCTAAGGCAGAAGGATCACCTAAGCCCAGCAGGTTGAGGCTGCAGTGACCATGAGAGTACCACTGCACTCCAGCCTGGGCGACAAGAGTGAGACTCCAACTCAAAAAAAAAAAAAGAAAAGAAAAGAAAATATTTTTTAAAAAGAAAATGCTCATTAAAGCATTTCAGATTTTGGATTTTCGGATTTGGGATGCTCAGTGGGTATAATGCAAATATTTCAAAATTCAAAAAATCTGAAATCCGAAACACTTCTGATCCCAAGCATTTCAAATAAGGGCTATTTAACTTGTAGGTAATATTCTTGTATCTGAACATGCAGATATTCTGCTTACAATCTCTTTTTCTAAAAATGTATTTGAATTTATTTTTTCTAGTTTCTATTATAATAAAATTGCTATGGCATGAGAAGAAATAGAGAAACAGAAAAAAATGTCTTTTATATTTGTGAGGCCCAGTTTGCAAGAGCTGCTCCACTTTTCCACACTTTGACATTCTACGCTGATTTTGAGGAGGTAGAACATGTGGATAGAGAAGAAAGACTCTTTCTTGGATTACATAGACCTTAAACTGCAGTTACTAAGTCTTTGATGGATAGTAAATTGGAACGGTAATAGTAGTAATTTGCTACTTGTTGACTAGACATTCTATTTTATTTTTCTACACGCATTATCTCATTTAAGCCTCACCATGGGCTCTCTTCCTTTATGTAGATTAGGCTCAGACACATCAAACACATTTTTTAAAGTCATGCCACAGTAGATGTCAAAGCCAGGAATCAAACCAAGATCTGTGTCACTGCCCAGCCTCTACTTTAAAGATCACACTTTATCACATCTCTAGACAAATGAATCAAGCAATCAAGTGGCAGATTAATTATCAGAGGTCTGCTTCTATTACTAGGAAGAAAAATTGTAAATATGTGGCCCTAGGGGAAAAAGGTAAGCTAACATCATATTTAACAACCACTCCAAAATGGTGGAAATAAAAAACAATGTAAGGCAAGAATGCATATGGCTTTGGCACTTTTGAGACATCTTTTAAACTGTGCCAGTGTTTGAAGCTGGATGAGTGGGTGAGACAGTGCATGGACAGGCTACTGCTTGATTCACCTTTGGTGACGCTCCACCTGGGAATGAACTTCACCATGAATCTGTGGTAAGGCATGGGGAGACATCATAACTTGGCTGCTTGAATAAACTCAGAATAGGTCATAGTAATAGAGCAGTTTGGAGGGTGTAAGAGGAGCATTGTCTGAAGTGATCACTCCCTCAGCTAACTCCTTGGTGTAGCTCTCATCAGCCACTTAACACATAAACACTGCCTTGTATTAGATTGTTTTCATGTATATGTTTTATTACCTATCTCTGTGGTACTCGAACTTGGTAGAGTACAACAATCATGGGAGACACTTATTAAAAGAATAGAGCTCCCCTAAGAAATTTTTGACACAATAGGCCTGAGTAAAGACTCAGATACCTGTATTTTTATAAAGTATTCCTGTGATACTTGAAATGAACCAAATTTGAGATTTGCTGCTCTTTAAAACTATAAGTCCATATGGGCATTTTGTTTCCTAGCATCTCAGAGTGCTTAATACAGAATGAAGTTCAGTAAATATTTGTTGATCAAAGGAGGGAATGAGTGAATAGTATAGGTTCCTTGAGGTCAGCAATGATGAAACTTACCTCTCACAATGCTAGTAAATAGTGACCAATAACAGTTTAGTTTACTGTCTGATTTGTTTTAAACCTATGTTCGATTTTTTTTTTCTATATCTTTGCTCAGATCTGGGCAAATTGCCATAAATTTTTTGAAGTCTTATGTTCTAAAAGACCTGATACTTCTTTAGTGAGGGAATGTAGTGGATACAGCAGCCAGTACCTGATTTTGAGTAGTTTCAGGAGTGTATTTATTCTAGAAATCCAAGAAGAAAACCAGTTCCCATATTTTGCAAGTTTATTTTGCTGTAGTACAGTGAATAATTGTCCTGAGGGGACTAGATGGCATCGGAGAATATTAATCTTAGATTTTCATTTCCTTTAAAATAAGTTCCCACTTATTACATTCAGTGAGAATACTTTGGGTTTCAGGAAATATGCATATTTTATCACAGGCAGTCCAAAAGTGTGTTCCCAAATGTATTTGAAACTCCAGAGTTAAGAGGGGCAGGTGCAGACAATTGGGTAAACCAGAGGATGCCAAACTGGGCTGTAAGAGGACAGGAGGTAGAGGGAGGACCAAGTTGCCTGAGATCTGCACACCTGGCATATCACTATCAAATTTTAGGCTTGAGCTTTAAAAAAAAAGTGTAAGAAGAAAATATTACGATCAAAATGACAATAATAATAGCTAGTGAGCTAGCATTTATCAAGCCCCCAACTATGTATCAGGAATTATTCTAAGCTTGTTCACATATTATGTTATCTCACTGATTCTTTTAAGAGAGCCCAGTGAGATAGGGTAGTGTATTACAAGTGAGAGTATATCAACTAAGATTGGGTTAAAGAAAGAAAGAATTTTTCTCATGAAACAGAAAAAAGTCCAGAATAGATTCAAACATGTTAGATTTTAGGGGCTCAGACAATATCATAGGACCTTTATCTTCTCTAATGTCTTTATGTGGTAATAAAGATGGCCACCAGCAACTCCAATTTATATTCTGTGATGTCCAATGGAAAAGAAGACTCTTGCTGCTGAGTCAAGTAAATCCACAAGATCACCCCTACATCTGACATTAACCACAAAGTTTGAGAGTCCCTAAGGCTGTACATCCCTACTTCTGACACCAGTGGAAAGTTTGAGGGTGCCCAAGATTACCCTCAGTTTCAATAATTCATCAGAATGTCTCACAGAACTCATTGAAAGCTGTTATGCTCACAGTTATGGTTTCACACAGCCAATGAACACATATTAAAATCGTCAACAGAAGAGACTCATGAAGTAGAGTCCAAGAAAATTACCAAAGCAAAGCTGCCAGCTGTCCTCTCCCGTGACTACCCATGTCCTCCCATGACAAGGTGGGGCTAACTTTTCCAGGAAAAGTGTATGAAAATACACATGGAGCATTGCCAACCAGGATATCTTCCCTGAGCCTTGAAATACAGCATTTTTATTTGGGGCTCAGTCACGTAGACATGGTTGACCATTCATGTGACTGACCTTAAGGCTTGGTCTCTCCAGAGTCCAAGCTAATACCATGTGGTCCAAATCTCCCATCATAAATCACATTGTTAGACTGTCCAGTGTGGTCCAAGTTCCCTAAGTAAACAAAGACACTCTTACCAGACAGTACACTCCAAGGGCTTTGAGATCACATTTCAAAAGCTGAGGACAAAGGCCAGAACTCTTTTTGCGATAGTTAATTCTTTACTACATACTTTCCCAATGTTTTTTAATAAAAGCCTTGGCCTTCATTGTGGCCATGGCCCAAACCCTAAACCAATTGCTCTGGCATAAAGATGAACATGCTACCTGGCTAGGCGTAGGGATGGGGCATTCACCTTGCCCACTACATAATTTGAGGACAAGGAGTGGTAGCTCTCCAAGTAAACTGACATTGATCAAGCTATGTTCAATAGTTAATAAAAGAAAACAATAGTCTATGTTAACTCATGGAAAGACTACATAAAGAAAATAAAATACCAAATCCCTTTTATTTTTATGTGATGTGATATCATTAGTGAGTCTACAGGAAAAGGTGCTAAAAGTGACAATGCAATTTTTTAAAAAGCGACAGAACCCCTTAAAATATGACATATGTGACTTAGGGAAGAGGCAGAATAACAGCAAGTTGATGAAGAGGCTCTGTATATGATCACTTATGCAAATTTCCCACCAGGAATGAGTTGTCTGTCTCATCTCCCTAGGGCAATGTGAAAACTCCCTAGAGCAGTGTTTTTCAAATTTGTAGTGCGTTAGAATCACCTGGAGAACTTTTAAAATTCTGATGCCTAGATCACACCTATGCCAATGGAATCTGAATGCCTAGGGATGGGATCCAACCATCCATATTTTGTAATATCCCTAGGAGATTTGGAAACTACTGTGGTAGGCTATTGAAACAATAGCAAACACTACTAATCTGAATGCTAGTTTCCAGGATGGCCAAATTTGCCTAATTAAATGCTCACTGTCCAACCACTGGTCGGAAGAACTACTCTTGAGGCTCAATGGGATGTAGTCCAAAACCTGAGTTAGAGAAATATGGGTTGAAACCATCAACTTTTACGTTTTACTTTTACATTACTAATTGGACCTTGAAAAAGTGACTTCTTTAGGGGTTCAGTTTCCTCATCTGTGAAATAACTGGTAACCACTACAATACGGAAATTCTGAAAGAAAATATGTTTAAACTGCCTGGCATAGTAAATGTCAGTTCCCTTCCTTAAAATATTGCCTTTCTTATAAGAGAGATATAAACCCTTTGTGTTTGGGGGGGTTTCGTGTGTGTGTGTGTCTTTTATTCTTTGTTATTTTGTTTTGTTTTTGACATATCTGTATAGGATTTTAAAAACTGTGTCTCAGTCAGTAATGTAAAAGTTCAAAATGTCTTTGTCATTAAGTACATTTGTTCTCAAGCACTGGGAGTTCTGTAAGAAGGTGGCCTATTCACTCAGTCATTTATCCAAACAAGATTATTAAGTGTTTATGACAATATTCCATCAATCCTAAAATGCATTCACTAGCAAGATGTATCATTATTTTATGTACAAATAAGAGAGGGGAAAACTCAGTCAATTAAACTATGCCACACCATCAGTTGCTAAAGGAATTCCAGTTTCAGAACTCATAAAATGAGCACAGAAATGCATAAGGTAGAGTCAGTGAAACATGGTCAGTGTGAAATTCTCCAGGATGTTAGGCATTAGAACAAAAAGTTATACAAGACACTGTATCAGTCATCAGAGGCTGGAAAGAACCAAGATCTACAGTTGGTTTCAGTTCTCTCTCTCTCCTGAGAAGAGAGTCAACTCCACTTTCAACCAGAGAAAATTCTTTTTTATGCCCCTTTTAGATGATTAAATGTCATACACTGATCACTGTTTCACCTTTAAGAAATACGGTGACCTGTTTAAATGGTCCCATTTTTAAATCACTTTTCTTCAAACAGCGCCAGTTTTAAATGGCTGTATGTCATCCCACCCATGGATGAGAGTGAAAATGGCTCTCATTATTTCAGCAGATCACATAAGCCATGCTGCAGGAGAGCAGGAGGTGGGAAAGGAGAGGGAATTCAATTTGATGATCACATGATCTTTCTTTCCCCAAACCTCCACATTCAACTGAAGATTTTGTGTTGTGATCCCAAATGGGTCAAAATACAAGCTTGGAAAAGTTTTCTGAATAGTCTTTCTCTATTCTATATATACTTAATACAGATATGCCCCATTTCTCTCTCCTTATATTGAAGCCTGCTTGGCCAGAAATGTGCCTACTTTGGCTAATTTTTTTAAGTTATTGGTAAAATATGTTCCTAAGTGGAGGCAAGATGTTTGTGGGGAAGATTTTTAGGACTGGTGAACATGGGTGAGTTGAACTTATCTCACTGATATGCAATTTTTGCATTTAGTTTGGTGGGTTTATTTTATTGTATTTTATTTTAGAGTTGTGGTGTACATGTGAGGACTTGCTACATAAGTATATTGCATGAAGGCAAAATCTGGGCCTCTAGGGAGCCCCCTCCCTACCGGTAGTGAACATGATGTCCAATGGGTGGTTGTGTGCCCCTTATTTTCCCTACTTCCCTCCCTCCTTTAGTAGTGTCCAGCATCTGTTGTTCCTACCCATGTGCCCAATCTTTAGGATCCACTAATGAGTGAGAACAAGCAGTAATCAGTTTTTTGTTTCTGTGATAGTTCACTTAGAATGATGGTCTCCAGCTGCATTCATGTTACTGCAAAGGACATGATTTTGTTCTTCTTTGTAATGGTGTAATATTCCATTGTGTATATGTACCATATTTTCTTTATCCTGTCCACTTTTGAGGGGCATCTGGGTTGCTTCCATGTTTTTGCTACTGTGACTAGTACTGCAATGAATATACGTGCACAGGTATATGTATCTTTTTGGTAGAGCAATTTATATTTCTCTGAGTATATTCCCAGGTGTGGTATTGCTGGGTTGGGTGGTAGCCCAACTTTTAGTTCTTTGAGAAACTCCACACTGCTTTCCAAAAAGGTTGAACTAGTTTTCATTGCCAACAATGGTGCAGAAGCAACCCGTTTTTTCCACAGCCTTGCCAACATTTGTTGTTTTTTGACTTTTTAATGACAACCATCCTTACTGGTATTAGGTAACATCTCATTGTGGTTCTGATTTGCATTTCTGTATGATTAGTGAAAATGAGTATCTTCATGTTTGTTGGCTGCTTGTACATCTGGGTCACTTTTCCTTTGAAAAGTGTCTGTTCATGTCCTTTGCCCACTTTTTAATAGGGCTACTGGGTTTTTTTGTCTGTTTGTTTTTCCTGTCCATTCATTTTAATTCCTTGTATATCTGGGATGTTAAGCCTTTGTTGATGCATAGCTTGCAAATATTTTTTCCCATTCTGTGGGTTTCCTGTTCTGTTTGGTTACAAAGTTACAGTAGCCAAAATAGCATGGTATCGGTACAAAAATAAACACAGAGACCAATGGAACAGGATAGAGAATCCAGAAACAAAACCACAGACCTTCAACCAACTCATCTTTGACAAAGCCAACAGAAACAAACATTGAGGAAAAGAAACCATATTTAGCAAATGATTCTGGGAAAACTAGCTAACCACATGCAGAAGAAGGACACTAGACCCCTACCTATCTCCCTGTACAAAAATCAGCCCAAAATGGATCAAGGACTTAAATGTGAAACCTCAAACTACAAGAATCTTAGAAGAAAACATAGGGTACACCCTCCTGAACATCAACCCAGGCAATGAATTCATGGTCAAATCCCCAAAAGCAAATGCAGCAAAATCTAAAATTGACAAATGGAACCTTATCAAGCAAAAAAGTTGTTGCACCATTAAGAGAGTGAAATAAAAAGAGAGAGAGATTGAATTAATTTTTTGGTGATAGAAAAAATATTCTAGAGAGAGAGAGAGACTAAAAATAATAGCCACTTCAAATCCAAATGAGAATCCTACTAATAGCATCTTGATGCACCATGCTGGGCCCACGCGCTAGTCACTAGAGATTTTCTTTTGAAGGTAAGCAATTTAGAGAATGAATCTGCCCTGCCATCTGGTTGGAGGATGGGTGCCAAGGTTAGATCTTTAAGGAAATAATCTTATTAGTCTCTCTTATTAAGGAAGCCTCTCTGCAGTGTGTAGACTTTGAACCTGCCTGATAAAAAGTAGGTCTTGTCAAACAGCTCCCAGCTCCTAGTGAAAAGGTTGAACTTTGTTGGTTTAGATCATCCAATCCAAATGCAAACATGTTTCTAAGCTTCTGTTTGCATACTCTGAGAGAAAAAAAGACCTCCTCATTTTCCCTGACTCTGACACTAATAGCATTCTGAGGAGATGGCAGCTCCCGTGGAAATTACTAAATCATTGTGTTAGTGGCGCATACAGAAAGGCAAAAGTTTCCACTGTTCCCTGAAAGATAACACTTCCAATTGCCACTGTTTGGGTCCTTTTATTTTTTTTAACTCTTCATTTCTTCTCCTTAACGGATCCTGGTCCTTCCGCATCTCTGCCATTACATCTCTGTATTGACCCCATCTGGAAGCTGTAAGGCTGAGATTTTGACAGCTTTGTCATTTTCATAGCTGTGAAGGTTGATGTCGAGCTTACAGGATTATTGCTCTCCAGGAATACTTCACTACATAATCAAGCGTAAGGTCAAGAGAGGTGGAGAGAGAGGAAAAAACTCTAATTAAATCAGGAAGGGCTGACTTGTGCCCTAAGAAACGCTTGCAACTTCAGGGAGCGCCTCACACTTGTATCCAAGTACAACAATTGGCCTCAGTCAGGGGCCGCACTTGTCGCAATGGACAACAAAGAAATTGCCATTAAAGTGAGCGGCTCCTTGAAGCACTGGCTTCAATCTTTGCTTTTACCCTGCTATTAAGGCCCTTCTCCGATCAGATTAAGGAAAGGCACTGTAACACATAGTTTGATTAGAGTAATAGGAAGAGGAAAGCAAGCTTTTTTCTTGCATTGGCTCCTGAGATGTGTGGCTTCTAGATACCAGCCTGGTGCAGGATGCAACCACACAGTACTGCCTGATAGAGTGAAAGAAATGTATGAGATTTATTCTACTGGGAACAACTGAGAAAAGCCTTACTCCAAATTTTTTGCATGATGTGTCCCTGCGTTGAAGAACTAGATACCATGTAGAATTCCTGAGACTCAAACTGTTTTAGTCCATTTTTGTTCAGCAAATCTTACCTGAGACCTACTATGTGCTAAATATTGGACAAGACATTAGTGGTTCATAGAAGCCATGGATAGAGCTCTGTGTCCAACAGGGGTTTAAGACAGGTGAACAAATACTGTATAATTAAGTGGGGGTAATAATAATAGCTGTTAAACATTCCTGAACACCTACTATGTATAGGTCACTGGTCTAAGTGCTTTACAGGGAACAACTCATTGAATGTAAAGCTTAGACTGTTATGTCTGGATCATAAAGGCAAAGGCATTATCTCAGTTTTTGCTGAGCAAAAAATGGACTAAAGCAGTTTGAATCTCTGGGAATTCTACATAGTGTGGAAAATAGAGGACATGGAAGTTCCCCCTGAAAGAGGGATTTGAATGGATCTTGAAGGATATATAAGAATTATTTCCTATGTTTAAGAATTAGAGGAATGGAAGACAACCCTTTCTAAATAGAACAAACCTCATAAATAAAAACTCAAAGTTCAAGAAAAGATGAAATCATCCAAGAAATGCAGTATTCCTGCAATATAAAGCAAAAGGCAGGTAGTAGGGAAGGGCCTGAAGATGATGGAATGGAATGAAGGCCATCGTGTCAGTGAGGGAGTCAAGGAAGAATTTTAAGTAGGAGTGATGTTCAGATTTCCATTTTAGAAAGATCACCCTAGAGAATTGCTTCTGTCCCTGTGGAAGTGATAACTGTGCAGGCTTGCCCTGTAGACCTCTCTTGAAGACAATCCACCCTCCAAGGGTGGGCACTGTCTCTGGAGGGGGTGCCAGTGTAGAACACTCAAGGATCAGACATCCTGATATCCTACTTGTTGACTTAAAATGGGAGGAATAAAGATTTTTATTGTTTTATTTGTTGGTGAATGCTGCTCATAGAAACATAATGCTTCTGTATCAGATCGAATCCCTAGGATTTCTTAGAAAGAGTCACATTCTTTAAGTGCCAGCCTAAGCGTATCCTGCTAATGTCCTTCTGTGTCTCTGAAAAAGATGCTCTGTGGACAGTTGGCTGGAGCAGACAGTAACTCCTAGCTGGATTTTCCAACAGGCCTGTGTCTGAGGACATCTGTGTCTCACAGAAGCCAAGAAAATCCATCTTTCCAAGTGATGTCTATCTTTAATGGCCAAGTGATATGACCAAGGGACAAGGCAGATGAGAAAGGAAGTGAGAAGGGAGGGGGACAGAGGAGAAGCATTGGTGACAGTGTCCCTGGGATTCATTCCACATAGACTTAGTACTGGAAAACAGGCAGGCTGCAGGAGCTAAGGTTATGGCATAATCTAACAGGCCAAAGAGTTATATTCATTCCCTCCTTAACCATGTTGTGGGTTAAACTCTCTTTTGTGCTTCTGTAAGGCAACCTCTGGAAATACAAAGTCTGGTTGGAAAATGCCAGACTTTCCTGGTGACCTTACTGGTCAGCAGCTCTCATGTCTTCATGAGCAGGGGTTGGGACCCTCCATTCTGAGAAGGACTGTGTGCATCCCAGTTAGGGGGGGGATAAGATTGTAATATTGTATACGTCTCCAAAATGTGTCCAGCAGTGAAAGAAAAGATAAAGGATTTGGAAGGTCACCAGAGGAAGAAAGAATGTTACATGTCTGCCCAGGGTTTTGAAAGAGGGTCACTTTGCTGGATAGCTGGAGAGTTCCACACACACACAAACACACACACACACACACACACACACTCACACACATACATTCACTCATACACACACACACACACACACACACACTCACACATGTGAAACTAGGCTAAGCACTGGAACCCACTGTGCTGTGGCAGAGGGAGCATTGCAGTGTTGGAAGAACTGGAAGATAACATGCCTATTGGAAACTTGAGTTTTGCTTCTGAGTTTGCAACCATGGCAGCATTTTCTATCTCTCTCTCTCTCTCTCTCTAATCCCCATGCAGTGCCACGGTGCAAGCAAACCTTCCTTTGACAATAAGCCAGAGAATTGAGGCCTCCAACTACTGTCTCAGTCTGCAGCCTGAGCAATTCCAGTTCTAACCACGCCCCTACTTTTCACTGCATCCCCCATTTCCCAGATTTCTCAAGAATAGGACTTTGCCCCCCGCTTGATCATTTCAGACCTCTGGAGCCTTCATAAGTCCTAACCACAGATCAGTCTTCTAAATTGAGAAAGTGATGAATTTTTAAATTCTTGAACCTGTGCTGTAATAATCTTTCCACCATCCTACACATTATGATGCAGGAAGGCAACAGATGTGTTTTCTTATGACTCTGGGAACATGAAATATTGATGGGGATGGGAGCACGGACTTGGTGTTGAGGTTCATCTACAATAAAGCGGTTCACATTCCAGCATCTCATTTTCCACCTTTTTCTTCTGACACTCAAGACACAAAGAAAGCCCCAAATCCATGATACCCAAGGCTAGTTCAATGAAAGCTCTTCAAAAGCTGTGCAATGAAATCTGTCTAAAAAGGTCTTTATCAGTCTCCGGGGGCCAATTGCTAATGCATCACGTTTGATCTACACTGATGATTTTTCCTTTGTCCCCAAGGGAATCGCAACAAACACTTTGGGTTTACATGGTGCCAAGCCCAAGTAGCCTGTCGGAAAATAAATAGCATTTTAACACATTCGAGAACCAGTCCCCAGGATGAAAAGTAGCACATGGCTCTTTTCTGAGTTTCCTAGCTGGGCTATAGGACATAATGAAAACTTCATTTTTAGAACATTTCTTTTTCTGGTGACATTTCACTCAGAAGCACTGCATTCTGAAGGGGAAAAGGCACAAAGTAGACACTCTGGTTTAAAAAAAACAGCAATAAATCAAAAAAGAATAAAATTTTATCTAGGACAGTATTTCCGAATGCATATAGGAGTGCCGTGTGGCACCAGTGCATTTGGTGCAAGTAAATAAGATGTTCCTCAAAGGTACATGGTTGGATTTTTTTAATTTTAATATTGATTGTAATGCATATTAGAAAATATATACATACACATAGCTGTATACATATGCCATTATATATAGCTAGAACATCCAAGCTGTGATTTTATGGATATTATTGGCTAGGATGAGACTAAAGTTAGAAACAATAAGTCAATTTGAAGAAAAATATTTTAAAAAAGAAAGAATGATGATGAAGACTAGATTGAACTGAAGTTACAGCAGCTGCCAGGAAGGACTAGATAGAACAAAGATCCAGAAGGTGTTAGGAAATGACTAATGTGTAGGTAATGCTGAACTAGAGAAATTCCCTGAGTGTTAATAGAGGAAGCAGAGCCAGGTCTGCCCTGGTCGGTGGCAATGAGTGTGAATCTCCCTCTGGTATGTTCGCCTACAGAGACATTAACCACAAAGATTCCCTGTGGCTCTCCACATTCTTCTCTGTTGTCTGAGCCCTGCTTTCCTTGTAGTTTTAAGCAGAAAATCACACACATCTACAGTACCTCAATCTGACATGTCATATCAACCCTCTTCACAGTGGCATGTGTAGGGCAGGATATGGCAGGCCACTCAGGAGAAATACCTTCCAGAGAGGGATACCCCCACAAAAGAGTGGCATCTTCACTGAATTCCTAAGGCAAGAGGAGAATGTGTAACTGTCCTATGATATGTCTGAGCCCATGACTGAAAGACTAACTGTTGTAAGTGATCAAGGCACACCCTGTGCCACGCCTGCATGTTCCCCATATCAAGTTTCCCTTTTTAAACACTTACACTCAACCTAAAATTCTGAAATGGTTTCACTGAGGCCTGATCCTGGCCATTTCCCCATCTGCCAGCTTTTGGAATAAATTTGCCTTCCTTTCATTCTATCTCATGCTTGTTTATTTCAGTGTACAAGCAATGAGTGGCAGAACTTGTGTCGGTTACGAGATGATAGCAGCTCCTAGCTACTGAGTCTTCAGTATATTCCAAGCATGACATATATTAAGTTTAATCTTCAGATGAACTAAGTGAATTGGGTACCATTATTCTCCTTGTTGTATTTATGGGGAGGCTAAAGTTAGAGACTTACACAGCTAGGAGATTCAAATCCAGTTGCATCTTATCAAGAGGTTGGACTTTTCCTTCACACCTCAGCATAAGAGGCCGTGCTCCAGCTGTGAACACCTTTGGGGAGTGGCAGCTCCTACAGTAGTTACTCAGACCATGACAGGCCTATGTAAGTTCTCCAAAGCCTTCCTTAGGGTAGTGTCCAGGCTTAAACTTCCTCCTAGCAACAGGAAATCACAGAATAAGAAAACATTGACAACGATCTTTTTTCATGGAAAAGGGTAGAAGTGTGGGGGAGAAAGATGGTTGATGTGGGAGAATTAGAGGAAAAAGAAATGGCAAGTCCATATAGAGCAGAGGAATTTATAACTAGGATCTCTTCCCAGCTCCACAGTGAGCCCTTCTATGCCATTGAGAAAATCCCTTATTCTCCCTGATCTTCTTTCTCATCTACAGTTTGAGGGATTTGGCCTAGATGATCCATTAAGTCCCATTAAGACCCTTTATCTTATTTTTTTTCTTTGATGTAGAATAGCTCAGAAAGAGAGAGGTGCCTTGAAAAGTTATTGCTAAAATAGCTTCACTGATGACTCAGTCTAAGAAAGAACAAAAGAGTCACATTATCATGAAGGCTCACAAGAAGTGTATGGAAGACATTTCTTTCTAGAGCAGAGAAGAGGAGTCATTGTGGAGAACATGTAGCCACATTCTACCCATCCCTGAACTCTCTCTTTGAGCTTCCCACCAGAAGTTCTGCTGCCTTCTTGCCCAACCACAACTTAGAATGCTGTAGAATCAACCAAGTTTTTGAATCAACTTGTATAGAAAAAAAATGCTGTAAGTCCTTTTCCTACAGAACTTAATTTACCTTCAGAAAATAAGATGACTGTTGTGCTCCTGCTTTGCTTAACAAAGTTACTAAAATGAGGATTATATAGTTTCTAAATCTTCTCTACTACTTTAATTTTTTTAAAGATAGCCTTAAACAATTTTTCTGACTCCATAGAAACAGGAAGTAGGCGCCTCAGGCAGTTCCTTGTGTTAGAGCATTGGAAGCAATGATAGCTTCTCAATTCTGCTGCCAGAGAGACACACCTATGCCTCAGCAGTACATATTTAGGGACACTCATCATTAGAAATTGAGTTAGAACTTCCACATGGGAAAAAGAAAAACCTAGAATTTAAAGACCACCAAAAGAGTCTCTATATTATTTATAGAGACAAAGACCTGTGTTTTATGAATAGCATTCTTAACCCCACATAGTGTAAAAGTATAGGTGGTCCAGCAAAGTTAGAATTACTCTCAGATGAAGTATACCCCATAAAAGAAGAATGTTCGACTCATTGCGGGCTATGAATATATACCACAGAGACACATAAGAGAAAAATAAGAGAATGTTAGCTTAATGAAGCAAAACCATGACTCGTATTGGAAAGTGATTAGCCAAGATATGTAGCAGTGAATAATAAAGCGGGGCCATGTTGCAACTTGATTTGGCTGATGTTTTTCAGAACGACTCATAATTCATGTTCGAACTGGAGAGACAGCTTCAGTGAATGATGCAACATATCATATTTTTGTTTAGGTGGTTTGACAGGAGGCAAAAAAGAGCTGTTTGAGACTCTGATTGAGAAAGGTGCCTTAATGATGTTCATACAGTCCAGCTATTCATAGTAGTACAGTGTGCCAATGTTTCCTATCAGGGAAAATGTTATAGAATCTGCTTCTTTTGAAGATTTATAATTTTGATAACTTTTATTTATGTCAGCAAAACGAGTGACTAGTGCTTCAAGATCTCTTGTGTTTGTTTATACAGAAAGAGGCACAGTTATCTACTAACTACATCATTAGAGAAAAGACATATAAAAAAAAAAAACTTCGGTATTCTTCAGATATATTTGTAACCTATATGCGTGTGATGCCATCTTATGAAAAGGCAGTCTTTATAAAATATGAAGAGTATGAAGTACTGCTTTTTTATTCAAAAGATTTAGAAATGGCCATTCTAAATGACCTGTACTATCAAAGCCATTAAATAGTAAAGATAGTTTAACAGAAAGTGTGGAACCTCATTTATGGAAAACCTCAAAATCAAAATTTAAAGCTATCACTTTCTGAAAATAATTGTGTTTAGTAAGAAGTTAAGTACTGGTCATGTAAGCTCAGTATTTTCAAGCACAGACTGGATTGAATCGAAACTGATTTGTTGGATAGTGTAATGAAAAACTAACTGTGAGTTCCACTCATTTTACCTTTTGCCTTGTGGGGGGATAGAAGGAGCTTTTGATAGGAAGTCAGTCCTGTGGGTTCCAGCTCAGCTGGGCTGGAGGTGGGAGGAGGTATTAAAGGGTGTGAGTCCCTTTATTTGTCCTGTCTCCCTGTCCTCCTTCAGGAAAGACCAGTATTGCATTAGATCAAAGGTTCTCGGCCTCTGTTCCTTGCAGCTTTGGAGACAGGGTGAATAGACAAGATGGAGGATTCTAGAGGATTGACTTTTCCACCAACAGAACAGCCCTATCTTGAATATCAGAATTCTGAAATAGTTTTAGTTTTCTGCTAAATCAACTGAAAGGTGTTCTGTTGATGTTGAAAACTTTGGAAACCTCTTTTTAAAAAGATAACTTTCATGATCATCCTCTTGCTACTCTCAGTTTTTATACTCTTTAGTTTTTATCGACATCTCTGTCATCGGGCAACTCATCTGAACAAGTTTATTGAAGGCAAATGATAGTGATGACTACAGTGCTTTGCACACAGATTGTCAATAATGATCTGGTCGTTTAGGGAGCACTTAGAGATGTGGTTCAGGCATGTGTGAATCATGTCATTGTAAGTATTGTGCCATTTAACTGATAATATTTTGAAAATTTATAACAGCCAAGAGTTACTATAAACTTGCAAGGTGCCAGGCACCAAGCTAAGTAAATCTTCAAAATAATATGGACTCATTACCCATGGTTTCCAAATGAGGAAACCGAGACTCAAGGAGGATGGACAACTTATCCAAAGTCATGGGGTTAGCAAATGACTGGCAGACCCTTAGCACTTCCCACATTGCAGCATTCCAAGGGAGTACGGAAGTAAGGTCCTCAGAGGATCCTTATCAAGACTTCAGCCTGAAATCAACTTCTAAGTTGATGACAACTTTCTTATTAGAAGAATAAATAATCATCTTGAGTAATCTTCCTCCCAAGGTGTAGTCTCTGTTCTCATCACTTGAGTTAGTTGCTTCCAAGCCCCATTTAAGAAAAATTATAATATGGGTTGGATTCCTTAGTGGAGGGACAACAAGAACCACTTCAAGATGAAAGCACAGTTATATCACATGTGACCTGGTCCTTCTTAAGGGTCAGTAGACAGGACGACCCAGCAATCTGAGCCTAGGGAACCCACACACCAAGGTAACATCATCCCACAGGACAATTTGTATCCTTTACTTTTCCATTCATCTAATTTTGGGGTACCTGGGTTGTATCATTGTGTGGTGTGTGGATGTGTGCATGTTTTTTCTATAATGCTTTCATTCATTCATTTATTGTTGAAAAAAAGCTCTGCTTCTTCCTGTACTGGAGCACATTTCCTATTGCTTCACTAATGTGTGCATCAAAGAGTGGACATCCCCTGCTCTGGGCTCTACTCCACTGTTCAGCACTGTGTTCTCTATCTCTTGCTTCCATCTCAGATGGCAGTTTTCCTCCCAAGATATCTGAGTTGGGTTGGACTAAGTCATTGGAAGTGACAGTCACTTAAAAGAAAAAAAAGAGCTGGGCTTGGTGGCTCAGCCTGTAATCCCACACCTTTGGGAGGGTGAGGTGAGTGGATTGCCTGAGCCCATAGGTTCGAGACCCGCCTGGGCAGTGAGACCTCATCTCTACAATAAATCAAAAATAAGTCGGGCATGGTAACACATGCCTGTAATTCCAGCTACTTGGAAGCCTGAGGCAGAAGGATCGCCGGAGCCCGGCAGGTCGAGGCTACGGTGACTGGGAGCGGCCACTGCACTCCAGTCTGGGTGACAGAGTGAGACTCCAACTCAAAAAAAAAGAAAGAAAGAAAGAAAGAAAAAACTCAGAAATGCAGGTTCAAGGGAAACCTTTGAGAGAAACAGGTTGCTCTGGCCTCCTTGTGCTCTTGGATGAGACAATTGACTCTCCCCAAGCTGACTTCTTGCTTAGATGAACTGACTTCACTGTAAGGTCCTGCCAAAGGTTGTTTCACTAAGTAGTGCCTGGGGCTTTCACAAAGTAAAGTCACCTCTGCCTGCCAAGCAGAGACTCTCCAGCTAGACACCAGGAGAATTTCATAGGCTTCTCATTACTCCTCCAAAGGAGGAAATTCCTGTCATCATCCTGCCTTCTCTGTGCCAGCGTACAGTTCATTCTGCCTGTGGCTAATGTGTTGTTGAGCTATAAAGAAGGGAAATGGTGGAGCGAAACTTGGAGAACTGTTCATTTTGCTGAAGAGACTTGAGGACAGAATCATTGTTCTACTTGGCTAAATCTGTGGTCTTCCCGTCTAGTGCTATGACTTCGATTGGGCACCAAGGAGCATTTGTGGGGTGAGCGAGATTACTCTTCATCTAGCACGGAAGGTTAGTCATGTCACCAGATACTCCTTACTTGCCTTAACAGCCCATTCTAGATCAATCTTCCATGAATTCATCAAAATGTTTTTTGTAGTGCTTCAACTTTGCTGCTTCCACGTCAATGCCCCCAATGAGGGAGGCCGCTTAAAGGGCATTTCCCAAACTGTTATCTGAACCCTTCTTCCTGGAGTATCTTCTGCTCACTCCAGGGACGAGGACCCTTTCCCTGGATTCATTTGCCATGGTGGCCATATTTTAATGCTCACTTGGCTTCTAATAGATGAGTTGGGACACACCTCAAAGTGTTTTTGTTTCCTCTGAAAGAGGTTGAAACAGGGAAGAGAGAGGGGGGAAAAATATATGTGGGAACAGTTTAATTGTATCCATGAGGATTCTTAGTAATCAGGATGCCAGTGTGTGTTTTCCAGAGCCTAGAGCTGACATAAATAATGTAGCGTACCTCGCTTTGTGCAGACTTGCTGAGGAATGCTGATGGAGAAAAAGCCAAACTGGGATCTGAAGCTCCCGGCTCCCAGCACAGCCTTTAAAATCCTTTTATTGAGTAGTACTTTTGAAACTGCAGCCAGGACCTTGGCGGGCTGGACGTGCCAGGGAGAAGCCAACAGAGGAGAGATTCTGGAGGAGGCTGTGTTCACTTGGTTTTTGGAGAATGAGAATCTGGTGCAGGCTGGATGACTCCAGCTAACGATTGGTTAATTTCATTTTGCGTTCCTAATCCCACAAGGGATAGGACAGCTCTGTCAAGGCCCTGAAAGCTGGGTGAGTGTGCAGCTGTTGCTAACAAGATACGACTGGCCCCTCAAACATAGTTAAAAGCATCTTGCTAGCCTTTTAGAGCCTCTTGCCTTAATGGGAAGAGCCAAATGAGCTTTGCAGGACAGCTAACCCCAAATGAAGTCCTGCAGCTTAAGCTCATTTAAAGGCAAAGTGTGCACTGGGGAAAGGGAGAGGGACCACAAACGCCACA
The DNA here is from genome assembly GCF_000164805.1 of Carlito syrichta. Classification (NCBI taxonomy): domain Eukaryota; kingdom Metazoa; phylum Chordata; class Mammalia; order Primates; family Tarsiidae; genus Carlito; species Carlito syrichta. The sequence continues at coordinate 370,772 of NW_007245638.1, forward strand.
GCTCATTTGCAGGAAGGAAACAAATGTGTCTTCACATGGGATTTTTACAGGACGTCTGCCAAGCCAAATATCCAGCTGAAGCATCTTCCAGATTTTGATTTAAAGTGTAACTTAAGCCTAGTCTTGGCCACAAACGATAGAAGTGAGGGAAAAGGTGGGCTGTGGGGGAATGGAATAGAGGATGTTAGAAATCATTCTCTGTTGCTGATGATCTTAAGGGATAGGCTCTGGGCATTCCTTAAAAGGGAGAAATTCCTTTGCTTATACTTTGGTGATTTAGAAAAGGACCTTAGGGAACATTTGTTTTGTTTTGTTTTCCTTTTGATTAAGGCATTTGGGGTCTAGAAAAGAAGATTAAAGCAGGATCCGTTTAATTTGTTTAGCTTGCCTCACAGACATGAAGCTTCAGAATGGTAAGTGTCAATTTCATTCCTACAGGTCTGGGTAACTACAGGTCTGGGAGAGGGTTCTGTTCTAACAGCAAGGATCTGTTACCAAACTCGGGCTGTTTTATAGTTTTTGACCAGTGATAGAAGCTGGTGGGTCAACACAGAAAAAGCATGACGGCAAGTTTGGTTGGAAGGAAAGAAGGCTCTGTGTCATTTTAGGTGAAGTCTCTCTCTGCCGTCTCTGGTTTCTCAGTCATAGGACCTCCTCTGAAAATCAGCTATAGCCCACTTAAATTCACATGAAAAATGTAAAAATGATCTGACACTTTCATCGTGGGTCAGGAGTATATTTTCCCATTCTATTTGCTACAGATTTGTTTGGGTTTTTTTTCCCTCCATTTGAAAAGTACCATTCAAAAGTGTTTTATGATAGTATTTGGAACTTTTGTTTGTTGTGTGAGCCTATGGATACATTATTGAGAACTCTACAAGTCTCTTTGAACAATCTCATTGAACTGGTGAGAAAGGAGAGCGTTTTTATGAGCTTCATTCTGCCCTCTCCCACCAGGGTCCATGTTTTGTATACCTGCTGCTCTAAATGCTTCCACCAAAACTTTGGTTCAATAGTCCCAAAAGCCCAGCACACCTCTCTCTGCTTGTGCAGATGCCTTTCCAAATTGTTTTATTTTCCCTGCCAAGTTCTGTCTTCATTGATAAGGACACAAGATCGTTTGTTTGTTTGTTTGTTTGATTTTTGTATTGAAATAGATGAGATTTAGTCTTTAGTCTGAGAGATCAATTTAGACAGTTTTCAGTAAGGCTTCCACTCTTTGGGAAATAGCATGTCCATCTGTGAAATGGGCTTGATATTTGATTTTAAAATATAATACCTCGAGTCTTTGGAAGCTCCTGTGTCATGGTTGTAAATATCTGAAAGAAAAAAATGATAAAAGGGAATTAGATGAGAGGTTGTCTACAAGCTGTTCTCTATGGGACTGAGTTTTAAAAAGTTGTAAGTGTCCAGAAACTGTGTTGCTTGTTGGTTTTTATTTATGAATGTATTAGAAGAAAGTACATTTTAACTGCAGAGAGAAATGCAATACTTCTAATAAACAAAACTTAGTTTTTATAACCTAAGAAGTGACCTGAAGGAATGTGAGGAATTGTTAAAAGGCTATGGTGCTCGGGCACAGAGTCACGGCTTCATGTTTAATTTAACAAAACATTAAACATTTCATGTTTAATTTAATGAAACATTAGAGCACTAGGATTTGTCACCTTCATGACAGAATGTCAGAACTGTGGGATAGTTTCTGAATATATGTTCTTTCTACAGAATTCACATATGACATTGGAGATGTTTCACATCCAAAGTCCTGTACTTTTTTCTACGGTTTTTTTTGTTGTTGTTGTTGTTTCCCCTCTGATAAAAGAAGGAGAAGCAAAAAAGCAAGTAAAACAACAAAAACAACAACACATTAGGCATGCACTACTAGTCTAGCTAATTTTAGGAGGACTATTAACAGGCATTTAGGCAAATCTATTAACATTTAGCATCAGCACAAATGCAATTGCATTTCTACTTTTTGTGCTTCTGACAAAATAAGCACAGAGATCTTCAGGACAAGAAAAGGACGGACATTGAAACCATTTGTTAGATGGTAAACTTTTTATGAAACCCATTTGAATGTCTTAATGAACTATTTAAGAAGGTGAGGTGAGATCTTCAGATAAAAAAATTAAGTAAAGGCATCAGTTTGATAAAGATTATTACCAAAGTGAGTGAGGCAAGCCTTTGCTTGCCAGATTTTTTCTTAGTCTGGAAAATGTGGTTGGAAGTTGATAGTGCTACTTTGCCTTTGGCTTGTGATGGGAAATTTCCCTTTTTGTATTTCAAAGTGCTGAACTAGAGATAGGCCCTCCCTCTCTATGTCCATATTTTGCAGATTGGTGGAGCTCTATTTTCATCAGATGCTTGTAATGTTTAGTTCCTTTGGATGAAAAATAAGAATTTGAATAATGAAAGCAACGACCAATTCATAATTCATGCATGTATGTGTGCACATATGTACTTTACGCACACAGACAATGTACAAGCATGCAAAAGCCCCCCAAATTCTGCCTCTATTCATTTGAACTGCCTCCTGCATTGTTTCTGAAATGCTTTAAACACACACACACACACACACACACACACACACACACACAATATAGAATTATGCAAGGGCAGTGTTTGTTTCATGATGACAGGAGTCTGAATACCTTCTTACGTTATTATATACTCAGCCCAAGCGTGCGGTTTCCTTGTGTACCTTGAAGTGGCTGAGACCAGATGCTTCAGAAAGAGATGTCATGTTCATGCAATTCAGAGGAGCATATGGCGAGAGAAAAATTGCTGTGACAGTTACTGACCTGAAGAGCAAGTAGTTTTTTTAACCCTTAAAAAAATTATTTTAACCCTATCTTAAATAGCCGCAGATACTTGATCTAATTGAATAATTGTCTTATTCTCCTGTGTGTTGCATTCTGCAAAAAGGATGTAAAAGAAACTGACCTGGACTCATAGAAAACCCAGTTTCTGTGGATGGTGGAGGAAGGGGAATGGGGGGCAGGGAAAAATAGGGAAGCCCTCTGACCATTGTGGCAGTGGGGGTGGCTTCACCTATTCACTAAGGACTTTGGGGGACTCCCACCAGACTCCTTCTGAAGCAGAGTAGCTAATGCAGTTTAGGCATAGATACATTTCTTGTAGGCATATTTTAGAAAGCATTCAGGCTTGGCAGGCTGACTGGCCATGTGAATTCAATATGGAATCCCAGTCCACCCCAACAAAAGGAAAATTCCATCAAAGTGGTTCCTAGACCAAGAATCAAAAAGCCTTAGAAATGATAATAAGATCCCTTTTAGCTCTTGAACTTGTGAATTGAAAAAGCCTGGCAAGTCTCCCTGGAAAAGACCTCCCACTCCTTCCATCAGAAAGAGAGAGACATCAATCTCTCCAGAGTGACAGTTACATGTGCCCCACCCTCTTTAGCATATCAATTGTTGAGAAAATACATCTAGTTTCTTAGTTAAGAACAAAAGCAGTCCTTCCTTTTCCAGAGAGAGAGACTTGCCTGTGCCAGGTCTTTCTGGTATGAAACTTCCTCCTGCCCTTTCTTTTCTCTCTTTTTCTCGCTAATAAACTGTTGTAAAACTTTGCTGGCCACCCTAAATTTCATTTTAGAGTTGAGTCAAACAATCCATGAGTTTGGCACTGCACCCCTACCCAGCATCACTCCCAGCCTTCTCTGAGTCAGAGGCCTGAATTCCAGCATGGTTCCATCCAGTTTACTGCGACAGGTTTATGATGGCTCCCAGCCATCCCTCATCAGCTGAGGAGAACCAAGCAAAGCTCATTCCCTTGTGCTGTCCTGTAGGCCAGAGTCACTCCCAGCTGCCCTGGAGCGTTGCCTGCTGCCTTTGTAAGCCCTCACTGACCATGATCCTGACCCACAGTTGGCAGAAGTCACTGAGGGAGAGCTCTTTACTTCAGAAGACCTCCTTTGAACCCCACCTATATGCCTGACATTCTCCCTGCCCTGATATGAAAAGCAATTGTGACATGTGTCCCACCCCCAACAAGAAACACCTGGATTAATGGGGAAGACCCCACCCATTAACAAAAATGCGATAAAGCATTGTCTTCAGTGCCACTAGGGTTTAGAGAGGAAAGCCTCACATGGCCACAGTACTGATTGGGCACAGAGGAGACAGCAGGCAGTCCTCAGAAAGAACATCAGGAAAGGTTTCACAGAAGCAGCTTGTTAAGAGAAGTAGCCTAGCAGTTTCCACTAGAAGACGTGGGGCATAACCCTTCACATCCAGAACATGGCAGATGCCTAGCAAGTCAGGGAACTTCAGGTGCTGAGTTAAGTAGGGCTGGCACCCAGGGCATGAGGAGGGTGAAAGATTGTACTAGAAAGATAAGCAGAGCCCCATGGTGAGTTGCTTTTCATATCACGGAGTCTGAGCCTTCTCTAATCTGCCACATTCTAAGAAATCTAAAGCAGCCAGGTCATGACCATAAGCAAAGAAAGGGCTCAGAATATCAAAAGCAATAGTATGGGGTGGGGGTATGTGAACACACCTAAGTTTTACAATATCCACAACTAATTCGTCATTTGAAAAAAAATTCTGGCTACCACCGTGTGGGTCAAACTCATCACACATGCATGTTTCAGATGGAACCTGGAGGCTACCAGCATACCACCGCTGCAACCAATCCACAGGTGCTTGGGAAAGGATCTCATCCTTTCATTAATTTGCTCCAAATCAGAAAAGATTTGAGAGAGGAGCTTTTAAAGAAGCAGTATGTTTGCAGACTTTTTTCTCTTTCTGAATATTTCTTTTTTATCTTTATCTTAGAATCATGGGGTACATGTGAGGCTTTGTGACATAGCTTTATTGTGTGAATGGGAAGTTTGGGTTTCTGACGAGCCCTCTCCCTCCCAGTGGTGAGCATGGTACCCAATGGGTGGTTTTGTAGCCCTTAGTCCCCCTGCCTCCCCCCCTTCCTCCCTCAGCAGTGCCTAGTGTCTGTTGTTTCCTCCTGCCCATGCGTGCCAGTGTTTAGTACCCACTCATGAGTTAGAACATGTGGTATTCAGTTTTTTGGTTCTGTGATTATTCACTTAGATTGATGGTGGGGACAGTTTTCTAGTAGGAAATCTGGTTGGGAGCGGGACAAATATATGTGTTCTTATTTCTATGTGGATTTATATAATAAATACATACATATATAGTTGAGTTTTATATATATATATATATATATTTTTTTTTTTTTTTTTTTTTTTTTTTTTTTTTTTTTTTTTTTTTTTTTTTTTTTTTTTTTTTTTTTTTTTTTTTTTTTTTTTCCCCGTGAGGACGGGTGTGTTCAGATTCCCTCATAGTGTCAAAGCTTCTGGAAGTAGAATCATAAATGCAGGTCAAAATGCTGACTCTGTAGATCAAGACACATAATTCAGCCTGTCACAGCTAACGAGTACCTTTTTGCATAACACATGTAGTACGTGGGCTTTTATAGGGTGGAGTCCTCGGTTTTTTATTTTTAAATTTTCTCACCAGCCACGTGGTAATGGCAGAGCTGCCCCTCACTTTTGGCCACGTGGTAATGGCAGAGCTGCCCCTCACTTTTGTGAGAAGAACCTAGCAGGCCCCATGCATGTCTTTGGAGAGTACAGACCTGCTTCGTGTTTGCTTGGGATAGTGGGAGGGGGGCTGGGATGATGCAGGTGCCGTCACCTTTTAATCTTCGTCTCCTGGACCCAGACTCATCTGCCGCCATTTGACCCTTGCCCAGCTCCAGGCAGGGCAGTTTGTTGGCAGCACCTCTCGGGGGGAAGGATCCAACCTCTTATCCCAAGGGCTCTGCCTTCCCAAGTTGCCAGAGCGGGCCAGGGTGGCCATGGGAAGCCTGCATTTGGGCCCTAGCTGCCATGCTGGTTTTGAATGAGTGCTGGGCATTTAGCATTTGATCAAGTGGCTGAGCTCTCAGTGTCCTAATTTATGTCTGAAGAGTGGCTGCTAAGACTTCTCAACTCTGTGGGAATAATATTAATGATGATTTAAACAAAAAACAGAACAGCCGCCAAAGTGTCAGCTCAAACCTCAGCTCCACAAACCCACCAGCTTTCTTCACGTCTCTGGGCACCTGTGCTTGGCCTCACATTTGCTTCCCAGAAGGCTCTCCTTCCTGCAGCCCTCGTGGGCCAACAGGCCTGAAGGCACAGCGCGTCCTGTGCCTGTTTCTTTCTCTCCAACCAAGCTGATCCAGTGGTGGAACTTGGCCCCTTTTCCTTAATGTGTGCACAAAACAAACAAGCCAGCAGACACGCCCGCGGGTACGCAAAACCCCCACTCAAGGCCTTGTGTGGAGCAGACTTTGCTGAAAGTTCAGAGAAAAGAAGGCATTTCATATGTGCCAGCAATAGAAAGAACCTTACTTGGAACTTTGGCACCTCCTTTCCTCAACAGACCTGGGTCAGTTTTATTCACTTGGGACTCCAACTCCCAGCCAGGTTCCCTGCTGCACTTCTCTCTCTTCTGATTGGACATGGAAATTCAAAAGTACCCTATTCTACATATATGGGGCAGCTCAGTACTCTCCACCGCCATCCCCAAAGCCAGGGTCCTTGTCAGGGCACCAGGTTTTCTCCCTTGCTCCACAGACTCCCCGACAGACACTGCCTCTTAGTATTTTATTTTCCCAAAGATAGGAACAGTACCATGTCCCATCATCAACCTTGGGGCCAAGAAGGGAAAAGCTGTTACATAATTGTTTTCAAGTCGTTTTTCTGACACAGAATACTTTATTATGTATTTCATTACGCTTTTCAGAATTCCTCCCACATGGATAATTGATTAATTAAGTGATCGATGAAAGAGGCAGTGTCGTCAGAGTTTAAGGGCACAGACTCTGGAGCTCTGCTGCTTACTAGCTGTGTGACTCTGAGCAAGTTACTTAAGTTCTCTGAGCTTCGGGTAAATGAAGGGATAGTCATGTCACCTCCCTGATAGACATGTTATGTGGTTGGATGAGACCATGCATGGGAAGGTGCTTATCTCAGAACCCTGCACATACAATTGTTATTTCTTTGTCTACACTCAGAGTCCACATTTCATTATAGGATTTTTTTCTCTATTTCCAAAACATTTCCGTTTAAACTGGTAGAGCACTGGGCTTCCGGCACAGACCAGAACACAGCACATCCCACCATGAAGGAATTGACTCTGTGTCCATCCCTCGCCCTCAAGGCGGGAACCAGGTCAGCCCACTGCCTTCCCCTAAGCGCCTTCCATTTAGTGTATGTTTCTCTGTAGGGACCCTCCCTCTGCTGCTGTTTTAAACAGACAGCTAACAAGCCCGAGGTGGTGCAGAATAACGAGCATTAGCAGAACTTTTTTCTAAGCGGAATGTTACTAAGAAACAATCGCTCCGAATTCTCATCTTCAATGGAACAGAATCCAATTGTTCACTCTTGATTTGAGTCCTCAGAGAGTGGGGCTGGTAGGGGGCAAGGAACAATTACTGCAACTAAATTTTAATCAACAGTTTCAGTAACAATATTGAATTTAAAAGTTACTAGCTACTAGTTAGAGCCTGGCTTAGCTCGTACACCAGCAAATCAGTCATTCAGTGGTGATTAACATCTATTCAGAACAGAGAGTGTATTATGAGTACGGAATTATCATAGGAATTAATGCAGTCTTTTTAAAGGGCTTAAAATATGTTAATAAATACAGTATTCCAGCACCTGCAGCTCAAGGAACCAAAGTCATTAAAGATGGATATAATTATATTTATTATTGCAAGAATCTAGGTGTGGGCAAAAACAGTTTAATGAGCATGAGTGAAACAGGGGTTCTTTATTTAAAACTTCTTACCTAAAGAAATGATTCCCTTTGAGGAGTTATTTCATGGAATCACTGAATGAAAGAACTATACAAAAAGTAAATCAGGGATAATTTTCCATCCTCTGGGTGATGACCTTCAGGGGTCCAGTGGGAACATCATAAATCCCCCCTTTCTCCCCTTGAACTTAGCATGGGATTCCCCTTCTCCTGCTGTACCTTGTAGGGCCCCTGCGATGCCTGCCACTTCACCAACTTGCTTCCACCACCTTCCACTCTCACTCCACCCAAAAGCCATACCCTCCTTGCAGTCTCTCAAACATGCCAAGCTACATCCTACCCAGGGCCTTAGCACATGCTTTTGCCCCTGCGTGGCATTTATTTTGCAACCACTTCAATAGCACTTTGCCAGGCTTGGACCTAAACAAAGGCTAAAATAGTAGCAGATTTCATCCTCATAACAGTTTCATGGATTCATTCCCATTATTATCCCCATTTTGCAGATGAGGAAAATGAGTTATGAGGGTATCAGTGGTTTGCCCATGTCCTGCTGACTTGGAGCTATTCTCTTCCCCACAAAGTTCTGTTGCCTTTTGGTAGGACCAGCTACTGCCATTCCTCAGATCCCAGCTCAGATGCTGTTTCTGACTCCTTTATCTAAAGCCTCACCACCCCGGTTTCTCTTTTTCATCATTTGCAGCACCTAATACACAATTTTAAATGATTATATGTACGTGTATTTTTAGTTATCATTTCGCCTCTCTTGCACTATGATCATGTTTTTGTTTGAGACTGTATTCCCAGCCCTATTAAAATAACTGTCACTAAAACACTGAATAAATATTTGTTTAATGGGTCCTTGAACTCACCACTGTCTATAGCCAGAATAAATGATAGTTTTCATCTATCTGAATAGATTAAAAAATATATGTTTTTTTCCAAATTATCTGATGATTAAAATGGAATTTTATTAGAAAAAGTAATCCTCTTTTTGTTCTTCTTAGTTGATCGATATAAAAATGACAGACTAGTATAACCTTTATTTATCAAATTTGGGGCCTTTAACATTAAAGGTTGGGAATTTGATAACTAGGGATAACTCGTATTTGACAGATAAGGAATCAGAGCACCTGAGAGGGGCAGCCATGTGTTCAAGGTATGGAGCCAGCTAAGATAGGCTTCAAAAGCAAGACCCAGTCTCTGGCTCGTGGTCTCATGTTGTCTCTGCCCATCCGCCTCACTCAGACAGCCGCCTATGTTGATGGCATCTAAAAAAGCCCATCAGAAACAGAGAAGCTGTTTCAGACTGACTCTTGCTGCTACTGAGAATGTTGAGCTTGGCAAGTCGGGAGCAGTGGATTGAAGTTCTCTTATTTTCTTAAATCTTGGGGGTGTTCGAGGTGAAAATTAACTGTCTGCCTATCCTTATGGTGGAATGCATTTGAAATGCAGCTTCCTGTTATGAGGTAGAAGAAGAAAAATAAACAAACACACAATGTGTGGAATTAAAAATGGAGGTCCCAGAGCAGCACATCATACCTACAGTGAGACACCAGCCTGAGAGAAACTGTCTCATTTTCCTGGTTTGCCAGCCTGTTGAGGATACAATCTGGCTACTAAAATCCCAGTAACATAATTCTTTACTGTATAGGAGACGTGAACCACATTGAGAAGTTGATTAAAATTTGGGGCTCTATGCCCAGAGAAAAAGAATATGTACTAACATAAAACTATTTGCAAATTGCTTCAGAGAGCTTATGGACACTCTTTTGTCCATTTCATGGATCTCTAGAAAGCCACAAATTCCAGTTGAAGAAGCCCTGGTAGCACATAGCACTGGGTGATATTCATTATAATGACTAATCTTTATTAAACTCTCATGTGTCAGACACCTGACACATATATCATAATTATATCTATTTTTCATTTAGTTTTCAGTGATAGCAATTGTTCCTATTTTGCAGATGAGAAAACTGAGGCTCATGAAGGCTAAATAAGTCAGAATAGTTTTGGAGCCTGGATTAGAATCCAAGTGAACAGATGCTATATCCTCACATAGGCAAGCATAGAAAGTTGCATGAAGCAGACCTTCACCAGATTGCATGGTGAAGCAGAGACCTTCAAAGTGTCAGTGAAGGCCACAGATGACTGGTGACTCTGTCTTCATATTTCAGAGTTGGTGACTCCATACTCCAGGGCTTTCAGCACCTCCTGGAGAAGAAATTGGGATGGTTTCAGGATATCTCCTTATTACAAGAATTGCCCTCTATTCGCCTATGTATTGGGGAACTGGATAAAAAGTATTTCAAAGTGGCTTCACGTGATTAACCCACTGGGCTGAAGCTGGCAGTTCTTCGGGTTTTATTGAGCCCATATTTAGAATACTTTCCATTTAAGAATGTCTACCATCAAATGGGCATATGGTGAAACTCTCTTAGGAATACCGAGAACCAGCTAAATTGTCAACCCGTTTTATAAGAGTCTATTAGTGCGAGGTATGTTCAATTATTTCTTTCATTCCCTGAGAGAATAAACAGAACACACTAGAAAGTGCTTAAGGATGTTCCTTTGACCATTTTTTTCTTCTTTCTTTTTTAAGGAAGCAGAAGTCACTTTTACTTAGAAAGCGGTCTTATTTATCAAGTTAGAACTAATAGCTTTAATGGAGTTAAATACCTCTAAATGTTTTTCTGTTCATTGGGCTTTATTTAGCCTCTTTGTCGTGTAATTCTTGTAAGGTTCCAGGCCCTTGACTGAATGCTGAAAATAATGAAGTGAATCAGATACAGCCTCTGGCCTCAAGGAGTTTACAGTCTAGTAGGAGAGCAGGACATGGAAACAAATCAATGTAATATGCTGTGGTGTGGCAGAGTAGTCAGACAATATAGTAGGCAGATGAAAGACAGAGTGGTTGGTTCAGGATCAAAAGTTTATGACTGACTGTAAGGATAGACTTAGAGAAGTAGCTAAAAAAAAAAAAAAAAAAGCTTGGGTGAACATTGGAAACTTCTAGAGGGCTTATTAAAACACAGATTGATGAGCACCAAACCCGGTCTCTGAATCAGTATGTCCAGGGTGAGACCTCAAATTTGCATTTTTTCTTTTAAAGATGTGGGGTACAAGTCAGGATTGAGTACATAAGTAGTTTACGAACAGGTGAAGTTTGGGCTCCCATTGAACTTCACACATGTTCTCAAAGGATGGGATCCTGCTGGCCCAGGGAACACACTTGGAGAACCACTGCTCTAGCTTCCTAGGGGAAAGATAATGGAGAAAATGCTTGTGTTGTTTCTAGCTTTATGCTAGAAAACAACACAATTAAATATTTTCTTGAAATATTTAATTTTGCCCTCTGTCTCTCTTGCCCTGTGCTGTGAGTTTTCTTATGCATATGTATGCTTTTGGTCTTTCTGCAGAAAGTGTAGCTTTGTATTTTCCTACAGGCTTTCTTCCCTCTTCCTCCTCCTCCTCCTCCTCTTCCTCCTCCTCCTCCCTCTTCCTCCTCCCTCTCCTCCTCCTCTTCCTCTTCTTCCTCTTCTTCTTCTTCCTTCTCCTCTTCCCCTTCTTCTTACCTCTCTATGATGGGTAGGAATGTCAAAGTACTAAGAAAAATGATATGTCACTAATATAAATTGTGAGTTGTATAAATTCTTGTGGATGTAGATCTAAGAATATGGGTTTATTCTGCAGCCAACACTGTGGACAGTATTGTTCCTCACAATTGATCGTGTCTCACAAAATGCTCTGGGCCTGTGGGTAGGCAATTATATACACAAAGTAGCCAATGGGTAGATCCGTCCCTGCATATCCTTGGGTCCTCTCGGGTGTCCTAGGGCCCACGCTGTGTTTCTAGAGGATGAAGAGCAAATCAGGAGGGAAGGGGCCACCCAAACGAGCCTAAATCAGTTGCAAAACATTTAAGTGCTGTTTTTTTTACAATACCACAACTTTTTGTAAAAAGAGTCACGTTTTTGGCCAAATGCAATGGAAAATATAAACTCATGTCAGAAAACAATACCAAGTTCCTACATTAATGATTCTTTCTCTTTTCCTTTATGCTTTTGGTCCATTTTGCACAGGAAATAAGAACCTTGTGGACAGAAAGATCATCATTTGTCAATCCTTTTGCAGCAATTTTCCCAACAGTTCTTTCAGCTCTAAATGCTTTTAAGCATCTGTCAGTATCATATAATAGCCTTAATGGGAGGGAAAAACAACAACACAACAAGAACAACTATTTGCTGCATAAGAATGAAATGAGTGAACGGTTCTCTCCTTCCTGGACCACAGTGGAAATGATGGTCCTGTCCATATGTGGATTTCCACATGCAGCTGTGCAGTGATTGTTTGCACTTAGACCTTAAGTTGTCTGTAATTTTTATGTGTGCAGGAATGATGCCAATTGAGAGAGAGAATGGACAAAAAAAATATTTAGCATCTCTGAGATGAAGCAAGTCAATAAACAGCTTGATTACTAATTCATTCTGGAACAAAAATAATGGCTTTCTAAACTGAAACGACCAAATCCAATAACTAACTGTTTGTCAGGGCAGTAATAATGGTATTTGTATCTCTTTTAATTGGCTTTAACCTTTTCTCTTCATGTGTGCAGTATTAAAAAATTAAAGAGGAAAGTATTTAGAGGCATAGATTTACGGCATTGCGTGGATTACATGCTTTTAATGAGGTCAGGACAATAAACCATCTGAGCAGAACCTGCTGCCCAATGATGAATTACTCCCTGTTACAATAGATAGACTACAGCAAGCACATACACACTCACATGCTCACGGACCCACACACTTGTCTGCGCAGACCAAGGAAAAGATTCCCAGCTTTGCTGTTGAGCTAGCACAGGGTGTTTCCAGTTACAAAGAGTGTTAAAAATTTTTCAAAATACAGAGCTGCAACACATTATGTGCAAAAAAAAAAAAAGAAAAGAAAATTGCAGAACAAAATGCACAATGTGTATGTAAGATGTTAAGTCATATATATCTATAGATATGAGGGTATATAAGCAAATGTGGATAGAAGGATGTGGATGAAAGGATATAAGTGAAGGAAGGAGGGAAGGAAGAAAGAAGGGAGGATGGAAGAAAAAGGAAGAAAGGAAGGGAGGGAGGAAGGGAGGGAAGGAAGGAGGGAGGCAGAAAGGGAGGGCGAGAGGCAAGGAAAAGACGGGGAAGGGAAGCAAGAAGAGAGGAAGAAAGAGAAAGAAAAGAAGAGAGAGAAATGTAGATAATTTGGAAAGATACACACAGAGGTGACCTGGAGCTAGATGATACCAGCTTGTAAAGGCTGATTGTGCAATATGCCTTCTCAATTCCATTATATTCTCAACTTAAAATTGTAGATAGTGTGCAGTATTTACGCCACAGAAATCAGCAAATGCTACAAATCAGGCCTTTTCTCTGGATAGGCAATTGCTAAGTCTTAATAGCATATCACTGGGCACGCACCAAATCATTCAGAGTGGTTCTTTCTAGAAAAAGAGTTTACTAGAAGAACAAAGGATAGATGAAGTAAGAGGGTTTGGAATGGAAAATGGGACATTGTTTCTCTTTATGTTATACATTTTTATTAAGTAGTCATGACTTTATCATAAAAGTGAACATTTTATTATATTAAAATGTGCCCACAAACATCATTAAAACTTTTTAGTTGTAATCAAATTAATCACTTTTATCAGTCAGATATAAATCATTTGTAAAAGGAAACACATTTCAGACAAATAATAGAATCAAATGGTCAAAGGATTTAAGACTCAGCCAGAAGTATGTCCTTTGATGGTGAAAATATCCTCAACCTTCAGGAACAAGCAAAAGAAAGTGTCAACATAGATCAGTCCAGAAGAGTGGAGTGTTTACATTTGGATCCCATCCCATAGCAAATTCTAGTGAAGAGTCACATGGTTCCACAAAAGCTTGTCCTCATGCTCACTGGTTGACCCAGACCTTATCACAATTTGTGCCCAATCAGCAGCCTATAGTTGGCAGGGTGAACATCTCTAATAAAGAGAAGAGCACTCCACCCCAGATAATGGAGCAGCAATACCATGGAAAATACACCATCCTTGTAGGCTAGCCTATCAACAACTGAAAAAATGTTGACACTTCCTTTTTGCCATTTTGTGATGCTACAGTCTCTAACCAGCCTTAATAAGGAGCCCAGCAAAGAAGGTTCACTTTTACCCCTTCCAGCTCAAATCCTTGTCCTTTATCTCAGTTGTTCTATCTTCATGTCAGTCACAAGCTCTAGGCAATATTCTACTTATGACCTAATTGTTCTCATTTCTTACAGACTCTTGTAAATTAAAGTCCCATGCCTAGCAGCCCCTACCTAGACTGTTCATGAAAACAGATGCTTGATTTTGCAACACATATTTCTTCATTCAACAAACATTTCTAGATGCCAGGCTCTGGTTTAGCTATGAGGATACAGTGGTGAACATGTCAGACAAGGGCCTTGCATATATGGAGCTGACATTCCAGTAGGTGAGACAAACATAAACAGGTAAGCCAATTAAAACTATCAAGTGGGAGTAACATTTGAAAACCATGAAATAAGAGATGTGACAGACAGTAGCAGGTACTTTGCATCCTCTGTTGTAGAGAGGCTAGAAGGGATGACATTTCTGAGGAGGTAAAATTTGAACTTAGATGGTAACAGCAAGAAGAAGCCAGCCATGTGCAGAACTTATTTTCAAAACATGTGGCCTAAATACTCTTTATGGGGATTTTTCTTCACCCACTGAGGTCTCTTAAGACACAAGCAAATGAAAGATAGACTGTAGAGGACTTCTTTCTTTCCTGGTGGCTGCTTCAAACAAGCTCAGGCAGTCTTCACTGCCGAAAGTGCTTTTGAAAAAGGCTCAAAATTGGGAACAGTTGTGTATTTGTAGCTGATTTCATGTGCTTCAATGTCCCGAAGGTTTTTTACTGGTCAGTGTTGTGGCATCTTTTACATGAAAGAAAGAAAAATAGGGTGATCATAAGTTCAGCTGTCATAAACTGTTACGTCTCACAGCTTTGTCTGTATAATTTCAACCAATAGATAATGTGTTGGAGGAAAAGGTATTATAGACTTTGGATCAAGAAATATCTGGGTTCAAATCTTAGCACTGCCACTTAGTGTCACCCTGCGCATGATATTGACCCTTTCTGAGCACTCAGTGCCCTCAATGGCAATGTGCAGATATAAAAATGCTCACATCATAGGGTAATGGTGAAAATTAAATAAGGTCTTGTCTATAAAGTGACTGACTCAGAGTAACCTAGTGCATCCACTTAGAGAAGTTTCTGGAAATGTTGCTGAAGAACTGTGACTCACCAGAGTGACGCTATCATTGCATGGGGACAGGGAGAACTCATTTGTCTTTGCTTCAGTCTTCCTGTTGGATGCAGAGCTGTAATTTGGGTCTTGAAGTTGCAGGAAAGTGTTCCTGATTAGGCAAGAAAATTAAGAATCAGCTGTCACTCATGTAGCAGAAGACAAAGAGAAATAATCAGTTGTATACTCAGTGACAGATAAGCTTGTTCCTTTAATCCTTTACTGATTTAAGAGTTGCCCTCTGCTCCTACCCTGCTCCCATCTCCTTCCCTCTTGCTCCTTATAGTTCTTTTTTGTTCTCCCTGGAGCACCAGAAACAAAGCTTAGAAACAACTGGACAGAGTCCTTGAATAACATCACATGTGCAACGCAATTTATGCAACAGACTGTATTGCCTGAGAATAGAATTGTGAGGACATGCATGAATGCTGACCATGTTCCTAGGGGTAATGGATGCTGTACATGAACAGAAAAACTAAAAAAAAAATTTTAAATAAAAAACCTTGGAAGATAAATAAACATGGGAGTAGCAGCAAGATAATGTTTTTATGTTTTCACCTTTAATTGACTAAAAAATATCAATGCAACACATTCCTTAGACAAGCGCCCCAACTCCCCTGCCCCCTTTTAACGGAATCAAGGGTGTGGATGGGAGAAAGAACACTCACTGACTTGAAAAAACAATGATCACCCGGGAAGATCAAGTAGAGGCTAGAAAGGGCTGTCCTTTCTTATTTTATACATATTCACATGGTTTGATTTTGTTTTAAACTAGCCTGCACTACATTTTTAAATTAAGAATATACAGTTTTTAAAACTCATGGGAGAGAGAGAAGAGTTGCTTTCTATACAAGATAGCTTCGTTGTTTTTAAATAAGTTTTACTAACAAGTGACAATTACTTTTTTATGATACATTTAAGATAGTGAATTATGAATGACTGAAAATCCCCTCCAGCCTAATTGAGAACCATTATGTCTGGTAATTGCCACTGATTTCTGCAAACAGTCATTTTTCTCTGGCCTATTAACATAATTTAAATTTTTAATTGCCCTTCATAATTGTCTATTGGAGTTAACAAACAGTCCCATTCACTGAAGGGTTTCCGACCAGGCCCTACCTCCCAGGGAACTCACTGGAAACATTGAAGATCATCTGAGGACACTGTTAGGAGTTTGTGGACAGTCAAGTTGAGGTGGCAGCTGCTATGACAAGTGTGACATTTTTTTAAGGACACACCCAGCTATGGAATCATATTTTTGGACTTCTGCATCACTGAGTTTGTTCACTTTGCTTTAAAGCTACCTTGCCACAAAAAAAAGAAGAAGAAAAATGTCACACTTTTAACCATGTTAACCAGAACTTGCATCACATTGCTGTTATCTGTTGCACTGTGATAACTTGAACATTCTGGAAGAACAGAAGGACATATGCCAAGTGTGCATTTCCTGTAGGGCTAATGATATAATTAAATCAATGACATAAAAAAGACAGCAGGATTACCAGTAAAGATACATACATATCTTAATATACGTATCTATCTATCTCTATATATGTTAACTAAAAAAGCACTTTATGATCATTTTTCTGAGTTGGGTAAATTCAGAATAGTAGAAGGAAAAATGCAAAGAAGAAAATTCCCTATAATACCACCAACAGTATATATTATATTTATGTATAAGTACATGGATTTGTGTATAAATAGTATTCTGTAATATATTTTATCTCATGATTTAATATTCTTAAATATTAATGTTAAAGGTTACATTTAATTCACCTTTGGTTATTTAAACATTGCACTTTTGTTGGTTGTTTATTACATTTCTCAGCTTTTACCATTACAAAAAACTGAAGGAGTCTACCTTGCATATTTTGTATACATTGCTGATAATTACCTCAAAAAAAAAGTCCCAGATGGTGAATAACTCAAGAGAATAAAGGTACTGCTTGAATCGCCCTCCAAATATGTTATATTTCAATACACACCCTCCCATTAATACATGAGAGTGCTGATTTCCCGTACCTTTCTCAACATTAGTTATTAACATTTATTAAAATGCTGGTCTAGTTGCTAAGGTTAAAAGTAGCATTCATTTATTTTTAAAAGTTGCATTTATTTGATCAATAGTAGAGACAAACGTCTTTTTAATTATTAACATGTGTGTAGGTGTACATTTATGAATGACACGTTCACCCCCACTCCACCCACTTTTCTATGGAGGGGTACATCTTTTCCTTATTGGCACAGACAAGATATTAAAGTCACTGTGCTTTTTTACATCTCTGGGAATTGCTCTGCCTCAAAGCCACCAGGTGTTCAGTGCCAAAGAACAACAGATTCTGACCACACAGCTAGTTCCCATGCTACCTGAAGAAGGGCTTGTGTTTTTTTTTTTCCTGCCACCTTCAAGCTCTTATGCATTTGCAATAGGTGGGAGTGATAGCACATCTCTCAGTGCAACATGTGAAACCACAAAGAAAACTGTCCCTGGGCCCCTATGGCAGACTTCTGCTTCCCAGGATCCCTGGATCATCATCTTGGTTCCTCTCAAGAAGTCGCAGAGAAGCCCTTTGGGAACCCCCATGTTTTTGGCATTGGTTTGGTACTGAGGCAAATGGGAAATGCCCAGAAGAAATCCAGACTTGAGCCACTAGTCTGAAATACTAAAATCACAAGCAATTCTCTTCACTCAAGTGTGTAGTGTCTGGCATAAAGGAATGTCTAATCAATATATTGATGAAAAATGTGAAGTTTATTGGTACAAAAAGAGCCACATAAATGTCCTGCAAGTCCAACATGAATAACTGATTACCTGGCTCAAGTCTGTTTCCAAAGTTGGGAGCTCCAGGGTCCATTTAAATACCTTCCAATAAATGTATCAACCAAGATATTTATAGGATTCACTACAAGCAGCTGACTTGCTGGTGTGGTGGGAAGTCCAAAGCTGAGATATTTGTCCTAGCTTGAAAACTTATCAGTACATTTAAAGTAGCCATGTTTCTTCATAACTTTTTGGTTGAGTTCAACAGGGACATCAAAGAAGGACACTAATTCCTACATCCATTGCTTAATGTCTGCTTATGACTCTGAGGGAAACATTTATTATTAAAATAGCAACAGTTAGTTATCATTGTGGACACATTCTATGCTTTCAAATGGAAACTAATTATCTTATTCCTGTCCTTTCCCCCACCTCCTCCAAGAAACTTCAATAATAGCACATTTTTCTGTGATTTCCATCTCAAGCCAGTTCTTTGAATACTTTGCATACTTTGATCAAACTTGGAAAATCAGCCTCTTCGTCACCTAGACAGAAAGAAAGAGGACTATGTAAGTTTAAAATTGTAGATTGGGGCTTCAATCATTAACTTGGGATCTTTCTTTTTAAAGCTTAAATAATGCATGAGAACTTCTTTGAGGAAGTGTGGTTTCCTTTGAGGAAATTTATAGACACTTGATGACTGAGAGCTCAATATCTGGAATTAGAAAATGGTTCAGATTCTAGGTTTGCAACTCTCTGACTTAGTGTGTTTTGTGTTAGATGGAAATAAGGAAATTGGATTGTTGTTAGAATCAAATCAAATAACAAAGATACACAAAACACACTCAATAAGTACTTATAAGTATTGTCATTATCACCATTAAAACTTGACAAAAATTGTGCCAGGCATGGTGGCACATGGCTCATGGCTGTAATCCCAGCATATTGGGAGTCTGAAGTAGGACTGTTTGGACCCAGGATTTGAGACCAGCCTGGACAACATAGTCAGACTATCTCTCTCTCTTTTTTTTTTGAAGTCAGAGTCTCACTCCGTCACCCAGACTGGAGTGCAGCAGCACGCTCACAGTCACTGCAGCCTCGACCTATTGGGCTCAGGCCATCCTTCCGCCTCAGCCTTTCAAGTAGCTGGAACCACAGGCACGTGCCACCACACCCTGCTAGGGGATTCTGTCTCTTAAAGGAAAAAAAAACTTGACAAAAATTATTTTATTCAACACTCGGGACATCTGTGATTGGGTGTTTATCTGTTTCCCCTGCTTCTCAGTGACATCTACATTCCTAGTTGATTCCCTACAGGCTCAGTCCTGCCTTTTGTGAAAATAGAAAGAAAAAATATGGGATGACTTAAAAGATGCCAGATGAATCTTTGCCCTGAAGCCAACTGTTTATTCAGCTCATTCAACTAACAAATAATTTCACTGATGATTTATTGTTTTCCTCAGTAAAATTTTCCTTCATACATCCATAATTAAAAAGGGTGCAGAACGGTAAATCGGTGAACCTGTCATCTAGCATTTGTTAGCATCGAAAACTAAGGCATCATAGCCTTTAGATAGAGTGTGATATATGGATTTTTTTAAACTGGCTTTTATTTTGGAAATGAAAGACTGTGAGGTGTGTGTGTGTGTGTGTGTGTGTGTGTGTGTGTGTGTGTGTGTGTTTGTGTGTGTGGGTGTGTGTGTGTTTAAAGAATTGAGACCAAAATATAAAGTAAGTCAGTGTAATGCCATGTCTTTCAATATAATGACCCAATTTCTATTGATATCAAAAATATACCCCTTATTAGCAATGAGCACATGCAGTGTTTGCAGTTTCTCTTAGGAAGCAATACCTGTGTTTTTTGTCTTGTTTTGTTTTGTTTTTAATGACAGAAAGATTTTTCAAGGTTAGTGGAGACATTGAATTACCTACTCAATTCAAAATGTGTCCTTATTTAAGGTCCATCCAACAAATGCTTTGCCCAGAAGGAAATGCTAAAAGTAGCAATAGGTAAGTGTTGGAATTGGAGAATCTGTTTGCAGAGAAAGAAAAGTTTAACTTTGACAGAGAATTCAGAGCCTAAAAAGCAGAGCTTGGACCCTGACTTTAATGCTAAGCTAACAAATGGCTTTGAAATTCTACTTTATAATGTGACATGTGGATCTGATAATGACACCTTTAAAAAAATGTTATGAGAGAGAAGTGATGGGAGAAATTAAAGAAAGATGTGCGTGTTTCTCCCATACGGATTCTGTTATAACTGTATGTCGCTCTGTGGCAAATTCTACAGGCAGAAAAATGAACTTGATACGGAATGCGTTAGCTAAGTTCATCCCGGAGCATCTTACCTCTTCTCCCCTCCTTCCTCCCCACCCCACCCCCCAAGTTAACTGAGAACCTGATAAATCAGCAAACAATATAGAAGCCTCATTAAACCTCCAAGCAGTGCCTAGTCTCACAAGAGAATAGCATTTTGAAGGAGACAGAGAGTAACAACCGATATAATCATGAGGAAGAAAAACATCAGAATAAAAGAAACATCAATAAAATATACCATGCATCATTAAGGACCACCTCAAGATAAGATACTCAGTGTGGCAGTAAAGATCACAAATGAATTAGTGTCAAAAAAGAATGTTTGGTCTTTAAGAGCATGTCAGAATGGGTTGAAAATCACAGCTGCCCGGGGAGCTGTGGCGTGCTTCCAGCCTTCCATTTGAGGGGTAATTGTGCCCGTGACTCTGAATGCCGACAGACAACTTGCCACATCACTTTTCTTTGCACAAAACACCCAATTTGTCAGGAAAGCCATGTGCCACCCATCAGGCTGTCCGTTCATTTGAAGAACAGGTTATTTTTATTTTAAACTTGTCATCCTCGTTTTTGTCAATTTTAAATTTTGAGACAATTTCAAAATGCCAACAATAGTGGAAAGAACGCCCCGTACCCTTTACCCAGATTCACCAACTATGGATATTTGCCCCATTGTCGTTTGCTATATTCTTGCCCCCTGCTGACACACACATGCATAGTATGTTTTTTGAGCTAATTAAGACACGATGCCTTCCACATCACACCCTTTCATCCCTGAATGCCTAAGTGTGTCTTTTCTAAGAACAAGGACATTCTCTTACGTAACCACCACAAAATTACCAAAACCAATAAACTTAGCATTGATATTATATAGTGTCTGATCCTTTGTCCGTGTTCAACTTCCATCATTTACCCCAAGAGTGACCTTCATAAACCACTATTTTTCCCAGTCCAGGATGCATCTTAAGGTCACACGTTGCATTTAGTTACCTTATCTCTTTAGTCTCCTTTAATCTGAAAAAGGCAAATCCTTTGCCTTCATTTTTGCTTTTGTCATATTTCATCATCACTTTTTAAAGCTATTAATTGACATGTTATACATATGGTAAATGTACAGCTCAACGAATTCTTCACAGATTGAACATACCCATGGCACAGGCTGCAGAGTGAAAAATAGAATATACACACAGTACTTACACACCACACCTCTTCAGCAGTTAACTTTTATTATACATAATGTATGACCAAAAAAAAAAAAAATGAATTCTTTTTGACCAAATTCAACCCTCTGATTCTAGAGCACAATGGCCATGATTATGGCCCTAAGTCTCATTGCTCTCACTGACCAGACAGCTTGCTGCCATCTCAGACCAAGAAGCTGGGATCATTGCCATCTACAGTAGCCTAAAGGAAGCATTTGACTTAATGGACATTAGATAGTAGGATGATATTGTTTATGTTCTCAGAGCAGAACTTCTCAAGCTCTCTGTGATGAAGGATCCTCTTATCGCTCAGTTCCTCAGGGACTCTTCTGCACATGACCTGGGTGGAACTCGCACCCCCTGTAACTCCCCATCTGAGGTAGCCATCACACCATTCCAGGAGCCGAGTCTTCTGATTAAGTGCTTCCTTGTGGCAATGCCAAGTTTGTTACTGTTGAAGTTTCTAACCATCTGCTCTCAACTTCTGTATTGGTCTCATCAGGTGCTGATTGGATGAGGCCAGTGGATCATACCTTGAACAATACTAGGCTGGCATAGTTAGCTCCTATTAGATTCAGCTCGAGGTTTGCATCCCAATGGAATGCCCCTAGCTCCCCAGCCTGTTTTAGGAAATGCCTCCTGCATAAACTCATCTCAGTTTCTAACAATACTTTTATTTTTGAGATGATTTTTTTAGTGTCTAGTACCATGATCCACCTCTGGGTACCATGAAGTAAAGACTCCCTCGATTCTGCCTGCCACTGTGTCCCTGGGGCCTGGTGCATGGTAGAAGTTCAATAAATCACTGTCTAATGGAAGAGTGAATACATCAGTAGTGACTTCTGACAAATGACAAAACACAATAAGACCATGGGCTCACCTGAAATACATTTAAACCCAATGAAATCACATTTGGCATAAAAAGAGAGGAATCATGCCTGCTTTGAGAATTTAAGGATGTTTTGTTTGCTTGCATGTTTGTTTTAAGTTGGAATGTGGGAAATCACACTTTTAAAAGCACCAAACTGTCTTATATATACATAGTAGGCACTTAAAAAGTATCCATTTCTCATTATTTTGAGAGCATAGCACTACCTTAGCAGTTAAGCTGCCTGTTACTATTTTCAGGAAAGTCTATATTCATCCAACTGTATTTCTTTCTTTCTTTTAAAGTTGCATTCAGCCAGGGCTCATTTCACTGTGTATTCTTAACATTTGTGGGGGTGGAGGTGCAAAGTAATATTTTACTAAACAACTAGACCCTGCTTTATTTAGGAAAATAGAGATGATAGATTGTTTTCGGGAAAAAGAAGGTTTGAAAACAAAACCTGTGAGCTGATTGTTTTCAAGAATTTAAATAGGCTCAGCTGCTTTCTCCCCTCCACTTTTTTTTTCCATGAACATAATAATAATGATGATAAGGGTTTTTGCTTGACTCATTACAACATCAGGGACCATCATCAAAACATTCTACAACTCCGTTTCAGTTATAAGACCTGATCTTCAGAGTAAACACTTGAAACACAGAGTAAACGCTTACTTTGTGTTATCAAGCTCTGATGATATGGGCAATATTGTTTGTTCTGTGTGGTCCTTTCTCAAATTAGACCTGAATGATGGTAGGCAGAACAATCAGAAACACTCTTTTATTGGTGAGACACCTCTGTTGACTGAGTGAATCTTTGATAGTGAAGATATATATTGAAAGTATGTTTCCTTACCGCTTTTGCAACTTAGTTTTCTGTCTCTAGGTGGCTTTTAGTTATGACTTATGACTCAAGGATGGTATTTTAGGAGAACCAATGGAGAAAAAAAAAGTAGTATAAATGTAAATGTAAAAGATACAGCTCATTCCGTCTTTGAAATTGTTGGTGTGAAAAGAGCTCAACAGTGTTTTATTTAAACAAGGCTGGCTTCGACCTTGATTGACTTGCAGTAAATTGCCTGTTACAAGAGGCAAAAGGAAGTGGAGAGAAAAATGGCAATCAGCACCAAATGTTTCACATATTGATTGACAAGCACCAGAGATGTGCTAGAGTAAGATAAATTGGCCAACAGGGCCCATCTTGACAGCTTCTGAGATGGGAAAATTGTTCTTGTTAATTTGCTGCAGGAACCTTGTCATTTATGGAATGCTCACGTGAGTGTCTCCTAATTGTGTAAACAAAGTTCAGATTCCTACGCAGCCTTGTTCTGTTATTGAGTTTGGTAATTTTTTGGTCTGAATCACCAGGATGCATTTGTACATGGCTTTTGAATTGGGGGAGAAAAAGAGTAGCGGTGCACCTGCTTTAAGCTGGCACTTTCAACGGAAATATAGCAAATTACTTGGCAGACATTTTCCATTTAACAATGGATTTCAAACAAACTCATGTGCATAAACTCTCCTTCCATCCACATTCCATGATCCTCTTCTGCCATATTGGATCTAATTGACTTTATCTAGTCTCAGGTTTGAGTTTTCGCTTGGGGCATGCAAATTTCATTTTAGAGGTTTGGTGGCAGCCAAAAAAAATTCTTCCTAGACTTTTCTGTCTTCACCCCTTAAATATTTCTATCTTTCTCTTTTAGTCTTCCCCAATACTTCTCTCATATCCCATTTCCTCCTCTTTCTCCCCTTCTCCCACCATGCTGAATTAGTGAATGTCTGTTCTCTGTCAGCTACCTCCTTACAACACTTACTGTAAGGTAAGCTATATTTTGAACCAGATAGTGGGCAGACTGACAAAGAGATTCATCCTTAAGTCACTTTTAGTATTGTTGGTCATTGTTTCCAAATTAGGTAAAAATTCATTTATCATTTAGGATATAATTTCTGCAGATTTTTTTTTCCCAAGAAGAAACCCTCACTGTCAATACTGTTTCCATCCCGACTCAGAAATTTTCAGACCATTGGTACACTCTTGATTGGACAGAAATGATATTTATTATCATTTAAATGACCTGTATGAAAAATAACTAACATCGTTCTTTTTGTTTGTTTGTTTGAGTTGGAGTCTCACTATGTCACTCAGACTGGAGTGCAGCAGCCGCTCCCAGCCACCGCAGCCTTGACCTGCTGGGCTCTGGCGATCCTTCCACCTCAGCCTTCCAAGTAACTGGAACTATAGGCGCACACTACCACACCTGGCTGATTTTTGATTTGTTGTGGAGATGAGGTCTCGCCAAGTTGCCCAGGTGGGTTTCGAACCTTCGGGCTCAGGCAATCCATTCACCTCGGCCTCCCAAAGTGCTGGGATTACAGGCTGAGCCACCGAGCCCAGCCTTTTTTTTTTTTTTTTTTTTTGAGTTGTAGTCTCACTCTGCCACCCAGGCTGGAGTGAGTGGCACATTCGTGGCCACCATAGCCTCAACCTGTTGGGCTCAGGTGATCCTTCTGCCTCAGCCTTCCAAGTAGCTAGAACCACAGTCACACGCCACCATGCCCAGCTAAGTTTTTGATACATTGTAGAGATGAGGTATCGCCAAGTTGCCCAGGCTGGTCTTGAACCCATAGGCTCAGGCAATCCTTAATCACCCTTGCAGCTCACAATGTATCAGTTTCCCACTGTCTAAAAGAAAGATTCAGTCTCAAAAATATTCACAATCCCCATATTATTTGTGCAGACCCCTTTAACAGGATTTAGCAGGTCACATGGATATTTGAAGCAGCCTGCCATAGGGAATAAGAGAAGAGAAGAAATTGGTGGGGCCTGAAGTTGAACTAGAGAATATGTACCCCTGAAGGCATTTAGACAGATAGACAGACAGACGTGGCAATTCTGCTAGCTGTAGAATTGTAGGATTTGTGATCTTCAGCTTAAACTTACCACTTTTACCCTTTTTCCAAAACATTCTCCTCAAGTTATCTCATGCTTGTTTTCAAAATAGCCCCAGAAGGTAGATACATTGGGATTCCGTTTTCCTCTCTTCCCATCGGCAACAGAAGCACCAAAACTTAACTTGTTGAATGGAGGCAGGAAAAGAGTCCTGGACAACCAGTCCTGGCTGCTCCTGCAGTGGCCAGTCTACTTCTCACTTTGTCACCCACTCAGTGTCACCCAAGACCTCCTTCCCACCTCATCCTTTCACCCCATCTTCTTAGCAATGTTTAATCTTAAAACCATGTCCTCTCTCCAATTTTCATTGACCTCAACTTCCACAGGCAGAGTTCACTGCACCCTCTTCTGAGTTTCCATGCACTAGTGAAATAGGGACCGAGTGCTTAATTCACAGACACCGACACCAAAAGTACAAGTTATAAAAAGGAGAGGTTTATTAGCCAAGAGCTGGGCCGGCCGGCCACTTGCCTTCTGGACATGACAGTTCCACAGCAAGGGGCCCCCAATAACTGTAGGGGCTTGCTTAAATGGGGTAAAACCACATTGGAACTTTCTAAGTGGGCCAAACCACAACACCCTGGAGGTCTAGGTACTTTTCAAGCAATGCTGGTGGGGTTCACAGAAGCGAAAAGAAAAAAGCTGTTAAACAGTTTAACCTAGCCAGCAGGTGCTGTTGCCAATTTCCAGGAAGGAAAATTTTTTAACTGTGCAAAGGC
Organism: Carlito syrichta; assembly: GCF_000164805.1. Lineage (NCBI taxonomy): Eukaryota > Metazoa > Chordata > Mammalia > Primates > Tarsiidae > Carlito > Carlito syrichta. The sequence goes on from NW_007245638.1 coordinate 396,695, forward strand.
TGAGTACATGCTTAACTGTGCAAAGGCTGAGTTTATGCTTAACCTAATTTTTGACATTGTAGATGTCTTTTTAAGTCCCCTTCCACATTCCCCCCTTTCATTTGTTCCTGGAGTCAAATCACTGACTCTTCACATAGGGTATTATATTGAGTTCTGAGGACTATTAATTTTACTGATGACACATTATTTTTAACGTAATGAAGGAGGCTTATGTATGGGTCTTGGTTTTTCCAAGGAGCAATAGTTTGCACCCCCATGCAGCACAGTGGTATTGTCCTGCTTTGTGGCAATGGGCTGGTCCCAATGCCGGGCAAGCATAAAAACCAACAGATGTAAGTTCTTTTTCATAAGTTAAGGTGCCACATTCATTAGCGTGTGTGCCTCCAAGGGTTAGACCTGGCCATAATTTAAAAACAGGCTGCCTACTTCCTCTGTAGGTGGCAATTACAGTCCCAGTGACGGTATTTCTCAGTTCTCAGGAATAATTCCCTGGAGTATAGGGATTATGCGGGTTAGGCCAATAGGCCTCAAGCTGGGGAAAGGATGCAAGGAATATAATTAGGATACTGGGGCCACAAAAGTCTTATCTTTAGAGGATCTTCTCCAGTAGCTGGTTTGATGACTTTCCATGTTTCCGGGGGTGCAGTGGTGGCTGCCTTTACTTGTGAATGATGAATCCAGGGACAGACACCGCTGACTTTGACGGCCATAGGAGTAGTAAGGATTACTGTGTGGGGTCCTTTCCATCTTAGGGTGAAAGCCTCAGTTTTGTGCCGTTTTATTCAGACCTGGTCACCAGGCTGGAATGGGTGTGGATGTTCTGGAACCGGTTTCCAGAAGGCTGCCTGCACGGTCTTAGTGACAGCTTGCTGAACTCTTTGAAGAGCCTGCAGTGACTGAAGCAAATTATGGTTAGACAGTTCTAGTGCTTTTTCCAGTCCATTTTTTGAAAGTAATGGCGGGAGCCATCCAAACATAATTTCGAAGGGGGTTAGACCCTTGATGTAGGGGGTACAACCTGGCCCTTAAGAGGGCATAGGGAAGGAGTGTTACCCTACCTTCACCGGTCTCCAGGGCTAATTTGGTCAAGGTTTCTTTAAGTGTCTGATTCATTCTTTTTACCTGTCTTGAACTCTGGGGATGATAAGTACAATGTAAGTACCAATTTATCCCCAAGGTTTTTGCAATACCTTCAGTAAGTTTAGAAATAAATGCTAGGCCATTATCTGAGCCTATTGAGATAGGTAGACCATATTTTGGTATGATGTTGTTTGAGAGTTTTTTTACTGTTACAGAAGCAGTTTCAGTTTTTGTAGGAAATGCCTCGACCCATCCTGAGAAGGAGTCTACCAAGACCAATAGGTGTTTATATCCATATTGCCCAGGTTTGACTACTGTAAAGTTTATTTCCCAGTGTCTCCCAGGGGTTAGTCCCCTATCTCGGACCCCTTGGGCGGATACACTGACCTTAGCATCATTAGTCTGCTGGCATGACACACAGTCTTGAATGAGCTCCTGGGCGAGCTGGTCCAGATGAGGAAGAGAGAATTTTTTTCTTACAAGTTCAGTTAGTTTTGTCCTTCCCAAATGAGTACCTTCGTGGAGCTGCCTTAGGATTTGTTGTCCCAGGACTTGAGGGAGGAAGGTTCTGCCATCCTGAAGTTAAAGCCATCCATCTGGGTTTGAGGTTGTCTGCAATTTTTGTGCAGCAAGTAGATCCTTTTCTATATATTTTGGTGGCTCACATAGAACCATAGGAGGCAGTGCCAGCAGGCAGTTGGTTCTGCAGTAAGCAGCTTCTCTGGTTGCTTGATCTGCTTTTCTATTTCCTATTGCCTCTTTTGAGTTTCCTTTTTGGTGGCCCAGGCAATGGATGATGGCAACTTGTTTGGGGGCCCATATTGCTGCCAGGAGGTCTAAGACCTCTGTTTTATTTTTTATGGTTTTTCCCTCTGCGGTGAGCAATCCCCGCTCCCTTGTAAATTGTCCCTTGAACGTGTGCAGTTGCAAACACATACCTGTTGTCAGTGTAGATGTTGACAACTTTTCCTTCACCTGCTTTTAGGGCGTCAGTTAGGGCAATCAGTTCTGCTTTTTGGGCCAATGCTCCCTGTGGAAGAGGCTCGGCCCAAATAGTTCCTGTAGAGTGACCACTGCTGCCCTGCATGCCTTACCCCATTCTGGATGAAACTGCTGCCATCCAAGAAAAGCATTAGGTTGGGACATTGGTTAGGTCCCAGTGCAGTTTCTGGAACTCAGTTGTTTCATAATAACAATGCGGTGGGCCTATGGGACTTTCTTCCGGTAGTAAAGTTGTGGGGTTTAAGCTGGGGGTATGCTGGAACTTGATGCAGGGTTGATCTAAAAGCAGTGCTTGATAATGAGTTATTTGGGCATTTGAAGAGTCAAGAGGAGCCCCACCTTCTGTTAACATGTATTCCTCACTTAGGGGAACAGTAACAAGAATTTTTGATGCCCCAGGTGGTTTTAGGTTTACTGCTGCCATGGTTTCCTCAAAACCTATGTTGACTTTAAGCTTGTGTAAGAGGTCACATCCCAGGAGCAGGTATGGGCAGTCTGGCATTACTAGGAATGAATGAGTTACTTCCCCTTTTCCCAAATTTATTGTTCTTTCGGTGGTCCAGGGGCATAATTGAGTCCTGGTTGCCCCCTGAACCAAGGAATGCTTATTCTGAAGCAGGCTGTTGTACTTTTGGAGGACTAAATGCTCAGTCCCCATATCCACTAAGAAGTGAATAGAGCTTCCCCCCACCGTAAGTTTCACCCTGGCTTCCAGGGGGTTTTGACAGAGCCCCAGCTTCATCAGTCAGTTTGTAATTGATGTACAGACAGGAGTAGATTTCGTTGGGCACCCCCTCCGGAGGGCACTCTTGTGGTTGAGGTGGTCTGTCTGGGCAGTCTTTTACCCAGTGCCCAATTTTTTTACAGTAGGCGCATTGATTTTTTGTTAGTGGAGTTTTTCACCCAGTGCCAGTTCCTCTTTTCTGTTGACTGCTTGGGTTTAACTTCCTGTAAAGCTGCTGCTACTATTTTGCCCATCTTTTTGGTTTGTTGGTTTTCAAGCGAGTCTCTGCTATTATAGACTTTCAGGGCTACCTCAGTTAATTCTGATAAAATTTTCCCTTCAAATCTTTTAATTTTCTGCAATTTCTTTCTTATATCAGGGGCCAACTGGGAGACAAAGGCTATAACTAGAGCCCTCTGATTTTCTGGAGCCTCTGGGTCTATGGGAGTATACATCCAATAGGCCTCCATAACGCATTCCAGAAAAACCATGGGAGATTCCTGTGGGCCCTGAGTTACCTCACTTACCTTAGGCAAATTTGTGGACCACTTGGCAGCGGCCTGGAAACCCCCCATTAGAGTCCAGCAATAGGTGGTGAGACACTCCCTACTGTGATTGGTGTTTGGGTTCCAATTAGGCCTCTCAGCGGGGAAGACACAGTCCACACGGTCCTGCTCTGCAGGTCTGCCATCCGGTCCCAGGACCAATTTCCTTGCCTCCTGACAGATTCTTTCTCTTTCCGCCGCAGTAAAAAGGGCTTGGAGGACCCATTGGCAGTTATCCCAAGTGGGCTGGTGGGTGAAGAAAATCGTTTCTAAAAGGCCTATGAGGCTCTGAGGTTTTTTAGAGAATGCCGTATTTTGGTGCTTCCAATTGTAAAGATTACTAGTAGAGAAAGGGACATAAACCATAATGGGCTGGCCTCCCGAAACTCCCATGTCTAGTCCTGGGGCCTGTCTCAGGGGGAGGACTGTGGAAGTTTGTGGTTCTGAGTTCCCTGAAGACAAGTCAGGGCTAGTCAGTTTATTGGGGGCTTGGGCCCTCAGGAGATGCATGGGGAAGAGGCTGATATGAGGAACCACTCCTGGGGAGTGACGGGCTGTGAACCTTGTGGGCTCCCTGCTCCTGCTCAGATGTAAAGTAGGGCAGGGGAATTTTATCATCCTCTGGTGGGCTCTGGAGGACCAGAGGTTTGGCTTTTGGAGTTTCCTGTAGGGCTAAAACACGAGAAGAATTAGCTTTTGTTTTGGCTTTTTCATCCATGATGGCTGCTGCATTACCAGGAGGTACCAGGCAGTGATGTATGGGATCTGGTCCGGGTGGCATCAATAGACGAACTGTCGGACTTTCCCCACTATGGCAGGGTTGAAGGTCCCCTCCGGCGGCCAGCTGCAATTAAGAAATGTGGGCCATTTGAAGGAACAAAAGTTGGTTAGGTTTCCTCGGTTTACCTGATAACCTGACTGTTGTGCCGCTTCTTGGAAATTCTTGAAGTGGCATAAAATCAGCTGCAGAGGGATGTCAAGCTTAGAGCACTGCTGCCCCATAATATTGATAACAATGACAGACACAACAGTGACGAACACTAAACAAATAAAGACAATAACACAAACTGAACAGACAGACCTAACTGCCTGAGGTCCCAGTGACATCTCACTGGGACCTCAGACCCAGGAATTAGTGCTGCATCCAGCTTTCCTCTGGGTCCAACCGGAAGTGCACACAAACAAAACAGGAACTTGACTCACCTCTCAGAGGGCTCTGGGGACATTGTGAGTCTGCCAGAGATGAAAATCAGCCTTTTGCAAATCCACAGACTCACCAGGCCCGACGAACACTGAGGTTCGCGGGTATGCAGACCCATAAGGTCAGATGGTGGTTGGGGCTGGGGATTAAGGTCTTGGATATCCTGGACAAGCCCCCAAATGAAATAGGGACTGAGTGCTTAATTCACAGACACCAACACCAAAAGTACAAGTTATAAAAAGGAGAGGTTTATTAGCCAAGAGCTGGGCCGGCGGCCACTTGCCTGCTGGACATGACAGTCCCACAGCAAGGGGCTCCCATTAGCTGTAGGGGCTTGCTTAAATGGGGCAAAACCACATTGGAACTTTCTAAGTGGGCCAAACCGCAACATCCTGGAGGCCTAGGTACATTTCAAGCAATGCTAGTGGGGTTCACAGAAGCGAAAAAAAAAAGCCGTTAAACAGTTTAACCTAGCCAGCAGGTGCTGTTGCCAGTTTCCAGGAAGGGAACTTTTTTAACTGTGCAAAGGCTGAGTACATGCTTAACTGTGCAAAGACTGTTTATGCTTAGCCTAATTTTTGACACTGTAGATGTCTTTTTAAGCCCCTTCCACACTAGTAACACCTGTTCATGTGTCTATCACCTTCACTCAGGGACAGAGATTGTGTCTGGTCCTATGTCACAGTCTTTGTGTCTAGCATAGCTCTTGCCATGTGGTCAGCCCCCAATGAATATCAACTGAAAGAATGTGACATGTTAGTATATACACACTACGACCTGGCAACTTAGAAAAGGTAAGACCAACACTCCCTTGCTAATTTTTTTATCCATGTCTCTGTATCCACAGTGCCTGAATGGCAGTTCATTTTATTTAGGAATTATCCTGAGTCAGAAAAGAGAAAGCAAGAGAAACTCTGGCCAGCCATCAGTGCTTGGATTGCAAGTAGCCTAAAAGTGCTGGGGAGTCTTTTTTAGAAAGCTTAGGTGTGGCTTTTGTGGTGCCAAGAATCTTTTAAAAGGTTGAGTTGAAGTCACAGAGAAAAATGCTACAAATAACACTGAAAACTTAAATGCTAGAATATTCTGAGTTTCTTTGATTAGCAAATTAATTGCCCAAGACATGCATATGAACATTCCCAAAGCTAAGGTTCACCAGGGACCTATTTGTTGGAAGAAAAAGCCGCTTTGCACTATCTCTAAGTGGCACTTTTTGCTTTATATAAATGGACTTGATTGATTTCTCCTCTTCTACCTCCTCCAAAACATGATTATGTGATTTAAAATCCACAGGATCACATTCTAAAGATAATTGTGCATTATCTTGAGGACAGTCAGGGACAGCATCAGAGAATCTCACTTTGGGATTGGAGCATGAAGTCATTTCATCTAATTTTTATCCACATAGATTTCTTCTCTAGCATTTCTTCTAAGAGCCATCTAACTTCTGCTTGAATACCTCCATTCACACAAGAAAGCCCATGTCATTTGGATACTGGTCAAACCCCTAGAAAATCTATCTTTTTATTAACTCAGACTCTTTGATCTCTCTCCTGTGTTCCTTGGTCCCTGTTCTACCCTCCACAAACAAACAAAAAAATTGCAACTTTGTTCCACAGGACAGGACTACATGAACTAGATAGAATCTACCCATGTGCACCCTAGACCCATTCTGTCCAAGGCTCCAATTCTTCTGAGAGTCCTAGTTTCCTTCAGACTTTCACCTGACTCAAATTTAACCCCCTCCCCACCATTTCACTCATTCCCATCTGCACACCTGGAATACAGATGCTCACTTTGAAATGTTGCTGCGTCTATGAGTATGTTCTGACTACATTTAGAGTAGAACTTGAAGAAATACAGCTTCTCTTGATCAGAACCTTGACTTCTATTAATGGTTCATTTGGATCAAGCACATTTCAGTGTCTCATGTAGAGCTTATATTGATACAAAACCCCAAAGCCTTTTTTATATGTGCTCCTGTTAATTCATATTTTCCCATCTACTACTAATAGGTGTGTTTTGTTTTTCTTTTAGCCTAAGTGAAGAGCTTTATTCTTACCTTTAGATTTCAGATTGGGTGATTGGGATATTTTTGGATCCTCATTCTCTTTTCCAGAATATATGTTTATTCTTCTAGCGTTATGTTCTCTATAGATGTGATGAGTGTTTCTATCCTTATTTGTTTTCTCAACATACATACTGAACATGTCCTGTGATATATTATTAGGAACATGCAGAGAAATAGACATCAAGGGGTCTATAATACATGACTGAGTAGATCATAAAGGTTGGTTGGGTCACGAGAGCTGAATGGATCATGAGAGTGCTTTACATTGTCAAATAGTAAACGCATAATAGAGTCACCATAGCTCTTACCCTTGGATTAAAAACTCTAATGCCCATAATGATCAGTTAGGCACCATGAAGGAATGAAGTAGCTAAGGGTAAATAAGAAGGAATGGTAGGACTTGTGGTAAAATAGAGTGCATATTTAAATCAAAGGCATCAAAATTTTTTTAAAGAAAAACACTGTTTTGGTCAAAAATATATGTCTGTATGCCAAATGAGACCGGTGTGCTCCCTCAAGGCCAACTCTGTTCCAGAGAACAGCATTAGAACCAACAAGTGAATTTGTATGTTTCTCCTATGCATAGCTGCCCTCTTCTTCAAGATTTTCTGAGTAGTCTCTGCTGAAAAGCTACTGCTGGGAGCACTTTTCCTCCTTGGGAGGTCGTTAAGACATTGGTTCACTAACTGGTAACTTTCTGCCAGAGCTGAGAGTCTCAACATTATTTCCATTTATTGTCAATGAAAGTACTCTCAGAGAGTTGGTTTCTTGGCTGAAGAATTTGGGATCAGGCTAAATGGCTTTCTGTCTTTCTACCCCATTCCCAGCTGTATGCTATGGGCGACCCTGATCCTAGGTGCTATTTACCACTTAGAGCAGGCTTTCTTTAAAGCCTCGTTGTGCTCATTTCCTATTGCTGCTGTAACAAATAATCACAAACTTAGTGGCTGGAGACAATGCAAATTGGTGACCTTATAGTTCTGAATGTGAGAAACCAAAAGCAGTCATGGTGGACTGAAATCAAGATGCAGGCAAGACAGCATTCGCTCTGGAGACTCCAGAGTAGGGTCCACTTTCCTGCCTTTTCTGGCTTGTACCTGCTGCCTGCATTCCTTGGCTCAAGACCCCTTGTTGGGCACTCCAACCTCTGCATCTGTGGCCACACCTTCTCCCTGACCTCTAGCTCACCTGCCCCCCTCCTATCTCCCCATCTTAACTTGATTCAATTTGCAAATTCCCTTTTACCATGGAGAGTAATTAATCAGCCAAGATGGGTTTCCTATTCTCACATGACGAACAGAACACTTTGGACACCAGATTCTGATGAAAAAATAAAATTCTCTCTCTCTCTCTCTCTCTCTCTCTCTCTCTCTCTCTCTCCTCACACTCAGCACACAGAACACTTCATTTCTGGTCACCATAATGTGTGGGAATTTCTCCCCACCAGCAGCCAATCAATTCTCCAACATCCACTGCCAATTCAATTCCTTGCTGGCTTATCTACCTGGAGGTAGCATCAAATCCCACAGACTCAGTCTTGCAAGACTGCCCCTCACTTCTGATGCCAATGGCAAGTTTCAGATTGTGACCTGTGCTTCTGACTAAGCAGCTATAAATCATTTCCCATGACCCGCTCCTTGGGTTCAATTAATTTGCTAGAGGGGTTCACAGAACTCAAGCAAATACTTTGCTTACATTAATACCCATTTATCGCAAAGGATACAGATGAACAACCAGATGGAGGAGGTACACAGAGAAAGGTATAAGAGATGGGGCATGGAGCTTCTATGCTCTCTCTGGATGTGCCACTTCCAGGAACTTCCACAAGTTCAGCTATCCAGAAGCTCTTCCAACCCTGCTCTTTTGGGTTTTTACAGAGGCTTCATTACAGGAGTGTGATTGAGTGCATAATCGGCCATTGGTGATCAACCCAACCTTCAGCTTCTCTCTTTTCCCTGGAGGTTGGGGAGTGGGGCTGAAAGTCCCAACCCTCTAATTATGCCCTTGTCTTCTGATGACTAGATCCCATCCAGAAGCTGTGTAGGGGCCCTTAGCCACCAATCATCTCATGAGAATACAAGAGACTCTCTTGTCTCTCTGAAGATTCCAAGGGTTTTAGGAGTTGTATGCCAGGAAATAAGATGAAGATTAAATATATATTTCACAATATCATAGTAACATATTCACATGCATTTCAGGAATTAGGACATGGATGATTTGGAAGGCATTATTGTGCCTACCACATACATTCTAACTGAGTTGTTACAAGACCAAGTTGAGGGAGGAAGAACTCCCTTCTGTGACCTTCATTCAAACAGACCCTAGGAGGCTGAGGCAGTGATGGGGTGAGGCGGATTCACTGAGGTGGGGGATTTCCCTTGACTTAGGTGACAGCCCCAGTCTCTGTGCTGTAGTAAACCATAAGGCAGAGAGAGAAGTTGGAGCCCCTCCCCTAAGTTCAAAATTTTAAATGAAAACTTTCTTTCTTCTTCCTACGTTTAACCCAGAGATAATGTAACTCAGTTTCTGAGACTAAGCAAAGCAATAAAAATGGAATACAAAACAAGAAAGCTGGTAAAAACTTCCTGGGGCTACTCTGGGGTCGCGGGCTGTGAGACAAAGACTTTCTTGATACTTTAAGAGGAACTTTTCTCCAAAGCACCTTGGCTGAGAAGAGAAGGCAAGAAACCCTCAACCGGTATTCAAGGGCTGGCTACAATTTGTTTTCTATTTTCCAATTAGCTTGCAAGGAGTTAATACTAGCTCTGTAGTGCTGGATTCAGAGATTTGTGTGACATCGTTGATGAGGTTTGGCATTTAAAATGCTAAATAATTACAACTCTAAATTTCCTCGTGTTCATTCACGAAGGTGTGATCTTTCCCACCTAGTACTATCACTCTTGGGGTGCATGAATCACTAATTGTTGCTCTAATCCCAGGAGATAAGTTTCTCCAAGGAACCCAGCAGCAAAGAGTAAAGCCTTGAAACCTACTTATGAAGAAATGTGTCAGCCTGCATGGAGATTTTCAGTTCCCAACTTGGAAATTATGTTGATTAGAGTAAGTGGAAGCTTAACTGGGGAGTTGTTGATCACTGTGATCATCTGTGGGGTAGGGGTGGAAAGGATATCCTGTGAGAGGGAGCATATGTTTTCTCAGTTTGTCCTCTGACTCATGAATTCAGAGTCCTGCAATGGAGTTCTTTGTCTTAGAACAGAAGCTAGATTAATGCTTGCTTGCATAGTCATTGATTTTTTTTTTAAATCAAATTACAAGGAATAAGTTTAATGTAGGTATGTATATATGGCTATCCAAATGCATAATAATCACCAAAAATTTTGACAAGAATTTTTATACTTCCAAGCACTGTAGAAATATTTGGTAAGACAAGAAAACGTATCTGTTTCCCTTCTAGATATTATTCAGATTCTTATTTTAAGGTACAAAAAGTTTCCCTGAAAGGTTTCCAATTTTGGCCTTGGGTGTAACAATCCCAGAGCTTGAGGGTAGACTTTGGACTATAAAGAATCAAAAAGTTCTGGTGCAGAATCTTTGATTGAGAGTGTTTCTGTTTTTGTGGGAAGTGGCAGCAGCAAAAAAAAAAAAAAAAAAGTCCCGTGGCCAAGATTTGCTTTTCTGCTGAGAACAGCCGGAGATTCCTGAATCTCACTTGTTTGGGAGAAAGATGAGGAGAAAGAGAAGGAAATAGGAATGCCATGTTCCTTCTTTCTCCCAGTATTTCTCTCATGTAAGCAAAGAAGCCAAGGAGTTATTGTCTCTTGGAACTGCCTCAGACTGTTAGCGTTGCATCAATTAATACTGCCTTAATTAACCTTATGATTTTTAAAAACTTGGAAGAAGGATTATATTTGCTGTTTATTGCCTATGTCTGTCTACACTACACACAAATGTGCTCCATTCCATAATTCTCACCCCCCCATTATTGTATCTCTGATAAACTTAATAGAGAACCAGCAGCAAAGGATGTTTGAAATAATATTTAAATTATTTGAGAAAGGCTTCCAATTAAGCTATTGAGAAATATGTATATCTATTTGTTAAAATTGACATAGTTGAGTTGCTTTTCAACTTTTGTAGGGTTTTTTTAGTTTAAACATCTTAATTCAAAAGTAGAACTAATAAAAGCACAATTGAACTTAATATATTATGTCAAGATTTACAGTAACAAATTATTGTTTTTCAGCTATGAAGATACCATTAAGCATATGCCAAGCAATCAGCCCATGACTGTAATAGGTTCATGAAGGAAAGGCTTTTTCTAATCGTTTTCAGTGGTGTTTCTCCCAAGACAGCAACAGCTTTTATAAAATGATGGTTATATCTCCTCATTATAGAATCTAATCTCCCCAAAAGACATTCAGCAGCTGCAAAACGCTAGCATCTTTTAGTTGTAAATTGTTTTTTATTATTTATCCCTATTTAACTAAAGAAGAAGCGGCCATCAGATGATTTAACAAGACAAGAATTTAGTGGTTTTAACATTTGACAGCACCCAATTGTTAGCCCATGCATTGGTCTCTTTAGATCTGGGCTTAATAGTAATTGGTATATTTTTGCTTCCATGCCTCTATGTACTGTGTAAGCTGAGTATGAGTCTTCTAGAAAGCGAATCTGCACGATCGGCTCTTTTATAGTTCTCCTTAGCAAGGAATTTGAAGCGGTGTATACTCCTTATAGAATTTAAGAATTTAAGAAATTGCAGAATTAGACAAAAAGTGTCCTGTTGTAAGTCATATTTTGAGTGTGTCAATTATGAACCAGATTTGGTACCCACAAAGTGATGAGGAAAGTCAGAAAATAGAAACCTCTTTTTGAAGGATGGTTATTATGATTTACTGGTGCACGTCCAGTTACAAATGATGCACCACAGTAGGACAAGATTTTTGGTTCTTAGGAAAGTGACTGTGCTTTGTTTGAGACTGTTCTGTGGAATTTAAAAATAAGATGGCACTAATGAGTTTTCGAATCACTTCATTGGTAGAACTCTCGGGAGACATCCAACCAATTTAAATAAATAAGGTTCCGAAACCCTATGGGAGCTTACAGGGGTGAGATATCCATTTTAATTGAGGCTTAGTTTGAGAAGAAAAAATTTCACTCATAACATACTTTTAGGTAGATAGTTGCAATGTGATTTTTGTGGTGTTTTTGTTGTTGATGTTGTTGTTGCTGTTTTAAGGCAAAAGTTTGCTTTTCTTTACAGGACTGGGCATATTTTCCTGGAAAGGTTGAAGCGATCTCTCCACCATTAATACTGTATGCCTTTTGGAATGGCCACTCAGCACCAATTAAGCAACAATTTCATTCCATAGACTATTGCAATTTGCTTTCTACTTATTCTGTGTAGACTGAAGTTATATATCTCCGGCCATTTCCTATTCAAGCTTTAGATTTTCAACTTTATAGATAAAACTACTTCTTCCAATTTTGTGGTAAAATAACTCAACAGCAAGATTCAAATAAGACCAAAAAAAAGAGAGAAAGCCTTATTAAGCTTTACATAAATAGCTGCTTTCCTATCATGATAACTTAGAACATTGTGCTGTTGTGAATCCACATTTCTACTTATTCAATAATTGTACGCTTAATGCTGTTTACCATTTCATTTTTATTATTTATATATCAACCAAAGGGTATGAACACTAAAAAATAATTTCACATCACCTATCTTCCATTTCTTTTTATTTTAAAAGCCCTGAAGATATAGTTCTCCTATAAATAAGAATAAAAAGGCACTGTATTAATATTTCAGCAAAGATCTCCACACACACACACACACACACACACACACACACACACAAATACATATTCCCTAATATATACACATACCCCTCCCTACAAATTAACTGTGCCTGGGGCTTGCAAGAAAATCAGGTCAAGCTAAAGGAGAAATCAGAGAACAAGACCAAAATTAATTTACTGCTCTGAACCACATGTGAATATGAGTTTGCGGGGGGGAAATGACTTTTTTTTTGGACAATTTCTAGCCCTGGACATGTTGAGAGCTTTTAACTCTGAGGTATGTACAGCATCATCTTGCCTGGACAAAGATGAAAGTTCAACTCTCTCAGCTTAGATTTTATTAAATTTCATTAAATCAGATAAAAGAGAGCTGCCTGCCTTGTCAGTTCTGTTCCAAAACACCTAAAAGCCATTTCTGCACATCTTTCTTCCTGGAGGTAAAATTGTGAATTAAATCATGATTTGTCTATCTGTCTGAGAAGAGTTTTCTAAGGAACAATTAGCATCATTTTCAAATATTTAGAATGGTTTTTAATCCAGTTGTGTCTTTTATCTTATGCTATGGGATAAAGTAAGCACAAAGCATAAATATGTCAATATGGTAGGACAGATGCCCCTTTAAGCACGTGTATTCTTGAATCGTTTTTGGCTTCTCTCTCATACTCACATTAATCCATTAGCAAAACATATTGGCTTTGCCTCCAAAATGTGTTCAGATTCTGATCTTTCTTGCTTTTGTCACCACCACCATCACCCTAGACTAACTGCCAGTCATCTCTGACCTAGATTATTGCAACTGCTTTTGATACAGTGACCCACTAATGTCCCTCCATATTGCCATGGCACCTAGAGAAGGGCATGGCAAGGCTTCAAGTACTCCTGCGTATTCCTGAGCACATTACTGAAAATCCCCTTGTCTTCTATGCACTTCCAGTAAGTAGCTTCAGGGGATCCTTGACTTCCCAGCAGACTATACCCAAAGATGTAAATCCCTATTTACTCCCTTTCTTTGAACTATATAGTATCAATGTAATCCTAAGTCTTGTGATTTGTGTAACTTTTGCAGTGCATGATATCTTCGGCCTTGTAAACTTTCTTTATTGTAAATGTCACTATCTAAATGCAAAATGCAGCTGTAACTTAAGTTCTGTACAATACTCTGCTGGTCTGGTCACGTGGCTAAGGCATAGGTACTGACAACTCTGCACTATAAAAGTGGACTGTGAGGCCTGAAGGGTGAGCAGAACCATTTTAGAAAGACCTTGAGTCCAGCTCTGCTCCTTGGATTCAAACTCAGAAATAAACTTCTTTCTATCAGTTCCCTACCCCTTTGATTTATTGGTGTCAGTGGGAGCCGCTAATTGTTACTCCTACCATAACTTTCTACTGGGTCTCCCTGCTTCTGCCCCCTTGAGTCTGTTCTCAACACAGCAACCAAAGTGGTCTTGCTAACCTGTGCGTCAGACCAGGTCACTCCTCCCTCAGAAGCTTCTAGCAGACAGAGTGAAAGGCTAAGACTTCCAGTGGCTTGTGAGGCCTCCCTTTTCCCCATCTCTCTTGCATTCCAGGCTCCCTGACCTGCTTGCTGTTCCTGGAACATATCGAGCTTACATTCAGCACCCAGCCTGTGTTTGCGCTGTTCCTTGGGGAGGAGGGGGTTGGGGAAGAATTAAGGAATCTCTCTCTATGGCTGGCCCAGGATCTCTGATGGAAATTCCTTACCAGTCCTTTTAGTTTCTACACAATCACTTATTCCAACTTCTCTTGTACTAGATGGAAACTATTTTAACTTAGGTACACATAAGCCAGCTCTTTGCTTAAATAAATAATGTGACTAATTTGGGGGATCATAGGAAAAAATAATGGCAATGGGGAGCCCACCATTCCAGTCTCTGCCTGGACACTGACCCGTCACTCCTTCCCACCCCCACTTTGCCAAATGAACCAAGAAAATGCATCCTTACCTCCCAAGTGAACATTAATTACTGTTTGCACCATGCTTTGAGATCCACAGATGAAAGCAGTCATAAAAGCAAAAAGTGTTATTACGTTGGGAATGGTTATAGACTCTCATTTAGCTCTGGAAACCGATCAAGCGGGAATGTTGAATCATGAAACTAAGGTTGGCCAAATATTACACTTGTTATAATTAATTTGAGCTTAAGCTTCAACACAGTGACATGTTTCCTTTAAATAAAGTTAAGTCCTCTAAGGATGCATGAATCTATATGGGTCTCAATTTTCAGCTGGGAACAAAAAAATTTTCAGATACGCAGCATGCAGGAAGGCAAATGTGTCTCTGACTTATGGTGGAGCAGGGAGGATCTCTGGGTAGGCTGCTTGCTTTCAAGATATCTTTTAAATAATCCTCTGTCTCCTTTACCCCATGGGACCATGACAAGAATGCTCACAAAATTATGGAGACTTAGGGATGGAACTGAATTTAAAGGGCTTATAATCCTACTTCTCACTGAATGCCAAGACATTGTCTTTGGCCTTGCTGAAAAGAACTGCCCAAGACTGCTAAAATTCCTGCTCTGATGAGGAGCTTGTTACCTTGCAAGGATGCTGATTCTGATGTTATTGAGCCACTATTGTTAGAAAGCTCTTTACATGTTTATCCATTTTGTCAATAAATATTTATTCATCACAAGTGCTTTCCTGTGCCAACATACTTTATTAGGTGCTTTGGGAGCTGGAAAAATTAAAAGCAATGCAGATTAAATGACCACCTAGAACAATGCCACAGGTTAGGAGAGAACCTGAAATGTAGTAGTTATTCAATAAATACATGTCGACTGAATGAACAAAGGAGTAGATTATAGTCTAGAAAGAATGCTAAGGCACATGCCTAAGGAACCATAGTACCAGATAGAACATTTATATATATAAAGGAGAGGCCTAGATAAATGTAACGTTTTCAAGCTGAATTTGTCTCCTTTTCCTTCTGACATCTGAGTCAACTTACAAAAGTCTACTCCTTCTTCCATGGATCATGGCTAAATTATATGAGAATTGCTACAGTCTCTTACACCTCTTTTCTAGGGCTACAAGCTGAAGAACCTTGAACCTATTGTATTATTTCTAGTGAACACATCAATCTGAATTTCCTCCTCTGGAAAACTCAGTGTCTCAACTAGGTTCTTAAGAGGTCAACCTAGAATGGAACAAACTAACCAATTCAGATGTGCTCAGACCAGCATAGAGTACATAGGTCTCTCTTTCCTATGACTTTGACATCTTCTCACACCATCTCAAACTACTTGTCCATAGAACCCTTATGTCCTGAGACACATGTGTGCATCTTAAAGAAACCCACCATTTCAAAGGATATAGTTTGGAAAATAAAAGTCTAACGTTATGTGTGGTTGGTTCCTTTGATGGGAGGAGGAGGGAAGTAATTACTTTCCACACACTGCATTAGAATTGTAGAATTATAGTTTAATAATATGATTTATTGTTAAGCCCGATTTTCTTTATCCTTATTTGAACTTCGGGTTCTTTGCTTGTCCCCAAATCAAATATTAGAGAGGAGTGCTAGTTAATGAATAGGGCCTTAGACTCAAGTCATTAACTTACTGTGAGATCCAGAAAAAGCCACATTCTCTTTCTCAATCACAATTTTGTCATCAGCAAAGTGAAGTAGTTGATTACTGATATTATCCAAGGATTCTTCTAGAGTTGACATCCAATACACTTTATCCATAGCTATTTTTTACTTTATCTAGATAATTCTATGACTTTTTCTAATTTCAAGAAAAGAGCAAGCAATAACTAGAAAGCTGTTCTAAAGAAATCATAGCAAAAGCAACAAACAATCCTAGCCCCAACTTCTAGGACTTATCCTGCATGGCAGAATTACATAAATTGTGAAACAAATGTGAGCTAAGAGACACAACTTTCTTTGTTCTACATCTATACAATGTGACAAGTCTTCATAAGAGAAAAAGCCTGAGCATTTTTGCATGTGTGAACTGATGCTTACACTTCGATCACATCCCTTCTACCATGATGGGGTTTGAGTTGTCCACACAAACTTGTTTGTTCACACCAGAAATGGCACATCATTGCATCACCTGGCATGCTAATTCCTCTCTTTAAGTCTTTCAGCATGTCAATCCTGGTTAGTAATGACCTCTTTCTTGGCAACTATGATTTGAAACCAATGTCAAAACAAACCTTTTCTTTCTCCCCCAACAATTTCTCGGTGTCTGAGCCTATTCCAGAGTCTCTGCCCGTGTCAATCTTTATTTCTTCCCCCCTCCTTTCTCTCTCTCATCCATGGAACCTATCACCTAATCCAAAATATCCCCAAGAAATTGAGCAAAGGCGCCTCAGGGTTGGGGTGGGTGGGAGGAGAAAGAACAGTTTCCCAGAGCATGGCGATGTTTCAGGACCATGGAGAGCGGTGGCAGGTGTGGATACCATGGACAAATCCACATTAGTCAGCGTGACTTTGAGTCCCCATTTGGAAGCCCACAGGTGGTGGAGATGACAAAACTCCACAAAGAAGCTTTGCAGTAAGAACCATTCTCCCCAGAGTTTAGGAGCCAAGCCCTACATCAGCACATACAAAGAACAGATTGCATCTGGGCCCGGGTGCCTGTCCTAATGTCAGCCCGCTTGGCATTTACCTTCCTCTCCCAGGCTGACCTATGAAGATGGGGCAGGCTCTGGGAACATTGTTCTAATCGTGCAAACGCCGTGGCCATTGTGTCAGCGTGGAAGAGCTGCCGGTTCCTTTGCAGCCCAACACTGTAATTTTATCAACTCTGGCTCAGAGAAACCTATATTTATAATGCTAATTAGGAGGGCACACATTTAATTTGAGTGGAAGACTATTTGTATCTCGCTGAGCCTGATAGCACAGGGCTCAAGCGACAGCAGTCAGAGGCAAAGCAGGCCTTTCTCCCTCCTCCAAGTATTTGAAACAGGGCTTACTCTTGCCAAACAATTTCTCTGTTGGATTAAAAAGAGAGAGCAAGGGAGAGTGCCGAATATGCTGGAGCTCAGAAAACTTTGTGTTTATCTCCTGTCTGCATAATATATTTCTCTGTGCACTGAGAAAACATGCCTCTTATGTTATCTAATTGTTTCCTGACACATTTAGCAACACTTCACACTCTTTAAAGTGACGTTAACATTGCTGACAGTGGAGGTATTTTCATTAGATGGGCTTTGAATTGTAGCCAGGATGCACTGCAGGTCTTCAAACAGGCTTGTAAAAAGCGAGGAAGGCATTATTTATGAAAATAGAGACTTGGCCAACAGTGCCCTGTGGGGGTGTATTAATTCTGCTGACTCTAGTCAGCTTAGAGTGTGTGTGTGTGCATGCATATGTACATGCACGTGTGCACATGCACACACACACACACACACACACACACACACACACACACACACACCAACAACAACTTCTCCTGAGCTGAACTAAAACACCTTCATTGTCAAGCAAACTACTAGGCTTCATGGGTATGAAGAGACACACACACACACACACACACACAACAACAACAACAACAACAACAACAACTTCTCCTGAACTGAACTAAAACATCTTCATTGTCCAGCAAACTGCCAGGCTTCATGGGTATCATAGAAACACCCAAAACATCTCTCGATCTATGTCTTTTTAGCCACAACTAAGCAATGTGCTATTACAGACACCCATGTGCGTGTGTGTGTGTGTGTGTGTGTGTGTGTGTGTGTGTGTGTCCATGTGCACACGTGCATGTACATATGCATCCAGTCACTTTGCACCTAGTCTTGAGGCTGAGTAACCACATGGCTTATGTTTATAACCAGCATGATTATCACACTGAGTTGTGGAGTTAATTCCCCTCCTCCTTTTCTTCCTTAATACTTCTTTTTCCCTAAGGCCATTTCTTTATGTCTCTGGCTGTCTGCACTGATGCATTGTTTTCCCTAGAGAATTTCCCAACTGAGCCTTCAGCCTTCCCAACATCTACCTCTGCAGGGCCTAAAAAGAGAAATGTGAATGTTCCTTCTGACCTTGATGGAGAAAGCAGGTTATGCTTAGGGAAAGTAGGGAAGGTGTACATCAGGTTGTGAATTTCTCCTAGGACACAACCTCACATGTCACCTTGGCCCAGTTATTGATCTCCATACCTGTCATGAGAACAGGATAATATCTAGAAATTCAAAGCTGAAGAAGACAACTCACTACAGATTGTCTAGTCACCTCCACAGTGTTACTCTTTCCAGTCAGCTTTCCTGCTTTACCCTAGTAAGTACTTTCTCTCTTTGAATCTCTAAAATTGCAGTGATTCTATGTGGTCATGCAATGCTCAATCAGAGACATCTGAATTAGTATCTTGGCTTGGCCCATCACTGTATAACCTTTGTCAAATCTTTTGATCCCTTTAAGCCTCAGTTTACTCATCTGTAAAATAAGAACGATAATAGTACCTAGCAGATAGTACTGTTACAAACCATGAAATGTGGTAAGCATACTTCCCAGAACATCGGGAGTGCTTAAGAAATGTTAGTGATTAGCCGGGCATGGTAGCAGGTGACTGTAGTTCCAGCTACTTGGAAGACTGAAATGGAAGGATCACCAGAGCCCAGCAAGTTGAGGCTGTGGTCAGGAGCATACCACTGCACTCCAGTCTGGGTGACGGAGTGAGACTCCAATTCAAAAAAAAAAAGAAATGTTAGTGATATAGTCTGTATTAGTCTTTTCTACTGCAATATGGGCCCCATGGAGGCTGAGACCACATCATCCTATTTCTTTTTCTTTTTCTTTTTTTTTTGGAGCTGCAGTTGGAGTCTCACTCTGTCGCACAGGCTGGAGTGCAGTGGCACATTCACGGCCACCCCAGCATCGACCTGCTGGGCTCCAGCAATCCTACCACGTCAGCCTTCCAGATAGCCAGAACTATAGGCACGCACTACCACACCCAACTAATTCATCATATTTCTTAAAAGTACTCGTGCTGTTGTACTTTAGTATAATAATGTTGCATGTGTTAACTGAGGTCTCGAGATGGTAAGAAGTTTGCTGTCAGTGACACAACAAGCAGCAACTAGGTAGCCACAGGAAAGAGCCCTGTTCTCCTAAATTCTTATCTAGCATTCTTTCTAATTGTAATACTAGTAGGGATTTTTCATGTATAAGGCAATGACCTTCAAACAATTGGTCACGGAAGGAATAAACCAATGTGTATTCTATCCATGTCCTGACATCCATGTTTTCCTAACAAACTAGACCTAGTACCAGTCTAATTTCCATTTTCAATTCTAGTCTCAAAACATTTCTAAACCTTTGATGGGGAACTTTTCAGGCTTTCTGTTGGATATTGGTGGCTAGCCTCCCAAGGCATCTAAGCTTTTGCATCTTATCAGGATCCATTCAATGAGGAATAGGTGGAGTACTGTGTGAGTGTGGGCAGCAAAAAGATGAAATACTTCCAGCATCTTCCGTCTAGAGCCCATGTTTTATCTTTGTGGTCCCTAAAGCACATAGCAAAACACAGACTTAGAGTTGAAAACTGTTTGCTATCTGCAGACAAAACCTTTGAAAAGGAAAGCTTCCAATAATGAGAATGAAAACAATTACCATTTGTAGAACACTTTACCATTTACAGTGCACTTTCATCTATGTTATTATTTAATCCTCAAAAGGCCCAGGAAGGGGGATAGGACACCTATCTCTTACCTTTTTTATGCATGACAATAATACTTACCATTTGCTTTACAAATAAAGTTTATATAAATGTCGCATTTAATCCTTACATAATCAGTAAAGTATGTTTATACACATTTCACTTATCAAACAGTTAAACACAGAAAAATTTGATGACTTGCCCAAGGTCATCCAGTGAATCAGTGGCATAACCAAGATTTGAACTTTAATCTGGTTTCAGTGCCAATCACATTGTCACATCAGCAATTGGTACTCAATCACTATAAAAGCTCATTTAATTCTATCATCATTTTCTTTGCAGTATGATAGGAGCTCTAGACCCAGAGTGCTTTGGTTCCAAATCTTTCTCGCAACAAATATATCCCCTGTGTAGTTCAGTTTTCTCATCTTTAAAATGGGGAAATATTATATCAACGCCAAAAGTTTCTTGTGAGATTAAATGTGATAATATATGTAAAGGGCTTGGAAATCATATCTGCTACACTACAAGAACTTAATCCATCTAAGCAATTGGCAATATTATTGTTTCCATGTACCAGAAACTGCAAGAAGTGAACATAAAAACGAGTAAGATATAGTCCTTTCATCATGGAAGACATATTGTTTCCAAGGAAGCCCTTTAAACATTTAGTCAACATGGGCATACAATTTCTTTAAGTTGTTCTCTAGCAGTTTTCCCCCAACTAAGGTATTCTAACATTGGTTCCAGGAAGGCAGAGAAACAGTCCACTGTCTTCTGCATATTACTCAGCACAAAGAGATGACACAGTTTAGCACTTTCATAGGAAGTTGTTGGATAGTTTTGGGTCACATCTCCTAAGTAACCCTCTAGGGTAAGAAACTTTCAAAATTAGAGTGGAATCACGTCTTGCATAGGAGTAGGGTTCTAAAGTCTGAAAATGAGCCAAAAATTGTGGTCACACCTCAACCCTTGAAAATCCCTTATAATAGTGCTTACTTTAGAGACTGACACATTGTTTCTTAATAATCTAACAGTCAGTTTTTCCTCCCAGGTTGTGACAGACAGATATAGCGTCGTTTTAGTAAATGAAGGTCACTTGATTAAAAAATACATTTGAAATCAGAATTAACTCCTCAGCAACATACATACTCACTGAGAAGCACCTAAAACCTAAGACAATAGCCATAGCCCCCAACAGTGAAGTCAATGCCATGAGCATTTGATACACATTTACACATGTTTGTGGAGTAGATTGTTATCTTCTAGTTGTTACCTACTTCTTGTTATGCTGCAATTTTTTGTGGACAAGCTCTGTGCCAGGTACTACAATACAAAGGTGTGAAATGCACAATCTCTACCCAAAGTCACTCACAATCTCATGAATGAGCTAGATATTTAGGCAAATAAATAAGTTAACATGTTTCCAGAACAACGATGGAAGTATGCCCTGGGTACTAATAGATGGGGTGATCAGAAAAGACTTTTAAAGAAGGTGGTTCTCTGAAGAAAGTCTTCAGGAGGAAATTGAGACTACCAGTAGGGAGGAAGCACCTTCCATGAACAAAGAAGGATAAGAGGAGGGAAAGATTCATATATAGTAATACAGTTGCTTGGTGTGGTTAGACTGTAGGGAAGGAGGGAGTCTGGCAAGAGATAGTTGCCATGCAAGAGTTTGAACTGTACTGTGTAGGCAGCGGGGAGGCTTGAGAGAGTTGAGAGGAGCATAACCTTAGCAAATTTGTATATTCAGAAAGATGTTAGCTGTGTGTGAAGGGGAGAAACACACCAGTGAAGAGGTTTGTTTGGCTCACGGTTCTATATAGCACCAGCAATGGCATAGCTTCTGGTGAGGCCTCAGGATACATTTACTCATAGTGGGGGAAGGCAAAGGGAGACAGCATATCACATGGAGAGTGGAGGCAAGAGAGGGGCATAGTCCTAGGCTCTTTTTAACAATCAGATCTCACATGAACTCATTACTGTGTGGTGGTCCCAAAGCCATTAATGAAGAATCTAACCTATGACCCAAACACTTCCCGCAAGGCCCCACCTTCAACATCGGGGATCATATCTCAACATGAGATTTGGAGGGGACAACATT
Source organism: Carlito syrichta (assembly GCF_000164805.1). NCBI lineage: Eukaryota > Metazoa > Chordata > Mammalia > Primates > Tarsiidae > Carlito > Carlito syrichta. The sequence goes on from NW_007245638.1 coordinate 418,807, forward strand.
GCAAAGGCCATCAAGCTGGGAAATTTAATTAAGGTGCATATGCCAAGCAACTAGAAGTTTCTGGTCAGAAGATATTTGATGATTCATTGCCTTTTGGTAAAAAGTTGTGTCACTGCAGGTAAGATAGGTATGTGTCTTCGCAAGAGGAAGCTGCACAGACTCACTATGTTTCATCTCATGGAGATGAAAGATCTCACATTAGAAAATTATAGAAATCATGTTATTTCAAAAATAAACTCAACTCTCCATCTATAGCCTGATCTATACTTGACACCTTCTAAAGTGCAGTGCTGCCAAGAGAATGTGATATATAAACATACAAGTTTTGGTGAGATATAGTAACGACACCAAATTCATAGGGTCCCAAGCTGTGAAGACAGTTCATGCTTGAGCTTCTGCAAGAGGCCCCTTAACTGGGGCAAGTCCAACGGCATGCCACCCTTCCAATAAATTATGCGTAATAGCTCGTTTGCAGTCGCAATGGTTTTGCCAGGGCCATCTGAAAACGATTTGTTTTCAAGAAAATGCTTAACTGGGCTTTAGTGAGTTCAGTGAAGTGTGAGTGAAGAGGGCTGTTAGGTCTTCCGCTATAAAAATAAAAACTTTAAGCAGGGTGATCTGGAATAGAGCAAATTCATTCGGGTTGATATTGCCTCATTGAGAAGACATAAGAGGTCATCATGGAAATTCCTCAGGTGAGGTGAAATAACCTAAAACCAAGGTGGGAAATTCTCCCCTGAATCTCTTGCCTCTCTAGAGGCAGTCCAGCCATCTCTTGAAAAACAGGTCTCTCTTACCTCTGGAGAAAAGCATGCCATAATTTCCCTCAGTGACAATGACACTCGCTTTGAGGACATTTGGCCTCTCTCTAAATGAAATTCCTCTCTCTAAATGAATTTAAGTTCATTTTCTTGGTGTTTCTAGGGTGGGGGGAAAGAGATGACCGAATTGGATTTTTTACTTCTAATATCTACGCAATGCTTATAAACTGGAAAAAAGAGCTACTTAAAAATTGATCGGGTAACATAAAGTATACTTATCTAAAGTCATCACGCTTGCTAACCCAGGATTTCTCAACCTCAGCACTACTGGCATTGGGGACTGGATAATTCTGTCCTGTGCATTGCTGAATGTTCAAATCACCCCTGAGCTCTACCCATTAGATGCCAGTAGCACCCTCAACCAAAATATTTCCAGACATTGCCAAATGCCCCCTGGAGCACAAATTACCCTTGTTGAGAATGACTAATCTAGTGTAACACTCATACTAAACATTAGAAGACTGCTGCCAGAAATATAGATGGGTAGGTAGATTTATGTAAACATATTCTATGATATAAATATAAATATAAGAAATAAAATATGAATATACAAGATATTTCTGTATTTAAATTTTAAGATGCTGTATTTATTAAGGATCATTTTGCATTCTACAATTATTACCAAGACTGCTGTCTTTTTTTTTTCTAACTTAAGATGCGGGCAAGAAATTGACTACCCCAAGATCACTGTAGTTGCATAAGACTCAGTGCCAGGTAGAAGGTTCTCTGAGTTCCTCTCCAATGCTGAGGACAGAAAACTGCTATAGTGCATGCTTGATGGGTAGCTAGATGACCATCTTCCTGCATCTCTTCTCCTCTCTTTGGTGCCCACAAGATTCCTATATATAGATTAAATACCTCCCAGAATAAATGATTTCTCTGGGACCACATATGTTAGATTTCTCATGACTAAACTGGAAGGGAGTCACCATAAAGAACAGGAAAATTTTATAATTCAGGAGACAGAAGACCTGGAATTTATTTCCAGTTTGTCTGCTAAATAACTGTGTGGCATTGACCAAGGCATTCTTCCACTTGGACTGGGTAATCAGTTTTAGGCAGGATGCTTTGGATTCTAGTGACAAGTACCAACTCAAACTGGCCTAAAGAAAAAAATAATGATAATAAGAGGATGGAGAATAAGTTGGTTCATATATTGGAAAGTTCAAGAGCAACTTGCTTCAGGCCTGGCTGAATCCAGGTGTTCTAAGGATAGTCTTGCCCTTCATCTCATACCTCTGCTTTCCAGTTGTTGACTCCATTCTCCGGCAGACCACGTGGTTGCAACTGTTCCAGCCTCACCATCTTCCCAGATTCAGCTCCAGTGGGAAAGAAAAACAGCCTCCCTACCTATGGCACAGCCACACAAACACACAGTTGGTGCCTGTGAACCAGCTGGAACTAATAAGCTGCAAGTCTTATTAGTTCCATTTGGGTCCCTCATACCTACTATGTGTCCAACACAGTTCTGTGGGCTTTGTATATGCTTTCCTCAGTCATAACAACAGCATGTGAGGTAGGTATTAATATCCTCAGAGAGGTGGACTAGTTGCCCAAACTCACATGCAATAGAGTAGGCAGAAGCACTCTGTCGGCCTAGCCCTCAGTCGACTATGCCCTCTCCATTCCTCTCATTAATGAAGAATGTCTTGTCGACACTCAGGCCTCTGCAAGTTCCATGTGCAGAACTAGGCAGAACTTGCAAAATCTGATGCACTTTCCTGAAGCATACTGTATGGAACTTAACACAAGGAGAGCCATATTTAAAAATAAAAAAATAATTGAATGTAAACAAAAGGAGGACAATGTCTCAGTTATTGAAATTATCTCTATTTGTATGGAAATAATAAATAAGATTTTTCAACTCCATCAAAAATAGGGTCTTCACAAACCCCAAACAGTTAGGGAGAAGTGGATAATTTAGTCAAGCATCTGAATAAGTAACAGGTATTAGGAAATATCATTAGGACAATTGTTGAAATCCTCTTGTTTAAATTTAAATTGTTTAAATCCTGTTCCCTATGTTAATGCAGTCCTCTTGCAATACTCAACTTTAACACAAAAGCCGTATTTTCACTAATTTCTTGAACCTATGAAGCCACAGAGGATTTCCCATTTTTGACTCAAGTATGTTTTCTTTTCTTAAAAATCATGTATTCTGTGTGGATGGGCACTGTGGGTATTTCTAGGAGGAGACTTGCTTCTACACAACTGACCATGGTAAGTGTGCATGGTCTAGGATGACTTTTTTTTTTTTTTGAGTTGGAGTCTCACTCTGTTGCCCAGACTGGAGTGCAGTGGCCACTCCCGACCACCGCAGCCTCGACCTGCTGGGCTCCGGCGATCCTTCCACCTCAGCTTTTGATTTATTGTAGAGATGAGGTCTTGCCAAGTTGCCCAGGCAGGTCTCAAACCCACAGGCTCAGGCAATCCACTCACCTCAGCCTCCCAAGGCACAGGATTACATGCTAAGCCACAGAGCCTGGCTTTAGGATGACTTCTATGGTGCATTCCAGAAAAGGACCATGAGTTTAGGATTCACATCTTGTATGTTTGTTAGCTGTCACTCATATCTAATGTGAGAAATAGTAGAATGAACCATTCTCAGCTTCTGCTTTGGAATCAGATAACCTGGGTTCAAATCTCAGCTCTGCTGCTTGCTAACAGTGCCATGTTAGGAAAGTTTGGCTAACTTAGTCTCAGGTTTCTCACCTGTAACTGAGGAAGATAATACTACTTAGTTCACAAAAAAAGTTGTGAATGCTAAAAGAAAAACATGCACGTAGGATACTCAGTATTTAGTTCCTTTCTTAGAGCAAAGCCAGGTCACATATGTAATTAGTAATGAGGTCATTGAACCGATTACTTTTGATGTAATTATCCCTAGTACTGTTTTACTTTGACTGTCTTCCAAGTATGCCTTTCTGCGCCACCAAATATCCTGACACCCCATCACTACTTAAATCAATTATGCATTGCCTACACAGAACATTTTAATATCTGTTTGCCATTAATCTTTTGAATGAAAAAGAACAAGTTGTTTTAAGTGAATTTTGGGATTTGATCTGCAACATGCTCTCAATCATAAATTAGTGAGAATCTTTTTTAAAAGTTGGGCAGAGCAGCAGTTTCATTGATAAAATTAACTGCTTTGGGAATAGAGAGGAGATTGTATCCTTTGATCTTGGAGAACTAAGTGTGGATCCAAAGCAATTTAAGGAGAAAAATGGTGCTGTCACTGAGACAATGGAAGTTAGAGCATGTGACTTCAGCCACAGAGGGTGTAGGATAAAGTTTTCAGGTACAGCTGAAGCAGGTGAGGAATGAGACCCTGGAGCATGGATGCCAAATGAGCATGATGCATCTGCTCCCTCTCACAACTCCATGTCTTGAGTTTTCTGAGTGATAGGGTCACTGTTTCCCACTGAACCTAGGGCTTCTCAGAGTCCTTCTCAACACAGCATTCCAAACAGCCACTACCAATCCATCAGACTTAGCATGAAACTGCTTGGCCTGGCTATAGGTCCTTTAATCAGAAATATTTCATGAGTTAAAACTACCACTGAATCGTAATCATTTGGAAACAGATCAATTGGCAAAATCTGAATTAGTCCCCATGTTTAAGGTCGCAGGGGAATCCAACCACACAGATAATTAGTTAGACTCTGATTTACATGGGAATCTTGGAAAACACATACGTATACACCCACATATACACAAGACCATATGCGTGTAATGAATGACATATTGCTGCCTTGATGCTTCCTTTGCTTTTTAACAGATCAGTTAAACCTGGTTTTCTGAATATTTGCTGGGGACCCACTCAAAATGGAACTTTCAGCATGATTTGTAAGTCAAAGGGCTTTAGTAGTACATGAAATGGGAACCAGTTAAGTGCATGTCACCTGGTTACACATCCATCCTACACTAAGTATTTCTCTAAGAAATCACAGTCTGTAAAGTGAGCATATATAAGTTCCAGCTTTCTCTCCTGTACTTTCGAACCTGTTTGTGTCTGTACAGATGGTCTCTGTCAGTTGGAATAGTCAGGGGGGAAAATGCAGCATAAATGAACAAAATTAGCAAATGATATAGCAAACAGAGAACAGCATACCATTTGATTGGGGACAGATCTAGGGGCTGAGAAATTTCCCAAGTAATGGTAGGTATCAGCAGGCAGGGTTGAAGGAGCCACCAAAGCCTGGATGTAACAAGGACAGGGAAATAACAGGCATCAGACAATTCTGTGATGTGTATTCTTAATACACTGGAGTAACCCCAATGCTTTCATTGTGTTATGACTGCTCTTCCATTGTCTGTATTTGTATAAATTAAAAAGCAATTCTGTTTGTACTATATGAGATGAACTCATGCTGAACAAAATTTCAAAAAGTTCATGTAAAGAATGATTTCACAGCAACTATCATATCAGGCTCCTGGAAAATTGCACTTGAACTTCAGTTCCACCTCAGTCACTCAAAGGAATTTAAAAATTGGCTTCCAGCCATCCTTGTTCTTCAACATGCAGTTTCAGATATGCCTCAATAACACAAACTTTAAAACCTATTGATTGTGAGTTAAAATCTGTTCCTACCAGAGTCTTGCTGTTAAGTAGACGTCAACACCGACTTCACAGTGCCTTGGTCAGGATTCCTCTGAGTTCTGGAGCCTTGAAGAAGGCAGAAGGTGACAGTGCTGTGAAGGAACTACTTTGAACTTTATAGCAAAATTAGGAGGAAACTTTGAACTCTGTCGGGTGATAGCTGCTGTAAATGGTTATTCGAAGAAATGTTTCCTATTTGAAATCTAAAGAGTCTCTTGGGATTGGTAGATGATCTTTTGTAAATCACTCCCTTTCTTTGATGTCACTTTCTTTTTTTCTCACCATGTTCTTTGGATAAGCACCATGTAGAGTGGCTAGAGGGAGAATTTGGGAATAGACAAATACTAAGGTTGATTCCTGGCCCCTACTGCTTAACTAGCTATGCGGTTTAACCTCTCTGTACCTCAGTTTCCTCATGTATAAAATGGAAATATGTTATTTCATTTTATGGGAATATATAAATAATTCTATCCTCAGATTGTTTTGAGGATTAAATGAGGTAATACATATAAAAGAACTGGCACAGTGAGTGGCTGGTAGTTATTGTTTAATATGTATTAGCAGTGAAAATATTAATAATAATGATAGTTATCATTATTAGGACACCTATGGGAGAAGATATTGATTAAAAATTAGCACTAATTTAATGAAACTCTGATGTGTTCAGTCTACATTGGCCAGGGCATCTGGCAAGAATGTCATGCCTTATTTGACTCCCAAAAAGCTATGAATGAATTGAATTTTCTAGATCAAACTCCATGTATCCAATGATCAGTTTTAGGGATGATTTGTCTTCATTTCTATTGTGTTGCTGGGCACATTTAAGCTTTAAGGGTATGTTATCCGCTACCTCTTTCTGTCACCCCCATCCTCAGGGTCTTAGGTGGGGAGTTTGATGCCTCTGTGCTGTTGTTGCTTCTGTTTTCTCTCAAAAGTCACTTTCTTCTTCGTGGGGAGTTTGCTCAAGCATTACTTTTCCAGGGATCTTTGTTTGACTCTCTATTCCTGTCCTTACCTGGCCAGGCTAAACCAAGTGTCCCTTTTTTCTGCCCCTTCAGCATCATGTCATTACACGCCACTATCCTGTTCTTTATCATGTGGTACTGAAGTGACATATTTACCTGTCTGTCTCCTTTTTGAGGGCAGGAATAGCATCTTGCTTATTTTTGTATCCTCAGTGACTAGCGAAGTGCACATATCTTTTATTGAACCAAACTAATCCATAAATAGCATTTAGTGCACTGAATAATAAATCAGGAAATACAATTATAAAATTGACATCCATTTGAGGTGTCTGAAAATATCTCTATATATGTAGTGCATCTTAAAGCAGGAAAACACATTTCTTCTGGCTCAGCATTTCTTCCCTGAGTTGAAACGCTAATTTGATTCTTAAGGTTGCTTTTCCAACATTTTGCCCTTCCCTCCACATCCCCAGATTTAGGGCCTATCCCATGGGCTGCTACTCTTGGCTTGTTTTTCCAAATGAACAAACCAGCAAGCAAGCAACTGCAAAGACCCCATGACATAAGGATGAAACAGGAGAAAGTACACATGGCGATTGATTATCCTCACCCAGCAATTTGACTGCCAGGAGCTTTGTGCCATGTGGAGGGGAGGTTGCAACAGCCTCCATGTGGGAGGAGATCTTTGTAACCCAAGAGCAGCTCCAAGCCACGGCCCACCTTCTTCCAGACTGACTGCTCTACCCCATGGCAGGAGTGGCTGTGCTTCTCTTTGTAGGAATTCTCCCGTGGTATCCAAAACAACCCACATGGTAGAGAAAGAGTGGGGGCATTAGTCAACTCTTTGAAATACCAATGTGTCACCTCTTCCATTTCCACCCCAAACTAATTAATTTGGTTTGAGTCTACTTTATTTATTTGTTCATTCACTGAGCTATTTTTAGAACAATATTTGAGGTGCAGGGGTGAATAAAATAGACAAGACACCTGACTTCCAGATAGCAATAAGGGCTATGATGATATTTAAATAGCTAATAGGGCCGGGCTCAGTGGCTCAGCCTGTAATCCCGCGCCTTGGGAGGCTGAGGTGAGTGGATTGCCTGAGCCCGCGGGTTCGAGACCCGCCTGGGCAACTTGGCGAGACCTCATCTCTACAATAAATCAAAAAAATTATCCAGGCATGGTAGCGCGCGCCTGTAGTTCCAGCTACTCGGAAGGCTGAGGCGGAAGGATCACCGGAGCCCAGCAGGTCGAGGCTGCGGTGGCCGGGAGCAGCCACTGCACTCCAGTCTGGGTGACAGAGTGAGACTCCAACTCAAAAAATAAAATAAAATAAATAGGCTAATAAGCTAGAGCTGGCAGGTGGACAACTTTCAAGAAGGCAATCATGGAAGGGTAGATCGAAGAGAAGGTGATTTCACCAAGCTGGTTCGGCAAGGTGGTGGGGGCAGGTGTGGTGTCCCATGTAGAGGGAAAGGGAAGTGTGAAAACTGAAGGTGGAATGGCTTGGCATGTTCAAAGCACCAGAAATAAAGATAGCCATATGGAGGGTTATAAGGACCACTTTGAGAAGTGAGATAGGAGAGGAATAGACAAGACAGGTAGGTCATCATGAGGAGTTTGGATTGTTCTCTACGTGCAGTGGGAAGCCATTGGAGGGTGCTGAGCAGCGAGTGACACAGCCTGACTCCTATCTTTACAATTTCATTCTGGCTGCTGTGGAAAAGGGACTGGACAATGGGAATTAGGTGGGTAATATGGCAGAAGCTGAAGCCGGGAAACCAGCAAAGAGGTAGCCCAGGGAGAGAGGATGGGCACTTAGGTTAGGACAGTAGCGGAGGAGATAGAAATAACCGGATGGTTTCCAGACTAACTCCATTTCAGCTGTGTACATGGGTATTTCTGCTAATGCCCTGTTTCTGAAATATGCAACCACCTCTTGTATGAATTTAGACTTTTGGAGAAACATCAAACCACTCTAAAAAGCACATCTGGAGCATTTCATTAAAAATATATATATATATATATATATTTGTATTGTGAGCTGGTTTCAATGTAACTTTCTGGGGATGCTCTCATGACACTCATTGCTGACCTTTGACCCCTCTGTCCTCTTTCCCAGGTCGTCCCATTCCACCTACATCCTCGCCTAGCCTCCTCCCATCTGCTCAGCTGCCTAGCTCCCATAATCCTCCACCAGTTAGCTGCCAGATGCCATTGCTAGACAGCAACACCTCCCATCAAATCATGGACACCAACCCTGATGAGGAATTCTCCCCCAATTCATACCTGCTCAGAGCATGCTCAGGGCCCCAGCAAGCCTCCAGCAGTGGTAAGGAAACTCTGTGATGTCTGAATGTGTGGTGTTTCATGAGTGACATTCTCAATTCTCCAGCTAAATGACAACTCTGAAACAAGGGCTGGGGGAAAGTGACATGGGGAGCATCAAGGTGAAACGCGTTTATCGTTTTGCGGCATGGCATTTCCAAGTTACATTTGTTGAAGGTCGAAGTTACGGAAGAGGTTTTGCTTATCTGAATGGGGCTTGGGCCTCCTTCAGTGGAAGGCATGTGCCCACTGCTACATGTGTGAGCGTGCTGGTCTCAAAGGTGATGTGCAGAGAGACACTGGAATATTGAATTTTGTATTACTATGGCTGTGGTCATGACCAGGTGGCCCTGGGCACCTTCTCATGTTCAATTTGTATACATCTCAGATCCTCTGGTTTTTTTTTTATAGTTAGCTTCTGACTTCTTCTTCCTTGCTCATGTAGATGATTTTGCGATTAAAATGTGTTCCCTTGACATGAACACTGAATGTCTTGCCAAGTCTGAAGTGTTTGGGAGGTGACCTCTCCTATAACCCTCCACTTATACCACTTCATTTGAATTTAACAAGCTGATAGTGTGTTACTAGGGCAAATGCTGCCTCTACATCTATAGTTCTCATTTTCGTTTTCACAGAACAGAACAGAGGAATGGAACACAAGATTCTGTTTCACTTTTGAGGATTTTGTGGCCACTGTGTCAACTCCCAATTCCTGAATCTTAGGCAGAATTGCCCTGGGCCCAGCAATAATCATGCCTTATTTTGATTTATCCTGTTGATGATATGTTCACATGAACATAGTAATGTAGGAGTGGGCAATATGTAGGCTTTAAGTATCCTTGGCCCAAGGAGAGTTATTTGCAGAAATTAATTGGTTCTGACCCAAAGGTTCTGGAGTTATCTTCTGAATTGGCCACTCATGATGTTCGTTTGCATATCCCGTCCAAAGCAAAGCAGAGCTTACCATGCCAAGAGTGTGATGAGATTGTGTTTTGGCTTCATCCTTGAGTGTATGCCACCCACCAATGGCCTCAACCTCTACAATTAGAGAAGACCTCCCAAAATACATTTAAGATGACTCATTCTGGAGATGGAATGATGCCCTGCTACTTATGATGGTCCATGCCCTTCTTCAAAGCCAGGCCTGATATATTTAGTAAACTCATATTCTTTTTCAAAAAAATTACCTAATCAAATCTCTCATCAAATGAGCAATCCATTGTTGATATTATGAAGGCCTTTAATCTACCATAAATCTTTATTAGAACTCATCAGAGCTTCTAGTTTGAGAGAAATGTGATTATGGCACTCTTAAAATGACATTACATCATTGGGGTGATTGGTTTATCATTTGGAGAAGAGACATCAATCATAACTAGCATAACCACACAGTAAATGAATTCAACCTTTCTACCACGGAACAATGACACTGTAATTGCTCAAAATCAGGCTTAAAATGAAATCGGAAAATGCTCTTTCTTCAAATATGATGTTAACTTAATGGAATATATTATGAAAAATCATGTTTGAGGAAATTCTATATAATTAAAAATATGTGGAAAAATATTCCCTTTTTTTTCTTTCATTAGAACCTGATGTTAGCTACAGAGCCATTTTTTGCTGCAGAAATTATATTGCATTTAATTGAACTATGTTTTGCTTTTTATTTCATACTATATTATCGTGATGAATATTGTATTATGAAGGACAAGAGGCTTTTGAAATGAGGTGCACCTGCTGATAGCTTTTTAAAAACACTATTATTAGCAGGCAAATGAACTTTTAAAAACTATATTCCTTTATGCATATATGGATACCCAGGCAAAGATGATTTCCATAAGAGAGGTCAGTTCATATCTTGGGGCCATCTAGAATGTTTTCCTAGTGATGATGTGGTGAATGATTTTTTTTCTTTTGGACAGTACATCAGATTGTAACTTATTGATGGGGTACTTTTGTTAACTTTATGGCTAATCTGTACCTCATTTTCGTGGACACAACAGATCTGTATGTTCAGAGTCAAACTTATCCCTATTTAATCTCTCATACCAATCTGTTCGACTCACTTAAGACTGATAGTAACTTAAGCTTCAGTAGCAGAAGAAAATATCACAGAAAATTTAAAGGTCCATTTTCATCCCAAACAAGAGCTGTGCTGATATGATTTCTTCATCTAAGGGGTACAGACACAATTGTGAAACACCCTTGTTCTTAGCATATGTTTATCTGAGAGTTTGTTAAAGCTCTGGCCAACAGACAGTCATTCAAATTTTTTTACTCTGGCTTAGCTAAAATGAGAGCAAATTGAGTTGGAGTGTGTGTGTGTGTGTGTGCGCGCGTGCGCGCGCACGCGCACGTGCTTCCCCCACTCCTCTCCCTCTCCCCCACCCCCGTGTGTGTGTGTGTGTGTGTGTGTGTGTTTCTTGTGGAATGGATTTGGGGTCCTGGGCAAACTGAGGAGTCTATCAAGATCTGAATGCAGTTGCATTTGACATAAAGGATTGAAAATGGAGTTTGACACAGAAGATGCAAAGTACAGAGCTGTTTCTGAGTGTTTTGAATTAATTTTGATGAAAGGAGTTGAATTTTTCAGATGTTATAGCATAAACAAAGTGACCATGTGTTTGGGTGTGTTATGTTTAGCTGGTTAATTACACAGGATTTCTTAAGTTGGTCACTTGGCAATGGCTTTGTGTTCTGAGGATTGGGTACCAGTTTGGTCTGTGTCTCTTTCTTAAAAGTGAAATAGAACACTTTACAACACATTCAGCCCCTACATGATAGCAAAAAATATTAAATAAATAGATAGAGAGATAGATGATAGATAGGTAAAGATAGAAAAAGATAGATAGATAGATAGATAGATAGATAGATAGATAGATAGATAGATAATTTCCTGCTCTCCTCTTACTGTTGCTGTTATTATTTGTTGGTGGCAAAGTCCATCATTAGGAAAGTCACAGCACACAATTCCTGCCCAAGGAGACCCATTCTAAAGAGACTAACTGGACATAAACTACAAGAACTAAAAATGTTTTGCCCAACACGAAAACCTCCTCAAAGCAACAACAAAGCTTCACCTTTATGGCTTGACTGTCATCATTTTCTATGATGGAAGTGCATTCTTTAGTGGATGGTACTAAAACCTTGCCACCTTTGAGGCCAAATTGCTCTAACCCTCAATCTATGCCAATCAAGCAGATACTCAGGTACAGTAAGTGAGATGCTTACAAGAATGGTGTTTCTTTCCCTGGTAAGCATTTTCTTTCAGATGACTGAGCTCCAGCAAGTGGTTCATCCCGTGTTCTGACCTTCTACCAGAGCAGGTTAGCTCCAGAGTTGTTCCTTGTGTACAGAAGCATCATTTCAAATCCTATGAAACAACTCATCCGGAAAATATTCTGGATCCCAGTGGCAGCATAATGGAGGCTCCCGCAGCTGGAAGAATGAAACTATCTTCCAAATCAGAACAGGGTTTGCAGTTTGCTATTAGCGTATGATGCAGAAGACACCCGGGTAACACATTAGCATCCAAAGAGCGGCTTACCTCTCCCCGTGAAAGGTTGAATTCCAGTTTTCTTTAAAGTTCAAATGAAGAGGTTTGGAACACTCATTAGTAGCATGATTTTATACATAAGAAATGTAACCAGAATGCCCTGGCCAAGACCCTTTCAGCAGGTCCTATGTGGCAAAGGCACTGCCCCAGCTGGAGAGTCTCCATTTGTAACAGCACATTAAAGATGCCCTGACCTTTTTTCAAAAAGCAATGCCTTGGTTGATTCTAAATGAAAATAGGACATCAAAGTCAGCAAGATTTTGGGTTGCCTAGGGTGGTCCAAAAATGTAGCTGTGGCTAATTTCATAACTAAATGCTAAGTTTTTAAAGCGGTAATTAAATAATCAAAAGCTGTCTTATTTACCTGGCATCATAAAGCAAAAAAAAACTTCATTCATTCATTCCTTTTCTTGCACCTCCCATAATTTATAACAGCCTATAGCAATTGTCTTTTAAAAAGCTAAAACTATAATTGGCTGATACAATAAGAGTAAAAGAAAAACTTAGCGGGAAAAGCATGCATATAAGCTCAAATATATAAAGTCCCATTTCATTATTGAAGATAGAAAACTTGATTCTAAGCTTCTTAGCAACCAAAACAAAAAGGGAATCATGGAAAGAACAAGATGCCCAACAAACATGAGATAAAAGCAAATTAACTGCTTCAGGGAAATTTTGTGACGCCTACGGGGAAGCTGGAAAGAAATGTCTTATAAAGAAGGTCATGTGTGTATCCAGATGACTGGCTTCTCAGTAGCATCATATAATGCATAAGCTAATTTCCTGTTAAAATTTTCTGAAACCTCCCTCAAAATGAACCACAGAGAATACTTTCAGTTTAAAAACAATTCTACAAATGTGTAAAATGTGCAAATCCAAGGCCAAACTTGACTTGATCCATAGATAAACCTTAGTTCTACTAAAGGTCCATGTAAGCTGCGTGTCCTGCAAGCAACAGACCTTAAATATTATTGCTCATAACTAAATTTTTATGGGAATTAGCAGACTTTGAGGTTATAGTCACCATCCGGAACCTGAAAAGCAGATGTTCTGTGTTACAAATTTGCCTTGACAGCCATATAGAGTTAGAATTGATATCCTCTTGTGAAAACTAATGCATCTCTCCAGGCAACCTCCCTCTCTGGACCCTCCCACCATCCATGAAGCTGCTTTTGGGACAAGGAACAAGGCAGCTCACAGAAATAGATTTCTTTTTAAGGGGGAAGGGAAGTCAGGGTCTTACTTTGTGGCCCAGGCTGGAGTGCAATGGCATGATCATGGCTCACCACAGCCCCAACCTCCTGTGTAGTTTCCTTGGTGGCAGATTCATAGTAGTTGTTCAATAAGGATGTATTAAAGAAATGAATTAACTTCTCTTTTAACTACCTTTATTTTTTTCACTCTTGATTTTGGGGTCAGGAAATCAAGTTCAAACATCCATTTACTTTCCTAAGTTGAGTTTGTTTTGTGCATGAGCCACTTGGTTCCAGATTCTTCCCCAAGTCTTCTAGATGTCTGGGTCAGATGTTCAGAGCTACCTGCAGCTCCTTCCTGGTGCCCAGGCAGCTCAGGGGATCCTTCCGATCTTTCCATCTCAGCCTCCCAAGTAGCTGAGACTACAGTCATGTGCTACCATGCCCAGCTAATTTTTTATAGAGTCTCAATGTGTTACCCAAGCTGGTCTCAAACTGAGCTCAAGCAATCCTCCTGCCTCAGCCTCCCAAAGTGCTGGGATTATAGGTGTGAACCACCACACCCAGATGGAAGTAGATTTTTTTTTAAGTTAATGAAACTTCTTCCCCTTATATATCTAAGGTTTTGGAAACAAATTTTTTCTCTGATATGTTAGAAATGTCTTGCCTTCCTAAACAGATTATGCCCATTGTAATTTAATTTAATTTAGGATTCTCTGAATAGTTCACAGCAAGTATTATGCACATTGATGATTGTGCTGTGCTAATAATACTCTCTCTCTTAAAAAAAAAAAGTCATTGTACCTTGTGTGATTGTTGATCTCACTTCTAATGTTCTGCATTTTAACTTCTCATTGTGTCTCTTCCTGAGATTTTTTTTTTCCCTTCTCAGCTTCACATTACTCTGAAGGGACCTCCTGTGTAGTTCCTTTGATGGCAAATTCATAGTAGTTATTCAATCAGAATGTATTAAAGAAATGAATTAATCTCTTTTATAACCACCTTTTTTTTTTACTCTTGATTTTGGGGCCAGAAAATCAAGTTCAAGCATCATTTACTTTCCTAAATTGAGTCTGTTTTGTGCATAAGCCACTTGGTTCCAGATTCTTCCCCAAGTCTTCTGGATGTCTGGGTCAGATGTTCAGAGCTATCTGAAGCTCCTTCCTGTGCCCAGGCAGCAGACCCTTCCTCCAGAAGGGTTTTCAGCCCACCAGGATGCAAGCTGAGTCCTGGATGCCTGTCTCCAGTCTGCGGAAGGCACAGAGATAGAGCCCCTTTTTCCCCAAAGGCAGAGTCACACATATGCCTTTCTTTCTTCATTTGCTTGTATTTAATCCCTACCACGTTCCAACATAGTAAGGGTTGTCATCATACCCATTTTATAGATAAGAAAACTGTGGCACACAGAGGTTCAGTGACTTACCAAAGTCACAAAGCTGGGAAGTGAAGAACTCAAGGCTTCATACTTAGCCTTCTTAATTGCAGAGACTGTTCTCCTCACCCCTCTGTTAAATGCTAACCTCAAAACATTTGTGTGGCTTATTGAGATATACAGCAGACAATGAAAGTACTGTATTAAAGGGCATGTGTTAAATTTTTATAAGGTTTAAAAAAATAAACAACAGCATCACAAAATACCCTTTACCCACACTGCTTGGAAGCTCGCATATCCCCAGACTCTTCCCTGGAGATTCTGACTCACTAAGTTCAAGAGGAGTTATGAAACTCTGTTTCCACGCTTCCCTTTGAGTGATTCTAGCCATATGCCAAGCCTGGGGAATATTAATGTAATGGAAACACTCTAAGATGGAAGTTGGAGAACTTCCCTGATTCACAACATGATTTTTATCAAGTCATTCAATCATTCTGGACCTCAGTTTCCCTACCTGTCAAGATTGGGCATTGGTTTAAAAAGTCCATAAGCTTCCTTCTTGCTCTACACAGTATTCTGTGTTTGTAAGTTCCTTGTATCCAGCTGGACAGAGCTCTCTTGATATTAGAGAGCACCCAACTCCTCCTCTGGACAGTGCAGATTTTACCCAATTGTCTGGGACATTGCTGGAACTCAGACCTACACAGTCATGCAAAGCAGATCCTTACAACCTACCTACAGAAGTTGAGAAGAATGATTGGGCTGCTGTGACACTGGTTGAAAATGTTGATGGCAATCCCTTCAAGGGAAGAAAGCACAGCTCCACAAACCTGGGCTCCCAGAGACACTTACCACGGCCTCCTAAACAAGGTTTCCCATCCCGAGAACAGGGAAGAAGTAGTCCTCAGCAGACTTTCTTGACACTGTTACCTTGCCCAGCAATGTAGCAAATGGAAATCAAACCTTTTCTTCTTTTCCTCTGTGCCTTCTTGAAACACACAAACGCACACAACACACACACACTTGCACCTACATGTGTAGTTTATAAGTACAGAAAGTTCCAGCCCAGTTAGGGTTGGGACCACTCTTCTGCACCACAGTGCAAATGAGCACACATTTGAGATGGATGGGTGATTCCTTTGGCAGTGCCTAGAATGGAAGTGACAGACGGCAGAGAATGGCTCCTCCTCAGCAAACAATCCTGATATTGACAAAATTCCAGGGTCGATAGGCACTGTGTACATTCTGCCTCTCCATCTCTGTTCCTGGCTTCTTGTACACACAAGAAGATGTCCTAGACAAGTCCACAGACTGGGAGCTACACACGCTATCTTAACAGTTTCCTGCCCTAATAATCTGTACCCAGAACTCTGGCTTCCAAATTCCCTTAAAGAGTGCATTTAATTCTAACTAGCTTCCTGCACAAAATTCAACAGTCATTTTTCAAAAGGTCCCCAAGTCTCTCTCTAGAAATGTCTTACTTCTCTGTTGAATCAGTTGATTTATTTATTTTACCAATGGGCAGTTTCAACAGATTACAGCTTCAACTCTGCATAAATTTCTTAGACCCATCCCTAAAATAGTAATGAAGAATAGCTGTATTCTTCTTTTTTTTTTTGAGTTGGAGTCTCACTCTGTCACTCAGACTGGAGTGCAGTGGCCACTCCCAGCCACCGCAGCCTCGACCTGCTGGGCTCCGGCGATCCTTCCACCTCAGCTTTCCAAGTAGCTGGAACTACAGGCGCGCACTACCACGCCCGGCTAATTTTTTGATTTATTGTGGAGATGAAGTCTCACCAAGTTGCCCAGGCGGCTCTCGAACCCGCGGGCTCAGGCAATCCACTCACCTCAGCCTCCCAAAGGCGCAGATTACAGGCTGAGCCACCAAGCCCAGCTTGTAACTGTATTCTTAAGCATATAGACTCTTAAGTCCTTACTATTTAGATGCAAGCCATATCTTACTCAGCCTCTTTCGAACACTATGATCTTGAATAATTTATTGAATCTGTCTATGTCTCAGTATCTTTATCTGTAAAACAGTAATAAATGTCTACAAGTTCTGAAGTTGTTATGTACATAGAAATGATATTCTGAGGTATCTTGAGGAGAAGCTTAGACAATTAGAGCAGAGATTGGGTTTGATGTTATTCACTTTTTAATTTAACAAACAGTTTTCTATTGGGGTAAAATATACACAACATGAAATTTGCCATTTATACTGTTTTTAAATGTACAGTTTTTATGGCATCAAGTATGTTCACATTGTTGTTAAACCATCACCACCATCCATTTCCAGAACATTTTCATCTTTATGGACAGAAACTCTGTACTCATTAAACACTAACTCCCTTCCCCTCAGCCCCTGGCAACCACAATTTTATTTATGACTATTTGTTATGAATTTGACTGGTCTAGATATCTCACTTAAGTAGGATCATATAATATTTGCCCTGTTGTAATGGGCTTATTTCACTTAGCATAATGTCTTCAAGTTTCATTCATGTTGTAGCATGTAATACTGTAGTGGCGAGTTTCCTGCCTTCTAAGTCTGAATAACATTCCACTGTATGCATATATCACATTTTGTTTATTCACTCATCCATCGGTGAATACAGTTGTTTCCATCTCTTAGCTATTATAAATAATGCTGCTATGAACATTGGTGTACAAGTATCTGTTAGAATATCGGCTTTGACCTCTTTTGGATATATACCTGAAAGTGGAACCCAGAAGTGGAACTACTGAATCAAATTAAGTAATTCTGTACTTAATTTTTTGAGGAATTGCCATATTGTTTTCTAGAGTGGTGTACCACTTTACATTCCCACCAGCAATTCACAAGTGTTCCAATTTCTCTCCCTCCCTGCTCCCCAACACTTATTTCCTGTTTTTTTTTTTTAATCAGAACCACCCTCATCAGTGTGAAGTGGTATCCCATTGTGGTTTTGATATGCATTTCTCTAATGATTACTGACGTTGAGCATACTTTTATGTGCTTACTGTCCATTTGTATATCTTCTTTGGAGAAATGGCTATTCAAGTCCTTTGCCCAATTTTTAATCAGGTTGTTTGTTTTCTCATTATTACTGAGTTGTAAGAATTCTCTATATATTATAAATATCAATTGCTTATCAGATATAAGAGTTACAAATAATTTCTCCCATTTCATGGATTGCCTTTTCTTTCTGTGATGGTGCCATATGATGTGCAAAAGGTTTTAATAGATAAGTCCAACTTATCTATTTTTTCTTCTGTTGCCTGTGTTTTTTGTGTCATACAACAAACACTTTTATGGGCTTGTTCTATGCTAGCCATTTTTCTAATGATTTTTGCACATGATAATCATTGATGCCTCACCACTGAGAAAGAGAAAGAGAAAAGCAGACCTTGACTCTGGGAACAGGCTTGACACTAACATCCAGGCTTAGATGCTATCAGGAGCTGGCCTGTCACTCCCAGCAAAGTCACAGTGTTCTCCCATTGAACATAAACAATCTCACAGGACACCAACACTCAACAAGACCACTCCATGACTGTGATGAAGTGAGATCAAAGAACAACAAGACCACAACATGATCTTGCTTAAATACTGACAGAAAACAAGGTCACTGTCCAAACCACAAAAATACAAAACATTCTTCTCTCTAGTCTGAAATGAGCGACTGCTGTTTCTTTACCAATTATAGCCGTAGCCTTTCTTGTCCAGCTCTTCCTATAGACAAAGCATATTGAGACACCAGATCACAGGATTATCCCCTGTCTCTGGCAGTACCAAATACAGAGTGAATCTGTTTCCTTGAACTTTCCCCCAAAATCACCTAGCACAAACCCTTCCTAATACCCTTATTTCCAGAAGCACCCATGATTCCCATTATGTGTCTTCTCCCTCACTGCAATGAGTTAATAAACTTTGGCCATAATGTGCTCCTTCCTGATGGTGTTTATGCTGACGGACACTGACACCATTATACTATGAGTCAGTAGTGTTATTATTATCACTGTTTTACAGATGGCAAAACTGTGGCACAGAGAAGTAAAGTAACTTGCCTGAGGACACATAGTTATTAAGCAGTAAACTAAGAAGTTGACCCAAAGAAATTGGTCTCCAGCATGATAAGTATATAGAAATTTAAGTAAATTTTTAAAAGTCAATTCCAGAAAAATAGTATGTTCAAGAAAGGCAAAGCAGCCATCACTGACTACCTGGCTCAACTCTGAATAGCATTTACAGAGCCATAATAACATAAATAATGATGAATGATCTAAAATATTTTGTCAAAAGGATAGGGGAATAAAAAGAGTACATATGTGGACTGGGCAGGTAGAGGGAAAGGCCTAGATCTGGATCTTCTGTAGAGAGAAGTTACTAGATAATGCCTAAAATTGAAAATGCAAGAAATAGCAGCAAAGCATGTTATTTATAGAACTGTAGATAAATACCAAAATAATCAGCTAAAAAAGGTAAATGTGGTTGCTGCTGGGAAGGAAGAAATTGGCAGTGAAGGAAAAAGATTGCTATTTTTGAAATGAACATTGTCGAACTATTTGCTTCTCTAAACTATGTGCATTTTTTCCTTTTGATAAAAAAGAAAACATTTAAAAAGAAAGTAGAGGCAATATGGCAGGCAAAACACTTAATATAATGTAAAAACTAAAAAATGGTAGCTGTATAATATTCTCAAAGATATGTTTCTTCAACAAATATGTATCGATTAGGGATGATGTGTTTGAAATGACATCAGGTGCTATGAACTTAAGTAGTTGGGCACTGGAGCATTTGCCTCAAGTCCATAGATTTTTCTGTATCTGCCTCTGTTGTTTAGGGAGCCCTGTGGCATTATTAGCGCTTTAGCTCTTTATCCCAACACAGCTTAGGATGACATGAGAACAAAGATACCACATCTACCGTTCCTCCTCATTGTTAATCTTGTATCCATCTAAGCACAGGTAGCATCTTTTCTCCAAAGCTTTCCCCACTAACTCAGCCCAACTGGAGAACAGTTACCTTTCCAGAATTGCAGAACAATCTTAGATCTACCTCATTCTACTTAGCAGCCCATTATACCCTGATTTGTCATATTCTCTTGGTGTTTCATGCATACAAGTCACTTGTGTCAGTATTAAATTGTTGCAACTTAAAGACATAGGTCATTTCGTTGATCTTTTTGTATCACTTAGCTTGTGATGCAGGTTGAGATAAGCTCAAGACATACTTTAAAAGGACAGTGGTAGACCAGGGCAATAAATAGGTGGAGGCATTCCCACTAAGACCTTCTGACGTGGGCCCATTGGCTGCAGACCATATTAATGTTTTTAGATCTGAGACCATCTGTGACTATGGATGTGAGCTTGATTACATTTAGAAAGAGCAGAAAAGATTCCATTAGGCATGATGAGAAAGTATGTGTGTATGTCTAGTCTACTGTCTTCCTTGTGAGGGACAAAGATATGTGAATTTCAAAAGAACAGTTATCTGATGGTGCCTTTGAGACAGTTGCTCCATTGATAAGTCTTTTGGGGACAGGTATAAGCTAGGAAATCAGCCTAGAAAACACATGGGCTTAGCATAAACATTAGTTTCCTAAAGCTGCCCTAACAAGGTACCATGAACTGAGTGACTTAACACAACAGAAATTTATTCTCTCACAGTTCTAGAGGCTAGAAATCTAAAACCAAGGTGTTGGCCAGTCCACACTCCCTCCAAATGCTCTAGGGAAGAATCTTCCTTTGCTTCTTTTAGCTTCTGGTGTCCACTGGCAGTCCTTGGCCTTCCTTGGCTATAACGGCGTAACTCCAATCCCAGCTTCCATCTTCATGTGACCATCTTCTCTCTGGGTGTGTCTGTGTATCTCCAAAGTTCTCTCTCCTTGTAAGGATACCAGTCACTGGATTTAGGGCTCATCCTAATCCACAATAAATCCATTTAAACTAAATCTGCAAATAAGACCACCAAATCCAAAAAGGTCATATTCACAGATACTAGGGGTTAGGACTTCAAATCTTTGGGGGAAACTGAATTCAAGCCACAACAGCACCTAATTGAATACACACAGCAGGATAGAGCTACTAGATGTAGCTCCCCATGCCTTTTCTATTATTGAATCTACCATGCTCTTTAACTGCATTCACAATTAGATGTAAGTTCTTTGAAGTCAAGAACCATATCTCCCTTGTGTCCCATTTTATTCTATGCATTTGGCTAACATCGAGCCTGGCACATAGAAGATGTTCAATAAATATTAGGTGAATGAACAAATAGGGCATGCAGTCAAAGGGTGGAGGGGATGTTTTCAATTTCCAAAGAATGGGCCAAGAAAATAGTGAAGGCAGACTCATAGGCTGGCAATATCTATTTATAGTAGGAGGGACAGAAAATGAAGAAAGTGTGCCAAACACGGTGGCTCACACCTGTAATCCCAGCATTCTAGGAGGCTGAGGCAGGAGGGTAGCTTGAGGTTTGGGTTCAAGAATGAAAAAGGCATTTCTGAATGATGAAATAATGCCATATGACTGGCAAGGAAAGCCAGAAGCAAGCAAAGAGCTCCTGTGTCATTAATATTTAAACTCTAGAATCTGAATAAACTAGTAAAGTATAGAAAACTACTTTGTGTGGTGCTTTAAAATTCTAGCACTTACCTTTTCTTTGATTCCCCCAGGGCCAATACCACCTCTCTCTTTTGTCATTTTTCCATCAAATCTTTTGTATGATGATCTCAATTGCTTATTATCCTTGTTTCTTTCTGGTGCTTGTAAAGCCAAAGATGAGGGGGCACATGCGTTCTTGATACTGAAGCATTTAGGTGGTTATCACTTAAATTAATGTTTTCTGCTAGAGTTGTATTTTAGTGGAAAACAATAATTGTTTCTAAGACAGCATCTTGGAGTTGAACCAATTCTATCAGTGAACACTCAACCATGGGAAGCTAACAATAAAAGGCAATGATCAATTGGTCTTTTTCCCTCTTCCACTCCAAAGCCAGATTTTGCATCCATTCGCTTTGAAAAAATATAAATAAAAAAACGAAACTGATGATATAGCATCTTTTGAACACCTCAGCAGAACAGTTAGTGCCCCTATAGAAAAAGACCCCTAATTTGTCTCTATCACATTTTCCCACTCTTTCACCCTCACTTAGAATTACCAAGATGCTTACGTTTAAGTTATAGGCTCACACATCCTTGCTTTGGAACGCAGTCCAATGTGGACTGAGCAAGGGGGTGGGGGGAGACACGATTCCTTTTCCTCCGTGCCAGCTCCCCAAATAGTTCCACAATGCAATCGGTGGCATTCACACTTGACTGGAATCACATTTCAATCTGTTCCATCCGATTGGACACTGTGTTTTCTTCCCGTCTGTGGTAATGGAGCACTCGTTCCTTCCCAAGGTTATTTTCATGGCAATGACCTTTTGCATCTCCCTGGGGTGCCTCTCTATTGCCCATTCCCCCTTTCTTCTGCCTGCTTAGGATAGCGCTTTCCATGATGCTCTTTCTTTAGTAATTGTTGTCTTTTGATACATTTCTATCAGCGATTTTGTTGCTGTGAAGGAGCAGTGATCTTTACCAGTTTATGACGCTCCCTATTTCTTGGTGGGCTCTTCCTGTGGCCTTCCCACTCAGGTCAAGCAATTTGCTTTAAAAAATGGAAAAAGATAGAATAGGACACCCCCTATTTAAGATATTAGGATGCTGGCTTTCTGATTTCTTTTGCTAACCTGTGCACCTTCTCATGAAGTCTGAAAACTGGTTAGAATATAGGAGACTGAGGCTCTGTTGTGAAAATGATTCACAGGGAGGGGAAAAAGTCATATTACACTGGGCAGACTTGGCCTTTTCTGCCTCTCTTTATTGATCTCAAATTGCTGAAAGGGTTCAGAAGATAAAAAGAATCTGTGAAACAAAGAAAGAAAATCACGGTGAAAGAAAGAGCAAGCCCGGGAGATGGTGGCAGAGTGAGAATCCGTCTGAGTCCTAATTCCATTCAGAACTCACAGTGTCACCTGGGGCAGTGCCTTCTCCTCCTGGGCCCTCTGTTTTGTCTTTTGTAGTGTTGGGATGATCTGAGTGAGATGCTTTGAAAGTTCTCTTCCAACTTTCAAATGTCAAAATTCCAGGAAAAGACTGAGAACAAGGCATAACACATTTACTCAACTTGCAATGATGGGTTGAGTTGCCCAGTCTGTCACTTCCCTTTAAAAACACAGAAACAACCTTTTCTTCCCAAAGAGAGGAAAACTAAAGCTGTTGCCCCTTTCTGGATTGGCAGTGATGATGATATGATAATGATGATTATATTAAATAATCATCATCATCCCTTATGTTTGTATAACATTTTCAATTTCAAGGAACAAGCTTATGTACCTTATCTCAGGTTGCAAACATCAGACCCTTGGTCCAAGGAGCTTGCAAGTCTATTTGATTTGCTCTTCTTGGTTGTTTGTTTATTTACTCATTTACATTTTACTTAGGTGACAATGCTGAAAAACCAAGAGATTTTATATAAACATTCACAATTTTATCTTTCTTGAAATAACAACATGCCTAACAATACCCACCAGCATTACATCATGGCCACAAATAGCTGGAATCAAGTGGAGGATGCCCATTATTCAATGGCCATGATGTTTTCGTTTCCTCACTTACGGGATTTGCCTGCTTCTGTAGTATCTGAACCTACAACCCCAGTTACCTAGCCAGTTGGCATCGATGATGATAATGATGAGATGATGTTACCACTGCTATTATTATTCATAATCATCTCCATAGTGGTATGCCACCTTCACTTTTAGAAGACACTGTCCTTTGAATTTTCTACTTTGATCCCCACATGGTAGGGATAATATAAAGAGTATTACTATCTGCACTTAAAAGATAAGATATTTGAGGGTCAGAAATTTCCAATGACTTACCAATTTAGCCTAATGGTCTCAAAATGTCCACACCAAGGTATTCTTTCAATATTTTTTTCACATACTATATGTTTTATAGGACTTTGTCTACCTATTCACATGTATTAAGTCATGGGTTGTTTACTTGTTTTGTGTTACATAAAGACATGTGTGTGTGTGTGTGTGTGTGTGTGTGTGTGTGTGTATCCTTGTTTAAAACTACTAATTTGTTCTAACACACTGAATTCATAGAATTCTTAAACCTGGAACTTATGTTAACCCCAAAATATGCTTTCATTTGCTTTCCTTTGGTTCTCTCTTAGCTACCAGTAGCTTTTTAAACTACATCTTAACTCATATCTAACCTCTACTCTCAGTCATGAGTTCAATTTATTTACCAAGTAAAACTATAACTGCTAATAGGAAAACACTTTTGTTCCTTTGCACAATTTCTCTTGATTTCTAAGCTTCCATAGCTGGATTTCTTGACAAATGCCCACAGGAGGAAGGAAAACTTAAGTGGGTCATGAAAACGTTAGGTGAGTTTTAGGGAACCTGAACCCAATTTCCTTATAACATAGAGGAGTCGTATGCTGCCCTGCTAAGATCAGTGCTAATGCAGTTAGAAGAAGAATTCAAACACAAATTTTTTTGTGTGTTTGTTGGTGGTGGTGGTGGTTTAGTTGTTTTTTTGAGTCCGGATCTTACTCTGTCACCCAAGCTGGAGTACAACGGTATGATCACAGCTCACTGTAGCCTCAACCTTTTGGGCTCAAGTGATCCTCCCACCTCAACCTCCCAAGTAGCTAGAACTACTGGTGGTGCCACCATGCTCAGCTACAAACTCAAGTTTTTGTAACAAGTGTTATTTTTGGTATGGAGCACACAACATGGAAGGTTGCCTCTCCTCTGGTTCTGAGTTTGATACTCAGAGGCTGTGGACTATCAGCACTTTTTGATTAAATACCCATCGTATGTCCACCATGACACAGGTGCTGGGCATTGTCTGGGTCTGAAGATTCATCATCACACTTGAGCCAAGTCCTTGGCTTCCTTCTGGCTTCTGTCTGACACTGATGAGTGCTGAGACTCCTCTGGCCCTAGCTTGCCCATTTTTTCACAGCAGTACGTCAGTGGGAGATCACTTTTTTCAAAATAACCCAGAGGCTCCTTGGGCTTGACTGAACTCCAGGCTGCTTTGAAAAAGATGCCAACTTTTACAAAGTGAAATTTTTTATGCTAAGTAAATTCTATTTATATTTCATTGCATTTTGTTGTCAGGTGCCACAAATCCTTTGTGAAAGGGGCTTGTGATAGGAAAATGATGTATTTTTTATTGTAATATGATATTGGTAGTAAGCACACTATGGATTTAATTATGGCATTTCATGGGAGAAAAAAGAAAAGCTATTTTAAATACACACATTATTCATAAAGCTTCTAATTTCAGGAAAATTAAATGTGCAGAAAATATTTCCCAGAATAAAGGAACTATAGAACATAGATTTCTATAAGCCAAATGCAGTTATTTATAAATACATGAATGAGACATGCCCATCTCATATTCATGCCTAAAGTAGCATGTTTTGAACAACCTGGATCAAATGAGGTCGGACTTCTAATAAACATCCCCATATATATATATATATTTTTTTTTTTTTTTTTTTGAGTTGAAGTCTCACTCTGTCGCCACCCCAGCGTCAACATGCTGGGCTCCAGTGATCCTTCCACCTCAGCCTTCCAAGTAGCCAGAACTATAGGCGCAAGCTACCATGCCCAGATAATTTTTTATTTATTGTAGAGCCGAGGTCTCACCAAGTTGCCCAGGTTAGTCTTAAATCCACGGGCTCAGGCAATTCACTCACCTTGGCCTCCCAAAGTGCTGGGATTGCAGGCTGAATCACCGAGCCTGGCCAATATCCCCATATTGCAATGCAACCAGGCTTTGATGGGGCTTCTAGGCAGAGGAGTGATTCTCCTTTCTGGGATGGAGAACCCAAAAGGTGGCACTCCCCATTGTCAAAGCAGAGATAGCATGGAGTGGGCTTACACGACATCGTGTGACCTGTGCCATCCAGAATCCATTGTGCAGCTACTTGGAGATAGGGGTGTTTTCATTCTCAAAACCTGTAAAGTTTCAGAAGTCAAGCTTAGCAAAGAAAGCTCGAGAAGAATGTCCTCAGTAGGGATGGGGACAAGGTGTGAGCCCGTGCCCTTATTTTTGCCTTCTTCACAGCTCTGCAAGAACCCTCTCTTAAAAGCGCCAAAGTCTATGCCTTATTGCCTTCCCCATTTAGTCTATTGTTACCCTGGGCAAGTTTTTTAATTAACTTCTCTGTGTTTTAGTTTCACCATGTATAACATAGGGATAATCACACTTTATGATGATGTGTGGGAAAAAAAATACCTCCTCATCACACAGTGAGTGGCAGACATGCAAGTTATCATTATTGTTTATTCATAGTAATGACACCCCACCTGGATGGGGAATCGGCACTCTTCCCCATAGAACCCAGAACCTTCATCCTAGTTAGCTCGTTACAACTGGCATTAACTCTGGCATTTCGCTTGAGGCTGTGCCGAGGGGGAGGGTTACTGAGTTTCTTCTTCCCTTATGGTCTTGTTCTTGTCTTGTTTTGTTCTGAGTCAGGGTCTTACTCTTGTCTCCCAGGCTGGAGTGCAGTGGCACAATTACAGCTCACCGCAGCCTCGACCTCCTGATCTCAGGTGATCCTTCCTCCTCAGCCTCCCAAGCAGGCTGAGACTATAGGTGCATGATACCACACCTGACTATTTCTTTGATATTTTGTGGAGACCAGATCTCGCTGTGTTGCCCAGTCTTGAACTCCTGATCTCCTAGAACTCCTGGTTTCAAGCAATCCTCCCACTTCAGCCTCTCAAAGTGCTGGGATTGCAGGTGTAAGTCACTGTGCCTGCCCCCTTATAGTCTTTTTACTCTTCATCACCTCCTATAAATAGCTGGGTTTGAATGGCTCACAACTCCCTGTTTGTAATAAACAAGGGAAATTCCAGACACAACGGCAACTACTCAGGCCAAAGTATTGGCAGATCACAGAAGCTATTCACATACACCACATTCAGGGTTTATACATATGTCCTACTTTCTCCAAACTTGGTCAAACCAGTTCAAGGTTGGATGACAGATGTGAACAAATCAATTTCAGAGAAGTTGAGCACAGACTTTAACTTCCTACATCGTAGTAGAAAATTCCTCTCATAAAACAACTAGGCGCGCAGATCAAGACCCCTGCCGTGTCCAATTAGACTTCTTTAAAAAGGAACAGCCTCTTTAACTTTGTGAGTTTCTAGGGGCTGTTTATCTTTTCCTTTTGGCTTATCACACTCTTAAATTACCTTAGCATATGCTCCGTTGCTAGTATTTTTCTTTTCCCTTGCCACAGGAAAACGAAAAAAAGGTTTTTTTCTATTATAAGAGGCATTTCAAGAAAGTGTTGGGGGGGGAAATGTTGGTTAATGAAATAAAGCAGGAAATAATTTCCAAAGGCTCTTAAAACTACATAGTAGGACAATCATTCAAGTGTGGGAGGCACCCTTAAGCAAGATTAGGTCTTATCAGTGATAGAGGAACTAAGTTTGGTGTGTCCGCTTTGAATTCTTATTACCCTAGTTCCTGTACTCCATACAAATTTGGGACCCAAATAGTTATGCCTAGCATGCTTTTGAATGTGGTAAAATAATGCATTTTATGTAATCAGTAATCAGAGTACTGCAGTGTTTCTTTCCATCCAAAGACTTAGTCCCATCATGAATAATTACTCCCTGAGATATGTGGCAGGTAGTCCAATATAACAAGCTTAATAACAAACCTCTTTCACACTGCAAGTACTTTACTAGGTGATCAATTTCTTAAGGGCAGAAGCTTTGTCTTATTTATCTTTGTGTCTTCGTTACCTATTAAGCACTGTGCCTGGCACATCAGAAAACAGAGATGATGAATAGATGGCTGGATGATAGATGGCGAAAAGATTACTTGATGTTCTTGATCTTTGAAGTTTCTAGGTAACACCAATGGAGATGTAGAATTTAGGACAAGGTTTACATACATAAAAATAAGGTCAAACTAATATGTTTAATATAATATGTGAGGGGGGCTTAAAAATTAGAATTATCTTTTAGAGGATGGGACTGTTGCAGTACAGGCTTCCCCTACTAGGTATGCATTCTAGGAACCCATTGGTACCTGTGCACCAGCTAGTATTGTGAGAGGCTGCATTCAGCTTCAGTGAGTTTTTGTTTTTTTTTTTTGAGTTGGAGTCTCACTCCGTTGCCCAGATTGGAGTGCAGTGGCATGCTCTCGGTCACCACAGCCTCAACCTGCTGGGCTCCGGCAATCCTTCTGCCTCAGCCTTCCAAGTAGCTGGAACTACAGGCGCACACTACCACACCAGGCTAATTTTTTATTTTATTGTAGAGATGAGGTCTTGCCAAGTTGCCTGGGCGGGTCTCGAACCTGCGGGCTCAGGCAATTCACTCACCTTGGCCTCCCAAAGTGCTGGGATTACGGGCTGAGCCAACAAGCCCGGCCTTCCAGTGAATTTTTTATGGAGATTCTTTCAACATGTTTGCCCATTTCATCATGGGTAGTTTATGAGCGCATCTGCCCACACTGCCACTGAGTGTTCAGCAGTTATTTTTGTTTTGGTTTTTGTTTTTGAGTGGGAGTCTCACTCCTTTGCCCAGACTGGAGTTCATTGGCACACTCATGGCCACCCCAGCATCTACCTGCTGTGCTCTGGTGATCCTTCCACCTCAGTCTTCCAAGTAGCCGAAACTACAGGTGCACACTACCACATCTGGCTAATTTTTCTTTTTCTTTTCTTTTCTTTTTTTTTTTGAGTTGGAGTCTCTCTCTGCTGCCCAGGCTGCAGAGCAATGGCACGCATACAGCCACTGTAGCCTCCGCCTGCTGGGATCCTGCAATCCTTCTGCCTCAGCCTTCCAGGCAGCTGAAACTGTGCACGCTACCACACCTGGCTTATTTTTTGATTTACTGTAGAGACAAGGTCTCACCAAGTTGCCCAGGCTAACCTCGAATTCCCGGGCTCAGACAATCCTCTTGTCTCGGCCTTCCAAAGTGCTGGGATTACAGGCTGAGCCACCTCGGCTGACCTAGTTTTTTTATTTATTGTAGAGACAAGGTCTCACTGTGTTGCCCAGGCTGGATTCAGCGGTTTTTGTCCAAAACCAGCATGATTCTCTTGCCCCACTCGGCTTATTCACCTGATCTCACCCCCAGTGATATTTTTTTGGCTTCCCCCAATGAAAAACATCCTCAAGGAAAACGTTTTGCCAATGTGGAAGAGGTGAAACAAAAAATAGCAGAAGCACTGAAAGGCATCAAAATTGACAAATTCAAAAACTATTTTGAGGAGTGTAAAAGGGTCTTGATAGGTGCACTGCATCAAACAGAAAGTACTTTGAAGGTGACTGAAGTTCAAACATGTAAGAATAAATGTAATACACATTTTTTTTTGAGTCAGAGTCTCACTCTGTCGCCCAGACTGGATGGAGTGCAGTAGCCGCTCCCGGCCACTGCAGCCTTGACCTGCTGGGCTCCGGCGATCCTTCCGCCTCAGCCTTCCAAGTAGCTGGAACTACAGATGCACGCTACCACGCCCAGCTATTTTTTATTTTATTATAGAGACGAGGTCTCGCCAGGTTGCCCGGGCTGGTCTTGAACCCGCAGACTCAGGCAATCCACTCGCCTCGGCCTCCCAAAATGCTGGGATTACAGGCTGAGCCACCAAGCCCAGCCAATAAATACATTTTAAAAAATAATTTCTGGGTCTTGGGGGTCCCCCTCATATTTTCATTGCTCTTAGAATAAAATTCAGACCATTTATTGTGGCTAGTGTGATGTCATTTGGCCAGAGGCTAGCATCCATAATTCAAGTCTTTCCATCCTTCTTACCTCTTCCCACTCTTCAGCAACACTAGACTTCTTAGCATTCTCCAAAACCACCATGCTTTTCCCTGTGCCTGCCTTGTCCTTCCTGTTCCATCTTCCCAGAATTCTTTCCCTTAGCTGTCTGTAGCTGACCTGGTGATTCACTAGCTTAAATGTCTCCTCAAATAGCCTTTCCTTATCCAACTTGACTCCCCTCTCTGCTTTTCTGTATCTTTGACACCCAAAAGAGTAGGCACAGTGATTCAGCCTTTAATCCCAGCACTTTTGGAGACTAAGGCGAGTGGGTTGCCTGAATCTGTGGGTTTGAGACCAGTCAGGGCAACTTGGTGAGAACTTGTCTCTACAAAAATTTTTAAAAATTAGCTGGGTGTGGTAGTGCACACCTGTAGTTCTGCCTACTTGGAAGCCTGAGGTGGAAGGATCACCAGAGCCCAACAAGTCGACACTGGGGTGGCTGTAAGCTTGTCACTGTACTCCAGCCTGGGCGACAGAGTGAGATTCCAACTCAAAAAAAAAAAGAGTGCCTAGCACTTACCACATGTTCAATCAATACCTGTTGGGTAATCAACATGTCATTATCCATATTATGCAAGAAAATTGTTGAGGTTATTCTTCCTCCCAAACTTCAGTTAAAAAGCAAACATTCAAAAAACCAAATCCAAGGTGAAAATTTTTCTCTGATTTTGTCCTCTGGAAGCTAAAAGATTTCTCCCGCTACTCACGAAGGAAGGAAGGAAGGAAGGAAGGAAGGAAGGAAGGAAGGAAGGAAGGAAGGAAGGAAGGAAGGAAAAATGGAAGGAATAAGGGAGGGAGGGAGGGAAGGGGGAAGGAAGGGAGGAAATTTTAGGAAAATCCAATTAAGTAAAGTTAAAATAAAAGTTGTAAGACTTTTCAGAGCCTTTAATACGTTTATGTGAACTGAGATTCACATAAGCATCTATTCTCCAGGAGAACAGATGCTTTATTTCTCAAAATTATTTGACTAGGCAGCATTTTTCCTCTTCTTCCTCCTCCTCCCTCTGCTTTCCCTCCTCCTCTTCCTCCTCTCCCTTTTCCTTCTTCCCCTAAATACTTTTAAGACTAATCTTTGATGCCATACATTTTGGGAAACAGTAAAATAGGAAGCACCATCTGCTGAGCATTTTCTATACCTTAGGCACTATACTAGACATTTTAAGTTTGTCACTTGCTTTGGTCCCTCTGCCTTTTATTTTCTATTTTTATTTATTTATTTATTTTGAGTCAGAGTTTCACTCTGTTGCCCAGGCTAGAATGCAGTGGCGCACTCACGGCCACCCCAGCGTCGACCTGCTGGGCTCCGGTGATCCTTCTGCCTCAGCCTTCCAAGTACTTGGAACTACAGGCGCACACCACCATGTCCTTTTCTTAATGAAGGAAATGAGCCTCCCAGAATTTAGCTAACTTGACCCAATTTACATAGCCATCAGATCAAGCATAGCATCGAGGATTGGTGGAACCATTGCTGCTTGATTCCAATGACTGATCTTTTCAATGCTACGTGTTACTTCCCAAAATATTGCTTCTGATTGCTTAAAGCAGAGGTTCTCACTAGCAAGCTACAGAGTTTATAAGATACAGATTTCTGGGTCCTATACCAGATTTTTTGATTCAGTAAATCTGGGGTGGGATCCAAAAATTTGCATTTCTAACGGGTTTCCATGTGATGTCTGCTACTCTGGCCTGGGCCCCACTTTAAAAAATAATAATAATTTCTTATTTCAATAGCTTTAGGAGTCTAAGTGTACCCACCACCCCTATCTGTGCACACTGTAGTCAAAAGGTGATTTTGCATCCCTCCCCCTTCCCATCCACCCTTTTCTGATTCCCCATTGTTCTTGATGCCATTTTACATGACTTTGTAGATCCATAGCTTAGCTCCTATTTATAAGTGAGAATATAGGTTATTTGGTTTTCCGTTCCTGCATTACTTCACTTAGGAAAATGGTCTCCAATTCCATCCAAGTTGCACAAAAGACATTATTTTGTTCTTTTTTTATGGCTGAATAGTATTCCATGCTGTATAGTATAAACCACATTTTCTTTATCCACTGATCAGTTGATGGTTATTTAGGTTGATTCTCCATCTTTGCAACTGTGAATTGTGCTGCTATAAACATGGGTGCAGGTGTCTTTTTGTGTATAATGACCTCTTTTTCTTTGGGTAGATATGAACTAGTGGGATTGGTGGGTAAAATGGTAGATCTACTTTTAGTTCTTTGAGAAATCTCCATACTGTTTTTCATAGAGGTTGTACTAATTTACACTCCCACTAACAGTGTATAAGCATTCTCTTTACACCATATCCACACCAACATCTGTTGTTTTATGATTTTTTCAATAGTGGCCATTGTGACTGGTATAAGGTGGTATCTCATTGTGGTTTTAATTTGCATTTCCCTGATGATGAGTGATATCGAGCATTTTTTCATGTTTTCTGGACATTTGTATATCTTCTTTTGAGAGATGTCAGTCTGTTCATGTCTCTTGTAAGACCCACATTTTGAGAACCACTGACTTAAAGCTCCACTATCACTGTTTTTTGCAATAATGTTATTACAGGCTTAAGAAGCTGAAGATGTTCAGGTAGTTTGTACTACCTTCAAATGATACAAACAATTCATTTCAAGTCCACAAATATTTACTGAGTATCTACTGTTATAGACATTATATAACATACAGGAAATCAGCAATAACTAAGACCAGGTACTTGGCCTTAGAAAGACTCTAGTTAGTGGCAGCCGGGATAGGTGAGGCATTAAGAAGAACAAAGGTAACCAGATGGTTGTGATACAGCAGGCCAGACACTCTGATAGATGTCAACACGGTGCCAGAATGGTACAATGCAGCCCTCCCCACCTGGGCTAGAGCTGGGAGTGGGGAAAGTCTTCCTGCAGAGATGGCACCTGACTGGTATCCTAAATCATGCTTGGTAGTCAGCTGGAGTGGAGGGGATTTCAGGAAATGCTAGCAGCCAAGTGCAAAAGCATGGGGTGATGAAAAAACATGGTACCTTTGGGGAAATCTTGAAATGCAGAAGGATCAGCTAGCATGCAGATGTGTCCAGACTCGGGCAAGGAGCGGGGACTGATGGGATGGAGGCTGGGATCCAGCTGTGAAGGGCATCATCTGCATACCGTGGGGTATAAACAGAAGTCAGAGCAGTTTTTAAGAGAGCTCAATGCTAAGGCATGAGGCGCCTAACCAAAACACGTGACAGCCGCTGTTCTTCAGGCATGCATTCTTTCTGTAAATAGTTTTGAGACTGTGCCGGCTGGTGGGGGCAGTACAAAGAGAACTGGAACTCTGAATCTGTCCTCTAGG
Organism: Carlito syrichta; assembly: GCF_000164805.1. Taxonomy (NCBI): domain Eukaryota; kingdom Metazoa; phylum Chordata; class Mammalia; order Primates; family Tarsiidae; genus Carlito; species Carlito syrichta. The sequence continues at coordinate 451,825 of NW_007245638.1, forward strand.
AAGAGAAATAAAACATTTACAATCTGAAATCCAATACAAAGGTGGAAATGTGCCCTTATTAAAAAGCAAAGAGACATAGAACGAAAGTCCTAGAACAGCAGAGAGGGAAAGGTCGCTCCATTTGTGAGAACTCGGGGAAGAGAGTCAAAGATGGGAGGGAAAGCAGGTCTCATCACCAACCTCTCAATTCCTTTATGGGTATTTTTATAGATGATTCTCTTATTCACCTCAAAGGGTGTCGGGATAGGAGCTGGGAAGTAGAAACTCCGAAAGCTCTGAGAGAGGAATTGCCTTTAGAACCGTGCCTGCTTTTTCCTCCTTGCTAAAATGTCCAGAAAATAGCTAGCATGTGCGTTTCCCTAGCCTGATTAAAGGGTGGATGTGCAAGTCTCTAAATAATTGCTGCATGAATCTTTATAACCACCCAAAATGAGCTTAACTCGGTTGGTCTACGATGGCAGAAAGGCTTATAATGTGAGGTTCATCGTTCTATGATGCTTCAAAGAATGGGAGGCAGAAGCCCTGCACCATTCTCCCCTCACTTCCTGATTAATCCACACTTTTAGAATATGACTAAGGGCTGACTGATGAGCTGGTTTCGTTTAGCTTTGTAGGATTTTTCCTGCAATTTAGCAAGCAATGAGAAATCGCGCTATTTCAACTCTTTCATTTGGCTCTTAAGACTCATTTGTGCCATTAGCTGAACTGGTACCTTTTTTTCCCCCACCTCCTGCTCAGAATTCAGAGGCTCGTCCTTCTCTTATAATTATAAAGTGCTCACAATCAAGACAGCCCTGGTAAACTTTGCTTTTTGGCACAAAAACAATATTAGCTAAAGAGTTGGTTGAGCTTAGAAAAGTAGGGGAAAAATCAGATATTAAAAAGATTTATAAACCCCATTCCAGATTTTACTCATCATCTTCCTTTCTTGCTGTAAACCCTCGAGAATCCGAGTAAGAATGCTATTTACAATGATCCCTGTCAGGAGATGTTGAATACAGATTTATCTGCCTGCCAGGTCACAATTACCTTTAAAATCCAAATGAAATGAAAGAAGAGAAACCACATTTTTCCCAGTAATAGGATATTCCAGCAATAGTCTTCTTGGGATCCACAGCCTTTGCCCCATGTGATGGCTGCCTCGTGTTAGTCCAAAGGTCCTTATTTTAGGAAAGAGAGAGAGAAGATAGACTGATGGTTAAGTAGATAGGCATAGATGGTATGTAGAGAGAGATGGTATGTAGAGAACTAAATATACGAAGTTGGGAAATTCTTTAGGAATTTGAATTGGGTGATCCGTAGTCTTTTTTACATTTTTTTGCAGCTGCTGGGCACTTGGCACCACTCTAAATATTCACCCTGAAGCAAATTCAGAGTATTGACCCAGCCCTTTCATGGGAGGGCAAAGTGGTTGGAGAAACAGGAGATTCACATACAGAAGACATGACTTCCTCTCACCTCCTATTGAGCTGGGTCATCTTTCAAAACCCTTTGCTGTGGCATTACTTAGACATTATATAACATACAGGAAATTTAGGCCTCCTTAGTTTGTCCAGACCTCCTAAAGTGTTTCCACTCAATAAACCGTTTTCAGATGCCTCCAATCAAGAGAATAATTTAGCACCATAGTTCTCCAAGGTTGGTCCCCCAGCAGACCAGCAGTATCAGCATCTCCTGGAAACTTGTTAGAAATGGGAGTTCTCAGTGCCTTCTTCTACTTCTTCCCTGGACTTAGGGAATCAGAAACGTTGGGGAGGGGACCCAGCAATTTGTGGTTTAATCAGCTCTCCAGGGGACTCTACCATATGCTAACTTTGAGTAACTAATCTAGTAGCATGGACTTGCTTAGCCTACCCACTGTAAGCTGTAGTTGGCAGCTTGGGCCCCACACTGGAAGCACTTCAGGAGTTTGAGATAATGTAGATGACTGGATGCCAACCCAGAGATTCTGACGGGATAAGGCCAGGCAGCAGCCTGGGCTCCAGGGTATTTAAGAGCTGCCCAGATGCTCTTGAGGAAGAGTTCTCATAGAAGCAGGTGTGAGACAAGCTGTGGGCAGAGAGACTGGAGATGTGCAGATAGTTAGCTGGTTGTTACAAAGCATAAACCAGACTCTCAGAAGATGGAGAACCTTTCCTAAGGCTGAGTCACATGCAGAAGACATGTCAGGGGGCAGGAGACGTCAGGGCCTTTGGCAGGAGAGAAGTCAGGGAAACTGCATGCTGGATGGATGTGGAGGGAAATGAGAAGGAAGAGTTGAGAGAACTCTGAGTTCTCAAGTGCGACTAGGAGAATGGTGAGGCCCTTCTTAGGAAAAGCGAGAATTGGAGAGGGAGAAGATCTTGGAGTGGGGGGAAGCAGAAAACAAATATGACTTGGAAAAGTTGTGGATGGGCCAGATGGTGATGTCCACCAGGCAGCTGAAAGTTTGGGTCTGGATTCAGGGAGGGGAGACAGGAGGAAAAAGAAAAACAGAAGGAAAGAGAAGAAAAGAGAGGAACGTGGGAAAGGAGGGAAAAGAGAATATGAAGAATGCTAATACTGTGAAACAGAGGGATTTTTGCATGTTTGAAGCCCCTGGAAAGAAGGCCATTGCTGAAAGAAGAGCGTTTGCAGCTAAGAGAAAAGAGGAGAAAGAGGACCGAGCCTCAGGTAGAGCAATCAGGTTCAGGGGAAAAAGACAAAACAGAAGAGAAGAAAGCAGAAGGGGCAAGAGTTAAGAGAAGAATTACGTTAATGAAGCATGATCAAGTAAAGAAAGACTGGGTTGGAGGTGGATGCGGGGAACGTCATTGCCACCAGGATCAAATGCCAAAGACAGGTAGGAGGGCGAGATAGTTCTGATAAGAAGAAAGCTTGCAAAGCCATCATGATAGCATAATAATAATAATAATAACCAGTGTTCACAATGGATTTATCATGTGCCAGGCTCTTGGCCAAGTGCTCTACATGAATTCCAAAAAACCCTTGAAGTATTAGGTATCCCCATTTTGCAGATGCGGAAACAGAGATGTTAGATAACTTGCACAAGTTTACACAGAGAAAAAGTGATGGGGTACAGCTCCTGAGAGACATCCGACCTCTCTGGGGAAACCAGCATGACTCATTTAGAAAGCAACCACTAATGTGGGTGGAAAAACCAGTAAGGGCCAGAAGTCACTGTGCCGTTGGATAAAAACATCTCCCATGCTGTTTCAGACAGAGGTCTACTGCCCAGAAAGCAGGTTCCCTTTATGGAAAGATTGTCACTGAGCAAGGAACATGTGCCCATTACGCTGAATCTAAAGCACAGCACCCGATGCTGACAAAAAGTTGACATTTGAACAAAGAGAATTAAATAAAAGCAAGTATGTTAAATTAATTTGAAAGGTCTTGTTTAAATCCACTCACGCAAAGACATTCTCAATTAAGGCTTTTATCATACCCTTGGCTCGCCTCCCTAAGCTTAGTTAGTTAGTGTGGCAGCACAGAGCACATACAGGGTGATGCCAGGAGAAATTGATTTCACACCTGAAATGGTTAGACCGCATGCCGTTTCTTACAGTATCTTTCTGTCTGTGCCCTCAACCCATTTAAAAAAAAAAAAAAAAGAAGGGGGGAAAAAAGGAATGATATCTTTCACTGGAAACATTCCACCGAGGCAAACGTTTCCCTTTGGTGCATTAGGAAGCTCTTAGATGTGAGAAACTGGTGAGCTGCGAACCAGCATTGGGACTTCCCTTGCAATTTTTAAAAGATCATCAAAGCGCTTTCCATACATGAAACCACCGACACTTATGTGGGGGAGGAATTATTATCTGTGTATCATGAAAGTGGAAGTTGTGGTACTGAGAGGTTAAATGATATTCCCAGCAGGCAAGAGAAGAAACTTGTCCAGGGCTGGCATGAGAACTTCTCTATTTGTATATGTTTTCTCATTACGGCTGCTCTGATGATCCAAAGTAAAAGTTGGGAATTGGGGTAAGGATTTATAAGTACAAGGTTTTTGAAACATCCTTTTCCATGTTTGGAAGTGAAAGTTGGCTGTGAGGATTCATTGCAAATGAGCCTGGATGGATGAGGCTGACACACATTCGTTTTTGAAGTGGAAGGATTAGAGGACTGGCCCTGCTTCCAAACTGTTAATTTTCTTGTTAATCACTGGGTTGGTTAATAACTACCTGGTTATGACCGTGGTGGGGAAAGATTGTCTGAAATAGGTCAAACCTTCAGTCAGCCTGCATGTCCTGACTTGATGGTAGGCTCAGGAAGCAGCAAAACTGGAGAGGTGGGAGGGGCTGATAAGGTGGGACGGAGGCTGTGAGAGGGGACAGCAATGACAGCCTGGGGACTTTCCTGTCTGAGATTGACAGCACTGGAGTTACTCATGGGGAGTCCCATGGGGAGACAGGAGTGTATGAAGGACCTGAGATGTCTTTTTTGAAATGTGTGTGCCTTTCTGTTCCTTGAATTTTTTTGCTTGTTAATGACATGAATTAGATGTGCTTGTTTTCCCCTGTGCTTTTAAGACATGGGTGAAATTAGAATATGCAGACGAGATTTAAGAAGACAATGAAAACCACCCAAAATTGCACACCCAGAGACTGTCACTGTTACCCTTTTGATATATAGTTGCTTTCTTTTCTCTCCCTCACTCTCTTTTAGTTGAACTTAATTGTTCACGACTGAATTCCTGGCACCTAGTACTGTTCTGAGCGCATGGCGGACACGCAATAAATATTTGTTGATGTAAGGATGAAAAAAATACACCATATTTATTATTAATTATATAGAATCACATAATACATATTTTTACAGATTTCAAATACAAGGCTGAGCTTTTACAGTGGGTCCCCAACTTACGAATGAGTTCCATTCTGAGAGTGTGTAAGTCTAATTTGTTTTAAGCCCAACAAAGTTAGCATAGGTACCCAACTAACACAATCGGCTACACTATTCTATAGACAATGTACAGCACCATGAACCAGCACATAATAGTGCTATGGTTAAGAGTTTAGGCTCAACCGGGCACCGTGGCTCAAGTCTGTAATCCCAGCACTCTGGGAGGCTGAGGTGAGGGGATTGCCTGAGCCCACGGATTCGAGAAAAGCCTGGGCAACTTGGCGAGATTCCAACCTAAAAAAATAATTTATCATCTCTACAAATTAAAAAAAAAAATTAGCTGGGCTTGGTTGCTTGTGCCTATAGTTCGGCTACTTGGAAGGCTGAGGCAGAAGCATTGCCAGAGCCCGGCGGGTCGACGCTGGGATGGCCGTGAGCATGCCACTGCACCCCAGCCTGGGCAATGGAGTGAGACTCCAACCTAAAAAAATAAAAATAAAATAAAATAAAAAAAGAAAGAGCTTAGGCTCTAAGGTCATTCTGCCTGAGTTAGAAACCAGACTCCAACACTTAACTACCTGCATGATTTCAGGCAGTTACTTAATCTCTCTAACCTCAGTTTTTTAATCTATGAAATGAGAACAATAGTACCTATCTCGTAACATTCTTGTGAGAAGAAATAAATGAGTGTGCTTAATGCGTCTGGTGCCACACCTGGTATGGTCATAATTGCTTGGTACATAATAGTTATGAATGTTATAATATGGTATTTAATATCATTCTAGAACCCCATATTAGTGTACTTCCATCATGCTGATATCTCACCATTTATTTAAACCTATTCCTTGTTTGTCAGGCATTTTTGCTGTTTTATTTTTTTATTATTTAAAAATATCACTGCAAAGATTATCCTTATATAAAAATTGCTTTGCATAGCTACAATTATTTCCTTAGAATAAAATTGTAGAAGTAGAAATATAAGATCCTAGGCAATTAATCTTCTTATAGCTTTATGTAATATATTGCCAACCAAGTGTGGTAGCAGCATAGAAACCAACAGTATATATGTTGGCTGTTTCCCCATCTCCTAAGTGACAGGGGCTAGTGTTCCCTTTTGTACTTTTTAATGCAGGTTTGTTTTAAAGAACAAATGACCTTCCACTTTTCAGGCCATTTTGAGTTAGGCTAAGGAGCAAATCTGCCCACAAACAACAGATTTCTAGGAGAAGACTCTGGATATTTGTGCCTGTGAGTAGGGTGCTGAGGGCTGGGGTGGACTCCATCAGGTGTACCCTCTGTCCCAAGAAGTTGCAGTGTGTATGGAAGATAAACCAGACTGTCACCTTCAATACATCTAAGTACTCAAAAACAAAGTGAGAAAGTGTTCTACAAATGTTGCAAAGGGTTTGGAAACTGTCTTCTCAAGGTGTGGACCAGAGTTGGAATCTGGAAGGCTGCCTGGAAGAAAGAATTCTGCTTCTGTCATTGGTGTACTCAGTTGACTTGTCACTTAAATCACCTTGCCCTTCTCAAGATATCACATTCAGGGCCATCCCCGCCTCCTGGAGCCCCAACTTCCACCTCTGTGACACAGATAATATAACTCACTTCCCAGGGCTGCCCTGGCATAAGAGGATTAATCCCTCCTACAGAGTCATCTCCTCAAGAGGAAAACTGATAAGATGGTTGTAAAACTCCTGGGAGAAGTGGAATGAGTTGTATAAATAAAGTGTTATGGCAGCCGACTCATCGAGAATGAGACCCGATGTCACTTAAATGTTTTGGCACTCTCTGTATCTTATGAAGGGGAACCTGTTTTCATATTGCAGTGCTTCAACTCCGCCTGGAAAGTGATCGTGTGTGACAGTTTGCTTTTGTACTCCTCCACTTTATATAAAAGGAGCGGGGCATTTAGGTTGGCTGTATTTGTTCCGAGCAGGAAAACAAATCTGGCATTTTTACATATTATTCTATACTCCTGGGAAAAAATAGCTTTGACAGCCTAAGGGAAATGCAGTTCAAATGGTAGCAATTCCTATGAATGTTTTGATACACTTTAAGTAAATCTACCATAAATGATAAGTATTTGAGATGATGGATATGTTAATTAGCTTGACCCAATCATTTCACACTGTATCGTATATCATAGCCTCACTTTGTACTCTATAAATATATTCAATTAGTTTCTCAGTATTCGATAAAATTTCAAAAAGAGACTAGAAATATATGTCAAATAAAAATGCTTTAATGTAAAAAAAAGTGAAGATACTATTTGACTAGATATTGTATCCATTCAACTAATAACCATTGCACACCTACAACAAGCCCTCCCTTTTATAAGAACTATGGACTGAACAGTATCCAAGAAATATATGGCTTCTGAGCTCATGAAGCTTCCATTCTAAAGAGAAATTTAAATTTGGGGATCAATAAAAATCTAAGACCATAGCAGAAACATATAGGGTGCTGAGATAGAAAATCTCATGAAGACACTTACTGAGATAGAATAAAGAAAAGAAAGGCTGTTGGGGTGACTTTTTTAGCTGAAACTGAAAAGTAAAATTTCAGTCACCATATGACAAGGTTTGGGTGGCTAGGTTGGGGAAGGGGTAGAAGGAGATAGGATTGTTTTCAGGCAAAGGAAACAGCAAGGAAAGGGTTCCAAGACAGGGAAGTTCTTGGTTAAGTTGAGGCATTAGAAGAAAATGTATGTGGCTAGAGCACAACCAGCCAGAGGAGAGAAGCCTGAGGTGAGACAGAAGAGTAGGTGGAGGTCAGACTAGCAGCATCCTCAGTGGCTGGAAGTTTCTTAGAAATACAGAATCCTAGCCGGTCTCGGTGGCTCAGCCTGTAATCCCGCGCCTTTGGGAGGCTGACGTGAGTGGATTGACTGAGCCCACGGGTTTGAGACCCGCCTGGGCAGGCGAGACCTCATCTCTACAATAAATCAAAAAATCAGCCGGGCATGGTAGCGCACGCCTGTAGTTCCAGCTACTTGGAAGGCTGAGGCGGAAGGATCGCCCGAGCCCAGCAGGTCGAGGCTGCAGTGGCAGGGAGCGGCCACTGCACTCCAGTCTGGGAGATAGAGTGAGACTCCGACTCAAAAAAAAAAAAAAAACAAGAAATACAGAATCCAAACCTTCTGAATTAAGACCTTCTGAAATTGATCCTCAGGTGGTTCATGGAAATGCACATTCACATTTGATAAGCGCTGATACCAGCGATGGTAAGGGTTTCAGGTTTTAGGCTCCCTGTAATCCCAGCACTTTGAGAGGCCGAGGCAAGTGGATTGCCTAAGCCTGCAAGTTTGAGACCAGCCCTGACAACTTGATGAGATCTCGTCCCTACAATAAATTTTTAAAAATTAGCTGGGCATGGTAGCACGTGCCTGTAGTTCCGGCTACTTGGAAGTCTGAGGAGGAAGGATCGCTAGAGCCCAGCAGGTCTTGCTGGGGTGGCCATGAGTATGCCACTGCACTCCAGCCTGGGTGACAGAGTGACACTCCAACTTGAAAAAAAAAAAAGAATTTCAGGTTTTGTTTTAACTGCAACGGGAAGCTATTGGAAGATTTTAAACAAGGTGCGGCATGCTGGAAGTTATATATTTAAAGATATATTTAAAGTCCCTCTGACTGAACAGAGGATTGGAGAAGTGGCAAGAATTGAAATGGGGGCCAGTTAGAAAGCTGTTGTAGTGGGTTATTTGAGAGGTAGCTTCAATCTAGACTAGATTACAGAGAAATTCCAAACATTGCTGTGTACCTGGGAAGTTTGTCTGTCCCATGAGAATGGACAAGCAGGATAAATATGCCTGTTTATGTCTCATAGGCAGGAAAATAGAAAATTGTGTCCCCTAAATTAGATGCTTTGTCTTAGAACTCTTGAAGAGTCAGTACCACCAAGGGGCTGGATGATCCCCAATGTTCAACGTGCACCTTGTGGTTAAGAGCCTGGGTTATAAGATCATCAGATCTGGGCATCCCATCTGCTTCCCCCACAACCTCCCAGACCACAGTGAACAATTATCTAGACCTTATGTCTTGGTATTTTTATGAGTACAGAAGGGATAAAAATAGTACAGTGTTGCTTTCCTTAGTACACTGATATGTGTATTAATTGAGAAAATGCACTGAGGTTACTTAGCAAAGTAATTTAATAAGGGCTTTATAAATGCAAGACATTCATATTTAGTAATGTTATTTCACCAATACATATTGAGTGTCTACCACAATTTGCTGGTACTTGTGTGAGAAATAGTGGCCGCCCTGCCCCACATAGAGTATGGGCTAATCAGAAAACAGCATCAGAAAGTGAAAAGGTTCAGCTTTGGGAGAATATTTATTTATTTTTCCCCATTTCCCACTGTGTCCCTGTCTTATATTCAGAAATCTCAGAACTTAAACCGTGGGCAGGGTGGCCAACATTCCCTGTTTCCCAGGGACTATCCTGGTGCTGGTACCGACAATGCTTCATCCTAGTAACCCTTCAGACGCAGGCAAAAGGGACAGCTGGCCACTTTGTGGGGTTTGTGGTTAAGGGTCAAAAGAGCTTCCTTCTCTCAGTTTAATAGCCATAGACTAGATGTAAAATTTTAGACAATTTTTTAAGCTTCTGATTCTTTTGGGGGGTGATGAGGGGTGGGACAGTGTCTCAATGTCACTAAGACTCTGGGATGCAGTGGTGCAATCATAGATCACTGCAGTCTCTGACTCATGAGCTCGAGGGATCCTCCTGCCTCAGCCTTCCAAGTAGCTGGGACTACTGGTATACTCCACCACACCTGGATAATTTTTTAAAAATAAAGACAGAATTTCTCTGTTTCCAGGCTGATCTCAAACTCCTGGGTTCAAGTGATTCTCCAGCCTCAGCCTTCCAAAGTGCTGAATTTACAGGCATGAGTCACAGCACCTGGCCCTAAGCTTTATGTTATTTATCTGTAAAACCAGATATTAAAACCTGGCTGGCATATTTCAGGACATGGCTGTAAACTAAAGTTGGATAGCATTCCATAGCACATATAATCAGGGATGTTGAGTCCTTAAATGATCTCGCGGTCATAATCATTATTATTGGGCCGGTCATATTTGGGAAAATTAGAAGTAAAAGGAAAAAAGTAATCCCCAAATCCAAATGTAGCTGTTTCCTAGAAAGCCCTCATCAGTGTCTATTCAGTTTACAGGTAGTTAGGAGTACATAGGAAGTCTGAAAATTCCACTTTTAACCTCATCGTTGAAAAGAAGGGAAAGATGCCATTTAGAAGGTATTTGGTATACATCGAGTTACTGCACGTGAATCTTCATTGGAATGAGTGGTTAGACCTGTTGAATGAGTAAAAATGAGCCATCATGAAAGATGATTACGAGAAGCTAAATTCACACCAGCCCGTGATAGTGGCATGCTGTCAGTAGATGGGCCAAGGCTGAGATTTCTCAATGAGAGCATCTGGCTTCAAAACTCCACAGGAAGGGGTTGGGGGAGGGGCAGAAAGAAATTCCAAGAAATCCCTGGGAGACCTTTTTTAAATTTAGCATGTAAGGCACTAATATAAGAATATACCAGTGTGTGGATGAGAAAACGAGGGAGTCTTTACAAATAAGAGAATTCGGGATATCTGTGTTTGAGAAATTCTTTTGGACAAAAGTGGAGAAAATGACATTATCTGTAATTAGAAATAATAATGTGTAATTGGTTCATTTGCCATATTTCTACAGTTCTGATTTAGTTGAACAATGTGATCATTATGCCACCAGCTTTCAATAGAGGTGTCACAATGAAAAATAATTGCAATATTCCACAATATTAACTGCACCCTAATTGCAAAAGTTTTGAAATATAATTACCATGAAAGCTAATGCGACAGGGAACATTAAGCATAATTAGTGTTTTTTTAAAAAAGGAAAAACTGTTAGGAGCTTGTTATTGTCTAGTAAGGTAGCTTCAAATTAGCTGGCTGTAGAGCACTTTCATCTAGCTTTTCTATAATTTTCATTATTAGCACAGACTGTAATAAATTTATTTGACATAGCTCACACCTGCCAACCCTGCAGGAGATAACTTATAATGTGTGCCAGCCCCAAGATCTCCCACTGAACCTGTCAGAGCTTCCTACAAGGAGGCAGCCAGGAGTGAGGTTATTTAAAAAAAAATAAAATAAAATAAAAACCCTCAATTGCACATTACACAGTTCAGATTTAACACTTAAGCTGTGTTTTAAGTAATTTCCATAGAAAGCCAGTGCTCTAGGAATGCAATTAAGAACCTCTTGTGGGTGGTGCTAAACAATCAAATCAGTGAACGTTTCAAAGGGCTCCTAGGGTGCAAGCCAGCTCTCCAGTGGCAAGCAAACCTCGCTGGGGAGATGACAATTAGCCTGTGCACCTGTTTGCCCAAGTGCAGCCCTTGATTTTCTGAGAAAGGCGCCACTACCCACCGACCTTGAACTCAGTAGCCACGATCAAACCCCTCAATTTCTTCTTTGACAAAACTACTCGAGGTCAGCATTTCGAAGCAATCATCTGCACCTCCTACCCACTCCGGCCTCAGCCCATCTGTAATGAGGCTTAAGAGTCAGGATCTTGACTCCACATGGACTATCTGATGCAGGCAAGGGGTGTACTCAGCGCAGCAGTGCACAGCTCTAGGGAGCTCCATTCACATTGTTTTTTATGTAAAGTTGTGCATTGGGGGTGTTCAGTGTGAATGGTGCCCCCTGTGGCTTCCTCTTTCTCTTTTGGGCTCTCTGCTGATTGGCTACATTACAGGGGGAAAAAAGAGGGAGAGGGAGTGGGAAGCAGACATTTTTGAGAACTGACATAGAATCCAATTTTAAAAAGACCCTCTGTCCTAGATGATGCAGCAGATGAAATCTAAAATAAAGGAAGCACACCAACTTGAGAGTGTAAAAATCTGAAATATTATACTTCATAGCTTCATATCTCAATTTTCTAACTCGTCAGGCATAGTAGTAGCTCATGCCTGTCATCCCAGCACTTAGGGAGGCTGAGGTGGGAGGATCACTTGAGCCCAGGAGTTTCAGACCAGCTGGGGCAACATAACGAGAACTTATCTTTTCAAAAAATCAAAAAAATTAGCCAGGTTTTGTGGCGCGCGTCTATAGTCCCAGTTACTCAGGACGCAGAGGCAGAGGGATCACCTGAGCCACTGGCCACTGCCCTCCAGCCTGGGTAACAGAGTGAGACTCCAACTCAAAAAAAAACCAAAAAAAAAACTGAAAACCACTCATGGATCCCAGTTTGCAAAGCATTGCATCAAAGGTAAACTTTGCCACTTCAAATGATACCAACTCAATAAAGGAAGTATAAATAGTAGGAAAAAAAAGGTCCACAACTTTTTTAGTCAAGTCAGTCCTTCAGCTTTTAGTAACTTTGTTTAGATCACTCTAAAAATAAAGCATATATTCTGTAAATTCTTAGAGAATATTTATAGAACCAAGAACCAAGAATTTAGGAAGAGATGTTATTTCATCTTCTCTCCTGCAGCCCCACTGCAGAGATAAAAGTATCCCCAATTTTGCATTAATAGTCATACTACAAGTTCTTTACAATGATGCTGCCCTCACTTAATTAAATCTGATAGAGCCAATGTCATCAAACCTCTTAGGAAGAGATGAAGTTCTAAAGACACATGTCTTACAGAAAAACAACAAGACAACCATAAGAGAAATGAATAAGTCACTTGTCCATATATCTGTTTCCCCATTTGCAAAAGGAGGACATTCAACTTGATGATCTCTGTAATTCATGTTAGCTTTTGACTGATTTTTGACTTTTGATTACAGGCTTAATATTTCCAGCCAATTCCTCGTTCTCAGAATTGCTCTGTTCTAGGCTTTCTCTGTTAGAACCTCACTTTCTGTTACAGCAGCTGAGCCTAAAATTGGTGTCTGGAGACTGTTGGCAGGACCTCAGCGGGCTGTCAGCCCTTGTAGTAGAAAGGATTCTCTTCTCCTCCTCTTTTTCCCTCCATCTCTCTCCTTCTCTCTCTCTTCGTCCCCACTCCCCCCCCCAGTCTCACTTCCCTGCTCTTCTCAACACCTCAACACAATCCTCAGCATATGGATTCTCAACAAATATGCCCTGAAGAAAGAGCCTCGACAGTTCTCCAGGTGGATTGTAGTGCTCACTAGGCAAGGAAACTACCACAGATCAGAGTTAATCTTTAGGTCTGCACATGGCCTGGGCATCATAGGAGCTTTTCTTAGTTCAGCATTTGAGGCCCATAATCTGCTGAATACAGAACCTTTCAATTTATGGAAAGGGGTCATATATTTTAGTGGTTATGCATGACTTAAATAATATTTAATGCTTATTATGATTCCTCGGTGTGACATTTCTGCTGAGTTTTATATTTTCGTTTTCTTTTCTCTCTCTTTTTTTTAAAGTGAAAATTGAACCAGTTTTATTCTTTTCCAAAGGCGAGAGTTCACTTTTCTAAAGGGAGAAAAGAAACAAACGAGAACTCATAGCATAAATTTTTAAATCTTAGATGACACACAGAAGACTTTTTTACCTTATCCTGTGTTACCGTTTATAGTTGGACTTTTGAAAGAGAAGTAGACCAGATGTATGATCATTGCCTTACTTTAAAAATATTAACCACATTTTTTTGTCCTGTTGCATAATGTTATCACTTGTGTTTTATCTCCTTTCTCTAGGGAGTGAAGGATTATTGAAAGTATTCTTGCAATGTCAGAGTAAAATTACTCTTATAGAAATCCATGTTGTTAATACTCAGCTATTATTCTTCATTTATAATTGTGTGGTCATTAATTCTTGTTTGTCAGTACACTTTAGGTTAAAAGTTCTTTTAGAGCCTTAAGCACTAATCTTTATTTAACAATCAATCATCAAATCTGCATTTGCAAAGATTAGAAATCTAATTTTGAGTAAAAAAACAAAAAACAAATAGTTGGTATTTGAGCCCAAAGACTAGGGGGATAGAAATAGAATTTTGAGCAAGTAGTTTTATTTTGAGGAGAAAAACATAAATTTAAAATAGCACTTATGTCATGGATATAACAAAAGATAGACTATTGAAGTCAAATGGTTAGGAAAAATATGAAGCCTTCTGAAGTTAACACCTAGCTTTGAAATTGTAAGACTTTTTTTCAGCACAAACACATTTGTACAAAATGTAAGTCTTTGTGTCCATTTTTTTTTTGAAGGGCAGATTTGGCTTATTATTAGACAATTATCAACTTTATGACTTGTCTCTAGGACTTCAACAAGACTAGATTTTCGAGGAGACATCCCTTATTAACAAGGGTGCCTGAACGATGCACATTTGTATACCTAACCCTTAACTGTACCCCACAATCTTATAATAAAAAATATGTTTTTAAAAAAAGACTAGATTTTGATTTCTATAAAAATGTGACCCATTTGGATGTGTAGCTTAATTTACCTATCTGCACTGCCAACACAGTGAAAATTTTCTCTTAGTTTGGAATTACCTCCATTTTGGCAGATACTGAGCACAAGTGCTACCTTTTCTCATTTTTGCACCCAGAGCAGACCTCACTAATCGATAACAGCCCTCTTTTCTACTGGGAACAGATGCAGGCTGCCAATACTTCTACAGGCAGTCACTACTAATCAGTCAGAATTGGCACACAAGATGAAAAGCCCTTGCCATTCAAGGCAATAATCACATATAATGGCAATCTCATAGATGTGAGTTCCTGGAATAGCCAAAATGACAACACCTATTATAATTGCCTCTTCAAATTTTATATTTAATATTCTCTTTTCCTACATTACAAACAAAAAGAATAATGTAATGCAAAGTAGGTTCAGCTTGGGGGAAGAAAAAAAAAAACTTCTAACATTTTTGCATTTCTTTGTGGCTCCAAGATCCAACTTGTTGTTGCACAAAAAGAGCCATCATTTAAATTCACTAACTTACAGCTCAGTTCATATTTATTTCCTCCAAAAAAAGAAAATACAACCTTCATAGTACAATTTTACTATTATTAAATCACTCTTCCATGGGGCAGATACTTCTGAATGTTCAACGTCTTTTGTCCTGAATACTGATACTAATGAATGTCCTTCCATGGAATGAAATATTCTTAATCTTGAAAGAGTTATATTTATAGAGGAATAATTTATCTTAAGTCACATTAAAATAAGTAAATCCATGGCAGCACAGTTAAATTCATAAGAGCAAGAACCTATCATTACTCTCAGATTCTCTTTGGATCTCTGCTAAATTGAGGACTATGCAATTTATGAATACATATTTTTTGGTTAAACAAACCCTAGGAAAATCATGTTTATGCATCAAAAACCTGTTATTAAGAGCTCAAAATGTAAACTTCTTATTATAAGATTTGAATTTTTTTCCAACTGCAACAATCCTTAGAATTAAGAATGATTTTCTATTTCCTTTTGTGGTAAGGTACAATCATATCATGCTTTACTTGAGATGAATATAACTGCCTATAGTTTTAATCGTTATTGTAGAATAGAGTTGTTTCACAAAAATGTCAGTGTATGCTGTAGAGTGGGTAGTGGGGTAAGAAACTCAAATGAGATCAGCAAATAGCTTTTGGGCTATTTCTTCCTCCTCCTTAGGCAGTGGGACCATACCTGCAGTGGTCTTGGTTAGACCCAGGAGCACTGGGGCGGAGTACTCACGATGGGGTGTGGAAAGAAGTAAATTCCAAAAGTCTCTCATGCAGTGAATATTTATTGATGTTTGCTGTGTGCCAGGCAGTGTCCTTGAACTCTGGGGCACTATCAGACAACAAAAATATGTATACCTAGGGACAGTGGCTTACAGCCCATGAATGATTCATTTTAAGTTTCTCTTTTTTCCCCAATAGTTGTTTATTTTATTTATTTTAATTGACAAATAAAATTATATATATTGTGGTACGCAACATGATATTTTATTGTATGTATACATTGTGGAATGGCTAAATCAAGCTAGGGAACATATTTATCACCTTTCATACTTGTCATTTTTTTGTGGTCAGAACACTTAAAATCTACTCTTAGCAAATTTCCCAGTATACAATTCATTGTTATTAACTATCACCAGACTGAATA
The DNA here is from genome assembly GCF_000164805.1 of Carlito syrichta. Taxonomy (NCBI): domain Eukaryota; kingdom Metazoa; phylum Chordata; class Mammalia; order Primates; family Tarsiidae; genus Carlito; species Carlito syrichta. The sequence goes on from NW_007245638.1 coordinate 467,718, forward strand.
AGAGATATCTTGAACTTATCCCTCATTCTAACTGAAATTGTGTATCCTCTGACCAACATCATCCCAATCTTTCCACCCCTGATCCCTACTCCTAGCCCATGGTAACCAACATTCTACTCTCTGCTTCTGAGAATTCAACTTTTTTAGAGTCCACATATAAGTGAGATCATGCAGTGTTTGTCTTTCTGTGCCTGTCTTCTTTTATTGAGCATAATGGCTTCCAGATTCATTCACATTGTCCCAAATGATAGGATTTCCTTCTCTTTTAAGACTAAGTCATATTCTATTGTGTATATATGAGGAGGGACCCAAAAAACTGGAATTTATTTATTAAAAACTGTATATGTATTCTTACATGTTTAAACTTCAGTCAGAGTCAAAGTACTCTCCATCTGGTACAATGCACTGAATGAGACACTTTTTCTACTGCTCAAAGCAATCTTTGAATGAACCAATTTGGATGCCTTTTAATGCTTCTGTTGTTTTTTGTTTTACCTCTTCCACATTGCTAAAACATTTCCCTTTGAGGACTTTTTTCATCTGGAGAAGCAAACAAACAAACAAAAATCTCAGGATCAAGATTGGGTGAATAGGAAAGGTGGGGTATGGGGTCATGTCATTTTTGGTCAAAAACTGCTGAATACTCAGTGTGGTACGGGCTGGTGTGTTGCCATGGTGGAAGAACCAGTCACCTGTTTGCCACAACTTTAAGTGTTTCTTCTGCAAATTGTGATAAAACCTTCTCAAAACTTCTAAATAAAAACTTTGGTTAATGATTTGATCCAGAGGAACAAATTCTAGGTGTACTACAAGGGGGTCACCCTTTTAAAGATAATTCCAGTGTTTTGGGTTCCTCTTCGTATACCACATTTTCTTTATTCAGTTACCCATTGATGGACCTTTAGATTTCTTTTGAATGGAGGTCTTTGGGAGCAGAGACCAGGCTTCTCTAGTGCACTGTTGGTCCCCAGCAACTAGCATAGTAGGCACCAGTGCTGGTACATAGTAGTTGCCCAATAAACACATGTTGACTGAATCAATTATACCGAGGGAGAGGGAAGAGTCAGTGTTGAGTAAAATGAGATTTTGCACATTCCTATTGTAGACAAGGAGCTCTCAAAAGACAGGATATAAGTCTGCTATCTCCATGTTCTGAGATCCTGGTATTATTTGGGCATGCAAAAAATTTTTGCCGAATAACTTTAGAGGTAACCAGGAACAGATGAGAGGTAAGTAGGTGTTAGGGTGTGAAGCAAAAGAAAAGGCCAGAGCATAAAGCAACTTTAGAGCACTGTGATTTTTGAATATAGATATACAAAGTACCTTTCCTTCTCTCAAGTGCAAGTTGAGAGTAGGGGTGATTTAGTTGGTCTACACATTCCATTCATCATTATTCCTTGTGCCAGCCTCTGGTACACCTTGGGCAAAGGCAGAGAAAGGAGAAGACATTCCCAAGTGGAACAGGACAAGCCAAGCAGCAAGAAAGATTCAGGCAGGCGTGAAGTGATGGATGAGGGGGATATCTCTCTCTCTCTCTCTCTTTTTTTTTTTTTTTTTTGAGTTGGAGTCTCACTCTGTCACCCAGACTGGAGTGCAGTGGCCGCTCCCGACCTGCTGGGCTCCGGCGATCCTTCCACCTCAGCCTTCCAAGTAGCTGGAACTACAGGCGCGCGCTACCATGCCCGGCTAATTTTTTTGATTTATTGTAGAGATGAGGTCTCGCCTGCCCAAGCGGGTATCGAACCCGTGGGCTCAGGCAATCCACTTACCTCTTAAAAGGCCTGTGGGGGCGTTTATTCCTTGGAATCCCTACCTTCCAGGAAAACTGTGCAGCAACCTCAACAAGATGGAGCAGCACCGCCATGAGGCCGAGAACTGTGGGACCGCTCACCAGAGCTCCCCGGCTGGCTGACTGGTAAACGCTTTCACTGCATCCTCCTGCCTCTTTTCCTAGTGCAGCCTGGAGTTGTTGACTATGTCCTGATGGGCTGACTTCATCTCCTTTGCATGGGATTTCAGTGTGTTGACTTCGTGCCAAAGATCAGTGGGTTTTATAAACTTTGATAAAGCAGTAGAAGAAGCAAGTTTCACATACTGTCACAATCATATTTTCATATTGGGCAAGGAGAACAAGTTTAAGTGGTGTTACAAAGCATATTTATTTATGCAGACGCTCTTTTTATCCTTTTCTCGACAGGATATTGGCACCACATTTGAAATAGGGAGAAAAAGCAACATGTTCCCATTTCTCAATTCCTTTACTGCCAACTTTGAATTGAGACTATCTTCAAGATTTTGAATCTCTTCAGCGTTGATCTACTGCTAGCTTCTGGTAGAGAAATGGAAACAATAGAAATCTTAAACTGAGACAGACAGAGACTTGTAGTGGGCATTTCCTCTCCTGATGTTTTTACAGACAGAAAGGAGAGAGGAGTCACATGTTATTCTCTGGCTTGGTCTGGCCAGCCATCCCCAGAAGGCCCATTCATTCCAGAAACTTCCGTGATGCCCAGCCAGCTGCCATTTCTGTCTATCACAGACAAGGATGTACCATTGACCAACTGTGTAACTTAGGTCAAATTATTTAATATCTCTTGCCTCTGTCTTCTTATCAGTAAAACGGAGATAAGAGCAGAGTTTAATACCTAATTTGTTACAAGGATTAAAAGAGAGTGTGTCTGTCAAGTGCTCCTAAGAGTGGTGCCTGCATCTGATGACCAACCAATAAATGCTAGCAGGTATTAATATTATTACTACTCTTATTGTTGCATGTATATAGAAGAGATGTCATCTTTGTGCCTCGAATTGAAGGGCTGGAAAGTTGGGAAGGAGAGGAGATGAAGTCTTCCCTTTTCTTCCTATATCGCACTGGGCCTGGGGGACACCTGTCTCTTTGAGTTTTACTTGTACAGGTTCAGCTTTACCTCCCTGTTATCATTTTCTATAATTGGTGTAGCAAATTATTATAATGCAGCAGCTTAAAACAGCACAAATGTATTATTTTAGGGTTTTGGAAGACAGAAATAAAAAGTAACCTGATTTAGGCTAAAATTACGGTGTCAGCAAGGTTGCATTTTTCTCCTCTCTTCTAGCTTCCAGGCGTTGCCTACATTCCTTGGCTCATGGCCCCTCCTCTGTTTTCAAAGTCAACATCGTTAGACTGAGTCTTCTCGTGCTGCTGTCTCTCTGGTTCTCTCTCTTCTGCCTCCTTTTTTTCCTTATAAGTATCCTTATGATTACAATGAGCCAATCCAGATAATCCATGACAATCTCCCCATCTCAAAGTCAGCTGATTAGCAACCTTAATTCCATCTGCAACCTTCATTCCCCCTTGCCATCTAGTTTCATTTCCCAGGTCTGCAATCACAAGGTACCATTGAGTAGGTGGCTTAAAACAACAGAAATGTGTTGTCTCACAGTTCTAGGGGCCAGAAGTCCCAAATCAAGGTGTCAGCAGGGCCACGCTCTCTCTGAAACCTCTAAGGGAGGATCTTTCCCTGCCTCTTCCTTGCTTCTGGTAGTTTTCCAGTCATCTTTGACATTCCTTGGCCGACTGCAGCACTCCACCGTCTGGCTGCAGGTCACATGATGTTCTCCCAATGTCTCTCTGGGACTTCACTTGGTTGTCTTCTTATGAGGACCATAGTCATTTTGGATTAGAAGCCCACCCTACTCCAATATGACCTTATCTGAACTAGTTGTATCTGCAGTGATCCTATTTCCAAATAAGTTCAAATCTGGAGGTACTAGAGATTAGGACATAAACATATCATTTGCGGGGAGGGGGGATAGTTTAACCTGTAATATCACATAACTTAACAAATTCACAGGCTCTGGTGATGAGGACATGGACATCTTTAGGGGGTCATTATCCCATCTACCACACCTCCCTTCATGTCTCTCTCATTTCTGATCAAGAAGCCAGGTGACAAGCAGAGTGAAGGGGTTGAGGGACTTATGTTTCTTCCCAGCCTCAAGGTGCTAACTTTTCAATGTCTATTACTGCAAGAAGAGACAAAGCCCAAATGACCCATGCTGAACAGCTAGACACGGTGTTGTCAAAAGAGGTTTTAGTCCACAGCAGTAGGGGATGGGAGATGGAGAGACAGGAGAAAAAGGAAGAAATTAAATCCCTGACAACATATGGTCAGATCTCATCCCAACTGAGCTTGCATGGAAGGTGTCTGAATCCGTTCTTGGAAGTGTCTTTTCCCTCCTGTTCGGTGAAGCTTGCTCCATATTGAATTGCTTTTCTTCCCACACCCCCACCAACCACCAGCTCCCTTCAGCTGCCATTGGCCTCTGTTCCTCTGCTGATATTTGAAGCATGTGCTTGGGTCTCACTTTTCCAGCAAAATCTTTTTTTCCCCCTCGCATCGATTCACCAATTATCCACATAATCCTCACTCTCCAATTCCTCCCCTTACAACAAAACAACAACAGAAATTAAAAGCATAAACCAAAAGAACAGAACACCTTCGGCCTGCCCAGCATCCCTGAGAGAGAAAAACCTATGTATTAACAAGAAGGATGATCTGTTCTCTATTTCTTTTTCAGTAGGAAAACATACTCAGGATTTTATTCCATAAAGAGGCCATATTTCCTCAGTTTGTAGGGTCTTTATTGTTCCAAAATGGACTTACTTTGAACTAATCTTGTTCATGCAAGTGAAATGTGGTATACGAGTAAGAAATGCAAGTTCAGTTCTACATATGCATTTGACTATCTGTAAGGCTGTTTTATCTGACTAACCTTAGGGAATTTACTTGGTCTCCTCAGGTCTCAGTTTCCTTATCTGTAAAAGGAGAATTTTTTTTAAGTACCTAGTTTATAGGTTTGGGATGATGATCAAAGACACTAATAACAATATCGAGCACTTGCTGTGCTGTGTGCCAGGCACTGTGTTCAACACTCTTCGTGGATTATTACATGAGATTGTACAATGTCACTTAGCACTGAGTCTGATGCACCATAAACTGTCAATGAATGGTCACTATTTTTGTGACTTCATGACTTGCTCGATCCAATCTGCCACCAGCAGCTAAGTATTCTTTCTGTCTATTATGTCCAGTCTCAAAACCAGCTCAGAATCCTTCGAAAGACCCCCGGTTTCTCTGGGGGTTTATCTCGGACATTATTGTACTACATTTTGTGTTCAATGAGTCAGAGCCAAAGGACTTGGTTGGTGAAAAATTTAAATCAGATCGGGAAGAGTCAGCAATCTCCATCTCCCCCACTGTTCGGCGCGGCACCTTTGCCACCAGGTCAGGGAAATCATCAGTCCCGGGGAGCAACTACAAAGCTGTTTCCAGAGCCAATTTCCCGCTGAACTGTGTGTTACACTCTTAGCAACATTCCAAAAATTATACTCACTTCAAAGCCGGCTTTGATCTGGCCCCCCTCCCTCTCTCTCCCCAGCCTTTGCCGAGGAGCGAATCTCCAGGAGTAGAGTTCACCTTGAAAGGCTGAGATGCCTGTGAGCAGAGCTCGGATCTTCCTGAGAGGAAGGGAGGGAGGCCCCAGAGCCAAAAAGAAAAAAAAGGAAAGGAGATCCGTGGGAGGCCTCACTTATTCTGCGTGGCCCACTGGCCTTGACTCGGTAGCTCAGTTCCTTCCCAGGGTGAGCAAAACCGCCAGCCCAGGCGCTGGATCCACAGAACAGCCACAGCCGCTGAGGATCGCAGCATTGGTGGCCTCACCTGTTCTGGATGTTGTTTCTTAAACAGGGAGCTGCTTGGGTTTCTCCCTCAAGGCCTGCGTTCCAAAGTGTGTGACCCTAACGCAGGGTTAGGAGGGGGCAGGGAAGAAAAGCTTTCCCTGGAGGGGAGACAGTAAGCCAGCACCTTTCAAACAGAGAAAGGCTCTTATTTGATAGCATCAGGCATCGGATGCACCTGACAATTTTTTGAAAGAAGGAATTCTCACACGGCTTATTTTTTTCTCCTCCTTACCCACTCCCTTTCCCTCACTCCAGAGTTTCCACATGGAAACTGAAGTAGATAAGAGACTTGCTCAGCAAGCAAGTTACCGGTGGAATCCGGGGTGATTTGCAAAAGAGAATTCCCTCAGAAGCCAAGCAAAGGGAAAGGGGCAGCTTGATGCAAATGTATCATGTATCGATGAGGCGTTGGGGGTCTCTGGGGGTTATGAGTACTGAGTACGCTAAACCCAGGAGATACGTAGCAGGGACTCCATTTGTGGATGGGGAATCTGGAGGCGTCCCTAGACAGAGATTCTTTTAATATGAGTTACCAAGTTTGAGGAACTTATTTCCACCTCAGGGGAGAAAGAGCAAGGATGTCTGTCTAATGATAGGCTGGGGGAGGAGCAAAGTGCTGCCACCTGTTTGCTTGTGACCTTGAAAACCCCACCTCACCTGTCCAAGTCTTACGGTCCTTGCCAAATGGGGGTTTGGTGGTGAGAATGAATGATAAAAATTCATTTAAAGCACTACTCCCTGTAACTGACACAGAGTCTGCCCCCAAAAGTCATCATTCCATTGGAGTAACAAAAGAAGTCTTCTCTGTAAGGTGTCCAATATGCGTTGACTAGATTGAGTTAACTTTAAAGATACATAATATTTCAACATGTTGAAGAAAGTCTCTATAAGGGAACCTTGTGACAAATTACTGTGTCAAATGAAGAATCTGACCAGGCATGGTGGCTCATGCCTGTAATCCCAACACTTTGGGAGGCTAAGGAAGGAGGATCGTTTGAGGCCAGGAGTTCAAGACTAGCCAAGCAAGATAGTGAGACCTCCATCTCAACATGAATAAATAAATAAATAAAATATAAAATGAAGGATCTTTTTGAAATTATCTCAATATTATTCTGTTATTATTATTATTGGTGGTGGCATTATAATTGGCTGTAGAGAACAACAATAATGACAACTTCCATTTACTGATCTATAACATTTGGTACATAGCACAAAGTTAGTGCTCAGTGAAGCTTAAACAATAGTGAGATGACACATTGCCTGCTTTTCAAAACATTGATTTCTATATGCATTTTTGGCTTTGCATCTATGAGATCAAGGAGTGTTTGTTTATATTTCTTTTGTTTATAAAAGCATAGCGGTTATGTTGAGTGAATAAAAACAGTGACCACCAGTCCTTAAAAGGAAGCTCTGAGATGTGTATTGAGAAAGCACAGACGATTTTCAGGATGTGGCTGATTCCCCAGGACACACTACATCATACTGACCATTCTGGTCATTAATAACCACCCTACACTTTAAGCCCATCAGAAACAAGATGCTGCCCTCCCATGGGAGAACCATGGGACACGTTACCACTGGCATAACCTCCCTGTAAGCTCTACCCACTGAATTAGCAAGCTGCCACGATTACGCTAGACAGGGCCACAGCTGAGCCCACAGTTTGATTTTTGTCACCATAAAATCAGGACTAGCATTGACAGTAGAGTAATTAGGAATGAATTCTCAGATCTTGACTTATCAAGCACACTGCCAGAGAGGGAGGCAGGAGCTGCGTGCCAGTGTTATGGAAGCTGAGATGGTGACTTTGCAGCCTGACCTCACTCTTAATCTTTCTATCAGAAAGACCAGTAAGCATTTGGCCAGAACCTCCTGTGAGGCTGACAACCAGAGCAGTTCGTTTAGGAATTTTTTTTTTTTTTTTTGTAGCCTGTAGGCACTTAGAAGAAAAAGGAGCAGGAAAACGGAGCCAATATGGAAGCAAAGTTACCACGGGGACAAAATGTTCTTCTGAGCAGCTTGAAATGAGCATAATTTCGGAGAATTTCTGCAATAGCGAGTTAATTCATAATTGGGTTTGCTGAGCAATCAACAATGTGTTGCTTGTATTTTCATATGCTGGGAGCATATGACTCCGTGTGTGCGCGCGTGTGTATTACGATGCTCCAGTACTTCGATACTTCACTAATGTGCAATCTCTATTTCTTGCTTTTGTCTGGGGGCCTCTCATATTACATTTAGATTGTATCCTTTATCATCCCAAATTGACATTTATGCTTTTACTTCTATTGTTTCCCTAGCTTCTCCCTGGTATGGATCAACAATTTGTTTTAATCTGTGTCACTTCTCTTATCTCCCTCGACACAGAGGAGCAGTCATTTTGCACCGCCATCCGCCTACAGAGGTTGTGTTATCGAGAGTGTGGTGGGGTCCCTCACCCTCCCCCCACTGTCTAAAGTGCTGGTGAATGTTAATTGCTTTTCCAGCGAGTTTATAAGAATGCAGAAACCACTGAATGCAGCTTGACTGGTTTTGATGAAAGTAATGGAATGCTAGTGCCTATGAATAAATAAATCTGATTTACATAGAGGACTATTGTGGTGGTGGATAGGAAACCTTCGAATGCAAGCAAATTATAGTTTAAGGACACATTATTCCTCAGTTTTTATTCTGAGTGAGGGAGAAGAGATCAGTTTCCTCGGGTTTCCACAGGGGGAGGTGGAGAGGTGATCCCTCAACCTGCGAGGAAAAATGCTTTCTGAGAGCCGCCTTGGTCTGAAACTTAAGGGAGAAGCGTTTTGTTTGGAAAGAATCTGTGTTTCTACACGCGGCTTCCTGAAATCCCTTTACAGAAAGCGGAGAGAACAGCAAGCGGTGAAGAATCTATGAGTAAGACTGAAAAATGTTTTGAGTGCCTATCAGAAGTACATTGGCAACAGAACCAGGGAACACAGAGGGACAAGATCACCACCATTGCTGGGTCAAGTTTATTTGTGTTTCCTGAATTCCTGCAAGAGTGTGGATACTCGAAATGGAATGAATCATGACATTCTTGTTTTTCAGATGACACAAGGCAAAATGTGGTGAAAGTAAGAGTGAGAACATCAGGGTGTCTGCTTTTCACAGTGCCTGAGGATTGTTCTGGGATGGGTCCATCTGGCAGGAAAGGAGATGGGAGGAGGCCACAGGATTCACAGTTTGTAGAAGCCTAGACTAAAGAAGCGAAAATGCTAGAAGTCATCCTATTAGTGGTTTCTGATAAATGAATGAATATTATACATCAAAATTCAATCACTCAAAAAAAATTTTGTATGAGCCAAGTACCATTGTAGCTATGAGGATACAGCAACAAATAAAGCCAAGTCACAGGTTGCAGAACACTTACCTTTAGCCGTTGGCAAATTCTAAACGCTAAGGGGATAACTGAGGGAGAGCTTGGAATTTGACTACCAGACTCAAGTAGGTAAGATTCCCAGAAAACAGGAACTTCTTTTCATATTTAGTGTCATTCACAATGTGACAGCATCCACAGTGACTAAGAGAACATCCCAGAGGAACCCAGGGTACAAGTTAGGAGTTAAATAAAAATCATCAACAACAAAAACAAACACCTAGCATAGCTTTCCCTTTCCTAGGTCCTCTGTCTATACATGTATTTGAAGTTAGGTTATTATCTTCTATCACCCACACTTATCTCCCAGGTTCTTCTTAATCATTTCTCAGGTCTTGATGATGTATTGATAGGCTATAGATTAAATATGAAATTACTGCAAATCTCAAGTACCCAAAGATTTATGGACTGAGGCTTAGGCCTTATATCAAACCCAATCATCTAGGAAAATATATGAATTCACCATAATATTAAAAATTACTGGCAGCATCTTTATCTTATCCGATTGGTGTTGTCCTGATGATAAGCCCCAGTAAGCAGAGAGAAATCGTGTGATAAATTATGGAACAGACATTGAAAAATATATTTATTACATTTGGATGTGCAAGGTTCTCACTCGCTGTGCACAGAATAAAGAGAGTTTATTTTTTTAATGCCCAGTTTGGTTCCAAATATTGTGGAGTTTCTAAAGACTAGCTGATCTTCAGTTGGTCCCATTCACGGGAGCTAAGAGCATAGGTGAGAAAACAGTGTAATAATTGCAATTAAACTATTTGCTCTAAAAGAAAGAGTTTCCTGGTCAACATGAAAGATATGTGCTAGACTAGAATTTGTTACACTCTGCACAGCTTTTTCCTCTCCAGAATTTTCTAGAGAGCCTAGATCCATGTTCCTTAAAGTGTGGTCCATGGACCAGCACATTGGCAGTCCCTGGGAGCTTTTGAGAAATGCAGACTCCCTGAATTAGAGTCTGTCCCTTAAAAAGATCCCCAGGTCATTCATATGTACATTACTGTTTGAGAAAGGCAGATTTGGAGGCAAATCATGCTATTGTTGACAGGAAACCAGACAGGAGGAAGGAAGTTCTTTATCTCAGAGAGGCAGCTTAATGGGAGACAGCAAAAATCATACTAATAATAGACAAAAATAGCAAAACCATAAAATCATGATTAATGTTTATTGGGCACTTATGAAGAAATTGTGTAAAAATAAGGTGACCTCATATAATCTTCATGAAGACAACCCTGTAGGAATACTAACATTATCCCTACTTTGCATATGAAGAAATGAAGGCTGAAAGGATTAAAAAACTTTCCCTGGGTATCAAAGCTTGTACGTAGCAAAGCCAGGATGCACACCCACATCTGTCTGATTTTTTAACTAACCACTTCAGTCAAGTCCCATGAGTCAGAAGTGCTAGTGGACAGTGTCAACCATATGGGTGGGAAATATTAGAATACTGAAAATAAAATAACTCATGGAGTTATATATGGAAGGAGAAAAGGATAACCAGCAAAATAATCTTTTAGGGTCTACTAGAATACGTCTCCCTTTGAGAACCCCAGCTGGAAACCTGCCATCAAATCATTCTTGGTTCCTCTTTTTTCAGCATGGCCTATAACCATAAGACCTCTGATTTATGCCTCATCCCTCTTAGTATCTTTTGACTGTGTCCCTAGCTCTTGAAGTCCATTCTTCTGTCCTAGTTTAGTCCTTATCATCTATAGCTGGGTCTAGAGCACATGCTCCAGATTGACCCCTGCAGCTCTAGATGCCCTATTCCACCATTAATCCCAACCATCAATCACTACTATCTTCTCACCCACCATGTTGCTGTTAATCATCACTATCTTCCTAAAAGCCAATCCATCCATGCTCTTTCCCTATCTGACTGTGTGCTAGATGCTAAAACACAGGGCTGATAAAACATATATCCTGCCCTCAAGACAGTGACAAGCTCTAGGAAAGTCCTCACAGTCTGCCTGGTCTGCCACTCTACCTTGTGTCCCTCTCCCTGTGCCTTCACCCAACATGAGTCCTGCATTTGTTTTTATACATATTCCTTACAGGTGAGCAGAATCAGGAGCAGCCACCCTCAGCCTCTCCCCAGTCACTCTCTTTCCACAGCCTGGGACAGTCTTTCCTCCTCAATGATTCAGTGAACTCCAACCCATCATTCAAAAGTCAGCTCAGTTGTGCCCGCCTCCATGAAGCCTCTTCCTTAGCATTACCTCAGTGGAAGTACTCACTCCCTTCACTTTGAGATCCAACAACATTTTTCGTCCTTTTTTATTGACCCTTCTAGATCAGGATTTGTATTCCCACCATGTCTCTGGAACAAAGAAAGGGCAAGAAAAGGGTAGAAAGATTTACAGGTTCAAAACCTGGACTTTCAAATCTGTTGTTGGGTTTAAGATGGTTAGATGCAGCTTCCAAGGCCCCTGTCTCTTGTACTCTAACAAAAGTCATATGAAGAGGGTGTGGAGTGTTTACGGATCTTAACTGATGATCTGAGGATACCACCTGGCCTACCTACTGCCTCTTTGCCAACAGTCTTGTTTGCATCTGAATAGAAAGAGGATAATTTAAATTACCTGTAATCTCAAAACTTCTACTGGTGAGGTAGAAAGATAACTTAGGTGACTCCAAATCAAAATTCTGTCCCCAGGAGGGTAAGGTGTTAGATTGAGGTCCTAAGTAATATTCTGGGTTTCATGGTAAATGACTGCCACATGTATTAGCTTGTTTACTTCTCATATTAGTCCTGTTACAGTGTTCTAACTTTCATTTTACAGATGAGAAAATCAGGGTCTTAGATATGTTGAATATTTTGTCCACATAGCTCCTTCTCCTGCTTGTGAGTAGGGGAACTGGACATTAACTCTCCAGCAGGAAGCCTGGGAAGTCTTGCTATCCTGGGCTGCCTCTGTCTCTTTTTACTGGCCATCATCTTTCTATCAGACATTCTCAGGGTGTATATGTCTCAATACAAAGAGACAAAGTATGATTTTAAAGCAGAAAGATGCCAGAATAAACCACAAAGTCTATCTGAAAACTTCATAATCTTGTTGTGGTGGGAGCATGCCTTGATGTTTACATGTGTGACCAGTTGTCAGTGCAGACAGTGTGTCCAAGTCCTGGATCTCCTTATTTCTGTTTTCCTATCTCCTAAATGCACCCTGTGGAGGAAGCAATGCTTCCTTTTAGCCCAGGAATCTGATTGCATCATCTCTGCACATCCAAACACTGGTCCCATATTCATCTTCATATGTATTCCTCACAGGTAAGCAGAATCAGGTGCAGTTCTTGGCTCTCAGGCCCAGATTGCTGCACACAGATGACAGGCAAGGTGCTCTTGCTAATGCCTCTGCCAGTGTCGCGGGGACCAGCTCTGATCCATTTCTGTCTATGGGCGCTTGCCAGGAACCATTCAGGCGAGTCAATAGGATACCCATTGATGGGCCAAACATTGTTTTTCTCGACAGGAGCATGCAGAGTGGGCAAGAATGTCCAACTGGCTGGATCTGACCTGTCAGCCAATTTTTATCTCTCCAGGCAACAGTTTAAAAATGGTAAAATATTTAGAGTTCATGACATAGGTTAACGCTTCTTTCAACACAGGGTGTCAAAAGCATGAAGAAAGTATTCATCTGAACCAAAGAGACTCCACTGAAATGGACACATCAGAAACACATGAAACTTATTCCCCAGCACTGTTTGCCCAAGAGAAGTAGGAAGATCGCCTGCATTAGAAGCACTGGAGAGCTTGAGATTGCATGTCTTGTGTAATGCTGCTTGCTAGATGCAAAACTTGGGGCTTTTACTGAGGATCTGATTCCAAGTCTAACCCATATTTGATCACAAAAATGTCTCAGTACCCCTTTTCTACAGTACCTTTAGGTAGAAAGGAAAAAAATTATAATAAACCAGGGCCAGGCATGGTGGCTCATACCTGTAAACCCAACACTTTGGGAGTCTGAGGCTGGAAAATCACTTGAATTCAGGAGTTTGGGACCAGCCTGGGTAATGTAGCAAGACCCCATCTCTACAAAACATTTAAACAAACAAACAAACAAATATTTAGGTGTCATTTTATAATGACCTGAATGGCTAAAAATTAAAAGACTGACAATACCAAATACTAGTAGGGATGCAGAGTACCTCACATTACAGTGGTGGTAGGAGTATAAACTGGTACAATCATTTTGGAAAGTTATTTGGCATTCTCTTTTATAGTTAAGCATATACCCAGCAATGTGTAGTAGTCTTATGTAAGAGTAATCTTACATATTGACCCCCACCTGCAAAATAAAAACATACGTCCAGATGTAGATTTATGTATGACTATTAATGGAAGCTTTGATACTCAATAATGCCAATCTGGAAATAAATCAAATGCTTATCCACACATGAATGAATAAACAAACTCTAATAACATCATAGAATGGAATACTATTCAGCAGTACAAAGGGATGAGTGACTGAGAACTCAACAGTGTGGATCAACCTCAAAAACATCATGCTGAGCAAAAGTCAGACATAAAGTAGTACTGGCTTATCTTTCCATTTTATAAGTTCAAAACATGTAAAACTAATTTATGATTAGAGAGACCATAGTGTAACCTCTAGGGGCCAAAGGTTGCCTGGAAAGAGGTACCAGGGATCTTTCTGGGGTGATAGAAATATCCTCTATCTTGAGAGAACTGATAGGTACATAGGTATCTCCGTTTATCAAACCTTTTCAAATTATATATGTAAACTAAACCTCAATTTTTAAAATTGGAAGTGGAAGGGAAATAGCCGTGGCTATAAAAGAGCAACAGGAAGGACCTTCTTAGTGGTGGAAATGTGTATATGCTGTGTCAATGTCAGTATCTTAGTTGTGATATTATATTATTGTTTTATAAAAATGTTGCCATTGGAGGAAGCTGGACAAAGGGTACTTGGCCTCTCTCTGCATTATTTTTTACAACTGCGTGTGACTCCACATTGTCTCAAATGAAAAAATTTAATTAAAACAAAACAAAACTTAGTATCACAGCTTGGAGTTTAAATTTTGTCCTATTTGTGTTTGTATGTGTGTATGTTATGTGCATGTATGCATATTACATGCATGTATTATAGGAGAGAGAAGAAGAGGAGGCTTTTTTTGTTTTGGGGGGTTTTTTTTAGTTGGAATCTCACTCCATCGCACAGGCTGGAGTGCAGTGTCTCTCTCACAGCCACCCCAACGTCAACCTACTGGGCTCAGAAGATCCTTCAGGCTCAGCCTTCCAAGTAGCCGGAACTACAGGCACATGCTACTGCACCCAGCTAATTTTTTGATTTATTGTAGAGATGAGATCTCGCCAAGTTGCCCAGGCTGTTCTCGAACCCATGGACTCAGGCAATCCGCTTACCTCGGTCTTCCAAAGTGCTGGGATTATAGGCTTGAGCAACCGCGCCTGCCCAGAAGAGATTTTTTAAGTGTTTTTAAATTTATTTTCATTTTTGTTTTGATTCCTCTGCAGACGTCTTGTGGGCTCATGGTTTAAAACCTACCTCTCCAATAGGACTGAGTTCATCAGCATAAGGTCAAAAATCTCTATGTCACTTCCTACTTTTCCCCACTATTTTTTAAATCCAAAGTTGCCTTGCAATGCTAGGAACATCTTTCTTGAATGTTACATTATTCCACAAACATTGTGGAACAAACAGTGCCTGTGAGCTTCTTTGCTGTGGAGTTGTGGAACCTGTCAGGCACATGTGATTTTGCACATCTCCCAGGTAATGCAGTGATGCTAATGTAGTCTCCTGGATGCAGAAACACCAGCTGGGTTTATGTCACTCCCTTGGTGGCCTTAAGTGCATAAATCAATCCTTATTTTTATGCCAGTCCACTCGGAAGGCTTCCTTGTATATGCTGCACACAGGGAAGGAGGGCGGGATGCCTCCCTGAGCAATGGTTCGCGTTCGAAGAAAGCAAGTAATACTGGAACCTAGTTAAGGGAGTGTTTTTGTTTCTTTATTTAAATCCCCTGGGATGACTGCTCTGGTTTGGACAGAACTGAGAGTGAGGGGATTCATTAGCCAGAGTGAGGTTGGTGTCAGTCAGGGCAGAAACAGAGTGCCTGCCTTGGCTTGCCTGGGGCTGCAGAATACCATCCTTGAGTCTTTGTTGCTGGCCTGTCTCCTGAGCTCACCCCCCTCTAAGTAGATATAGCCTGGTGGGACCTGCTAGAGTGAGACTGGTGTTCTGATTTACATATGCCAGTGGTGATAAAGGTGTACTTTAGGAAGGCTAAATTTTTTAAAATTATTTTGGCCTGAATATTACCAGCAATATCTTAATATGCCCAAAGATGTCAAGGAGGTGGATTGATAAGGTGTATTCCATTTAGCAGAAAGGAAAACCAGTTAATCACAACTCCTCCTTCTTCTTTCTCTTTTCTTCTTTCTCTTTTCCTCCTCTTCCTTTTCTTCCTCCTCTGCCTCTTTCTCCTCCTCTCCCTTCTAGTCTGGAGTAAGGAGAAATAGTAAGAATCTTAAGGAAAGTGTGAAAGTTATCTTTGTCATTTCTCATCTCTCCTATAAGCATGTTCTTACCCTCTCTAGGAACCCCCTAAATGCCTATGGTTTGCATCTCATTCTCACTCCAACATCAAAACCTACCAATTCTCTTTCCCAGGCCCTCAAAACCCTGAGTTTTTATAGGACACTGGATGACAATTAGACTAATTGTGTAACATGATGCTTTAGCAAATTTGAAGGTATTCATTTCCTCTAGGCTCACAAAGGATATTTCTAATATAATCCCAGGCACCATGGTAGCTGTTGGAGAGAGATTTTTAGACAGATAGCTAGAGCTTTCATGTTCCCAAAATCACATCCAATGAGAACTGCATATTTAATTATTTGGTGATTACTGAAGATGGGGCAATATACCTATATTATCCCCTGGCCATAAAAGACACCAAAATATTTGTTGAAGGAGTATGTGAAGAAGAGCAAGAGTCATTTCTAGACTTTTCTAAGAGCATTTGAGAAATGCCACTTAGAGGATGTTAGAGCCTGCCTTGCTTGCCAATGCAATTGTCTTATTCTAGAAAACTTCAAGTTCATGCAAAAACCATACGTTTTCATTATGTGATCATCAGAAGAAGATACTTCCAGAATACACTACACATTCCCTTTCCTTTTCACTTACCATGTTCTGTTGAAGTTATCTCTCGCACTGGACTACGAACTCCTACGGAAGGGAACTATATTTTAGATACCTTTATGTTTTTAGTGTCACGCCCAGCCCCAGTTCACAATAGATGCTTAATAAATGACCATTGAATTTATCAAGTACTATTTCTAGTTCATTTTTGGAAAAGATTGCCATAGAATGGATTGTCAAAGAAGTTGGAGTCTGGACCTGAAGGAGCTCAAGAGATGTTTTTCAGTGATCTTATTGCAGATCCCTTTGACCCTTACAGGGGAGAGTGGATTCTGATCAAGGTCAGTCGTGAGCCACAAGCAAGAATAGAGACTGATGAAATTGGTAGGGGAAGATTTATGAAACTTTTCTGTGTGGCTCAGGGCTATGTTTTCACGCAAGATAAGAGTTGTTGTGCCTCAGATAGGAGCACAAGTGTGCAGTTCAGCTCTGTCTCTCTGCCTTCTGTCCTCTTCATGCACCAGTTCTCAAGACGACACTGTTATCTTGCCAGAAAATACAGCCCAAAGCATTACAGATGTCTGGTACAAGCGGAACCCATATTAATGGTTATTGCTTAAAGAAGAGGCATGCTCAGATCTCTTTACTGCGCTCTAGGGAAATCGCAATTTTTACTTTCTTCCAGTGAAGACTAGAGACATAAAAAGATCAATTGGGTTTGGTCTACCTCACATGGAAGGGGCTTTTTCAGATGTAACTTAAATGGTAGTTGTGACATGGCCTGAGACACATCCCCATAAATATAGATTTCTAAACACTTAGGGTTTATCAGGGTGCTTAAGGATGCTTAGACACAAAACTTTCCACTTGTAGGAACAAGTAAGTTAGTGATATTGTATGAAGAATTTTTAAAAAAAAATTTTTTTTTTTGTCATGAACTCAGGCTCCCTCCAAAAATTCTGATTTTTAATGTCTGTTGACAGTTAACTTATGGTTTAACCAGAATTAACTGAGCTTTTTTAAAAGAAATGTTTATGCTTAGCTAGTTGCAGACACTGAGTGAATCATTTCTAGAGAAGAAATTTTTTTTAAGAGAAAGCATGATTTATTTTTAAGGTGCCATTAATTGAGCCAATCTGGAATTTCATTAAATGACACTTAAAATTACCCAAAAAAAGCTACTGTTTTTGCTGTCATAAAAAATGGCCAATTTTACCACCTAACTACAGTAAGAATGGCCATCATTAATAAATCAAAAAACAACAGATGCTGGCATGGGTGCAGAACAGTTTCTACGCTGTTGGTGGGAGTGCAAACTAGTTCAACTTCTATGGAAAACAGTGTGGTGATTCCTAAAAGAACTAAAAACAGATTCCATATGATCTGTTATATGACCTGGAGAAACATAAATCGTTCTACCAAAAAGACACCAGCCCACGCATGTTTATTGCCACA
Organism: Carlito syrichta; assembly: GCF_000164805.1. Classification (NCBI taxonomy): domain Eukaryota; kingdom Metazoa; phylum Chordata; class Mammalia; order Primates; family Tarsiidae; genus Carlito; species Carlito syrichta. The sequence continues at coordinate 485,423 of NW_007245638.1, forward strand.
CTGTTCACAATAGCAAAAACATGGAACCAACCATGTTTCCACTGCCCATGGAAAGTGGACTGGATAAAAAAAAATGTAGTACATATGCACAAAGGAGTATTACACAGCCATAAAGAAGAACAAAATCACGGACTTTGCGGCAAATTGGATGGAATTGAAGATCATCATACTAAGTAAACTATCACAGAAGCAAAGAACTGAATACCGCATGTTCTCACTCATAAGTGGGACCTGAACATGAATCACTTTGGCACAAGGGAGGGATTGTCAGTTGCTAAGCACTGCTAGGGGAGGAACAGAAGAAGAGGGGGGCAAGTAACAACACAAAGGGTACCCGATCCTATACCAGGGGGAGTGAGGGCCAGTTGGAGCCCCAGACTTCACCTGCATGTGGCCTACTTGTAGTTAGTCCTTACTTGTGCCCCATATCTCTATAATAAAATAAATTTAATCATAATGAAAAACAGAAAATGGCCAATTTCAAAGCCCTATTGAGCATTACATACACACCCTACAGTGGCATAAGGCTTACTACTTTCCCAATGCCAACTTTAGCTGGGAGGAGTGGTTTGCCTGTGATTCCTCCCAAAAGCAAAAGATCCCAAACAGATGCAACACCATTCTGACCAGGCCTTATGCTATAGGCTCTGGAAATAAAATAGCACCTGTTGTCCCTTAAAAAGCATCGCCATTTGTAATCAGCCCAGGTTCCCTGCTCTAGAGACTGTCAACAGCAAGAGGAACTTTGAAATTGCCTGCCTTTGATGAAAATGAAAATGCTATCCATGAAACATCTCCAGGAAAATAAATTCAGGCCTGACTCCTGCTATGCAAACAGATATACACAGTATCTCCCTGAATCAGCTTTTTCTCATCTGAAATGGAGATACTGTACTTTATTATGATGTCAGAGATTGAACTGGGGTGAGAATACACTTCTGATAATTAAGATCATATCAAGTTTGGAAAGCCTAATTCCTAACAGAAGATATAAGTTTCCTGATGGTGCAGACTCACAGTGCTTATAAATTGGGCCATATAATGGCCACAGAGCTATTGGAACATGCTTGAAATTCCATATTGTAGAAATGTGCAGATAATACCAGCAAGGACAGCACCCCAATCCCATAAACCCATTAAAAAAAAAAAGAAGCCTCTCTCGGAGCAGGCAGGTGGTGCATCATATGTTCCCCGGGTGAGAATGAGCTTCTTGCCTTTAAAAGTAATTGATTTTATAGCAAAACGTGTCAAGAGCACTGGTTTTCAAAATGATTTCGTTCATGAGTGTTGGGAAATAATATATACTGCTAATTGCTTCAGAAATAGCTGGATTATTTAACTTTGGTTCTGATGGTAGTGGGAAGGAAGATCTCGAGCCCTTATGCCTTTTCCCTTATCACAGATTAATAACTGTTTTGAAATTGTGTCTCCTTTTGCTGCTCCAGAGATGAAATCTGCATCCCCTCGCTTTCTTGTATAGGGCACCAGCTCCAGTGTTCTTAGCTCAAACTCTATGAGGCTTCTAAAGATAGCAGTGTGACATTTCTGTTTCAATAAAGCCCAAATAGTAGGTGAGATATAAAACACCAGAGAAGAGAAAAGATGTTTGCTGATTTTCCCACTGTCCATATTGAGCTGCCTAGGTGAACAGTCATAAGCCGGGAGGCTGACTGCTGGTGAGGGAGGGAAGGATAGAGCATTAACTTCTGTGAGGTGTCATTTACTGGACACTTAAACCTGGAATTCCATATTTGAATGTCTCTGTCCTGTACAAACTGATTGTGAGTGGATGTAACGTGGTACCTGTGAAGGGGAATTTGATTATTTCCTTGTTTTATGGTTTTTCCCCCTCAATTTTTTTCTCCAATGAGCTAAAGTGAATGTGCTCATTTAGAGAGTGTCTTTGCTCAAGATATCAGTCCAGTGGAATAAGTGAGAACCATAGTCTGTGATCAACACTAATTGATCCTACCATTTATGTTTGTTTCATCATTCATTCAAACAAACATGCATATATATATATACACACACATAATAAACATACATATGTATGTGTGTAAAACTGAAGTAGACTTTGATGAATTTATTATGAGTCAGCCCATGTGCCTCTTCTTCCGGGAAGCCTTCCCTTATCCACTAGGCCAAGGATCAGCAAATTTTTTTCCATAAAGGTCCAAATAGTAAATATCTTAGGCTTTACATCATGACCACATGTAGTCTCTATCACATATTCTTCTTCTTTACAACTCCTCAAAAATGTACAAAACATTCTTAGCTTATGGGCTGAATACAGTCCATGGGTCATAGTTGGTTGACTCCAAAGCCAGACCAAGTGTCCCTGTGTTACCCACCTCCAGTAGCAGCTTCCACCTTGTATTGAAAAGAGTTCGACTCCTGGAAAGGGGGATCTTATTTTTGAAGGCTTGGCCTAAGCTCTGGCAAGTGTTCACTTTCCAGATAGAAGGTGATCGCCATCTTCCAGTTTTATATAACACCTGGGAAAACAAGGTCACGTTCAGAAACCAGTTAAGTAACAGTTCAGAATACAATGAGTGTTCTTGACAGGCTCTTGGCAACTGACTTTCTGGACTATAACGCTAAGTAGAGAACTAAGTTTCAAAAGCTCCCCCATAAGTTCTCAAAATAGCTTTTAAAAAGCCTTTGCTCTGTGGTTTGTAAGGCCTTCATCTAGAGTCTTGTTTGTTCTTCATCAACATATAATTTTTAAGAAACAGATGTAAAAGAAAAGAAAAAAGAACTTCAGAGATAAACAGCAACAATAGAGAAGGGTGTGTGATATTAGAAATGGTAGACCCAGAAGCTCCCTGAAGATTGACAGCCTGGGCCCAAAGAAGGAGACAAAATAAGTCAAGAGGAGATACACAGCTATATGGCTGCATAGTACAATTGTGTTTGCTCTTAATAGGTTTTCAGTCATCAATTAAATGTTGAATTGTGCTCGTTATGCTCTCCTTAAAAATGCAGCTAAACTTAGCTTCCAATTTTGAATTATTATATCCACACAGCACAGTTAAAATAAAAATATCAAGCACTTGCTGACAGTGAGTTTGGATTGTCTGGGAAGTTAATTCATTAGGACTAACTCACTTATGAATAATGCATTTTAAAAAGCACATTCATGACCCAGGACCACCTAGTATGAGGAGCCAGGGCTGGAGGGTCAGATGACCTGAGCTGATTCTCACTTCCCACCTGAGGCAAGTTATGTTACCAAAGCACCAGGGTTCAGTCTGGGTCTTGTTGCTCACCACACAGAAAGATGGACTCTCTGCGAGTGAGTATTGCCAGAAAGAAGGCTTTTAATTGGGTGATATCAGCCAAGACGAGCAGGAGTTCAGTCTCAAACCTGTCTCCCTGTCCCACTACAGTTAGGAGTTTACATAGTGGAGCAGTAATTTAGAAGACAAGAATTAGGAAGGAGTATGGAAGAGGAGTTGGAAAACAGGGATTGGAGAGGGGTCTGACATCCCCTTGTCTGGATGCAGTGATCTGGTGAGCTGCAGTTTCGTTATACTATAGGCCTGAGGGTTGCCTGTGAAAGGAACTCAAATTAGACAAATGTAAATTTCAAGCTTTAAGACGAAAAGAGTCCATTTCTATGTTTGTTAATAAAAACTGTACCCATAAGTGCTATAAAGAAGTCAGGCAGTTTCAGTCACTTAACCTCTCTAAACCTCAGTCTCCTGATCTGTATAAAGGGCATCTCCCTCCACTCCAAAAGGATCATTGCGATAATTGAAGAAGATCATTTACATAAAGTTCTCAACACCGAACCTAGTAAATACTAAGTGCTCAGAAAAAGTTAGCAATTGTTATTAGAATTACTATGATCAGAATTATTAATGAATAAGTATGAAAATGCATTTGACACACATTGTGCTAAAGGAGACCACAGAAAAATATAAATATGGTGAAGACATCTAGGATTGTACCTTATAGGAGGTGCTACTTTATCTGGAATTATCAAACCAATTTTAGAAATCATGTTACACAGGGATTAATTCTCCCAGAATGCCTATTACCTCTGGTAATCCTAACCTTTCTTTGGTTAGGATGAGAAAGGCTATTTTCTGGAAGAGTAAAATCTGCCCACATAATATTACACCAGATCCTATTATAAACTTCCAAATATTTTGGATTTTTAGCACCCTATCATATTAATTGTGTTATCTCTAAACTATGGGAGAAAGAGGCACAGTAATGGGGCAGAATATTGCATTTTACTTAACTCAAAACCAAACCTCTCTTCCCTAGAAGAGAAAAGGTTCCAATTTTCCCTCCTAAAAGTTTCTTTAAAACTCTTGTGGCTTCAAGCCATAGCTCATTTTAGGACCAAAATGTAACCACAATTGTTGAAACCTTTAAAAGAAAGTACCAGAAAAGGACTGGTTACCCCTGGAAAACAAGTACTGATGACAAGTCTAAACACTGATGTAACACAGAGAAAGGACTGCTTCAGTGGAAGAAATTGGGACGAGGGAGTTTGGCTGAAGCAATGAGAAACATGGAGAGCCTCTGGGTATTACCAGACTGGCTGTGAGCTCCCTCGGGGCGAAGACAAAGATAGCACCCGCCTGTCTGGCTGAGGGCTCGCCCACATTGCTGGAGCCTCCCTGTCCTCCCACAAGGAATTTCGGCTCCAGCCCGTGCAAGGCAGCTCTCCAGGGCCTGGCATTTGTGTGCCCAGCATCACGGTCAGCTAGCAGGAACTAGTACAGCAGAGGAGGCATAGCTTAAGACGCGTTCAGCAGGACGGTTGTGCAGGCTGCACTGCCCTTGAATCATCCAGGTAGGCAGAAGGGTGTTTTTTTATTGACTTTCTCTGAGACCGGAAGCAAAGGAAAGGGGTGGAAAACAAAACAGTTAGATAACATTTTAGTTGTGTCCTCATGAGTGTTCTTGGGAAAGGTCAGGACACCCAAGGACAAGGACAAGGACAGAACCAGGGAAAGGGTGTTCCCCAGAAAGATGGAAGGGAATCTGACAAGCCGTGCACTACAAACCGAGAGAGAAACAGAAGCGGGAAGAAGGGCCGTTGGTGCAATAGAGTATTGAGAGCTATTTGTCAGTGCCTCTGGCATCCTTGCTAGAATTCTCACTTTGCCCTGGTCTCCTTCCTGGGACAAGTCCTTGTAAGCCAAAGTCCCTACTGTGAGCCGAGGCAGTGTCATTTTTCTGTACACCCCTCTCCTTTCTGCGAGCTCTGAGTCCCATCATTTAGGGTCCCCCAGGCTCTGATGGACTGGACCGATGTGGGTCACAGGTGCTGGAGCTGTACAGACAGCCGTGCTAATTACACCACACCTGTTTCCCCAGGTTAAGCTGTTGCCATTGGAAACCGTGATCCAACCAGCAGTTATTGCTACTTCCCACCACCCCCAAATCATGTAACAGACCCTGGATTTGGGGCTCGGTTTCTCATGCAAGAGGATAAGGACAACAGAGAATGATGGAAGTGGCAGGTGGGAAAATAGCATCTGTACATAGTTCCTGGAGGCTGTGAAGGAGAGAATTCAGTCCCACCTATAGGGGAAGAGAGTGGTCCAGGAAAGTATTCCAGGAGGATCTGAGACTTAACAGATAAGAAAGCATTTGCTAGTCGCTGGCATTCACCAGGACTAGAGCAGACCAAGTCATTTCAGATGCCTACATAAATTGCCAGCACTGAGCTTGGCATTCCCTACATTCCTAAAGGTGTTTTTCCAGATCAATCCATGACCACACGCAGAGCTGTGCCATCTCATTAAACAAAACAGGTATGATTTTCCCCATTTCTCCCAGCTCACATTCTCTCTCTCCACCAGATACGTTGCTGAGCTGTGAGCACCCTTAGGTTTCTTTCTAATTAATTTTTAAACTTTTTTTCCCTTCTTTTATCATTCTGCACTTTTTTGTTCCCAGAATCAGCCCTTTTTTACTGTTGGAAATTTCTTCAGACAGACAAGTTTCTTTCTTCCTGAGTAGCGATTTTCATTCATGAAAAATTGCCTTGTGTGCAGTCAGGAAGTAGCACAGGTTGTAGAGCACTGCAATTTGTTTCCCATCAACTAATAATCTTATTGTGATGAATAATGTAGCACTGTTAATGTTTCAGCAAGGTTATAGATTGTGCTGAGTGTCAGGAGAGAAGCCGACAACTTTGAGCAGCAAAACCATTCTTCCTCCTTTTTTACACAGTGTAGTTTCTTAAACAGCTTGCAAATAGATAGCTGAGTTTTAGCAAATGATATTTAAATAAATTCAAATACAGAAATTATTAACAATATGCCAGTAGGACTTTTACACAGATGTTGATTCCGTTTTTGTTTTTTCCAGCATGCTTTTTTTTAAGGACGTGACAAATATTTTGAAAACACATTTGTCAAGTTTTCAGGTCGATCTGCTCCTTTGGGATTTAGAGAATAGTCTTGAATTCTCTGCCTGAAATGGCCCCTGCTCTGAAGCAAGTCTCTTCCCCATAGGCCCCACCCCCAAATTCTATCCTTTTCTTAGCATTCATTGTGGTGTTTAATTTTATTGTTTTATTACATTTTAAAAATTTACATACAGTAAAATTGGCTTTACTGTTTCCAGTTCTATAAATGGTAACACGTGAGATTTCTGCAAGCATTACAGCTATAGGAACATAGGACACCCTCTTACCCAAAAAGCTTCCCCTGTGTCATCCCTTTCTAGTCACTCACTCCCTGGTCTCAACCTCTTAGAGTCACTGACCTGTCCTCAGTCACTTCAGTTATGTCTTTTTGAGAATATCATATAAATGAAATTAATTATACTGTGTTAAACCTTTTGAAACGAATTTCTTTCATTCAGCATGGTGCCTTTGACATGTATCCAAGTGGTTGTGTATATCAAGAGTTCATTCCTTTTTTAAATTAATTTATTTCTTTAATTGACAAATAAAAATTATGTACATTGATGGTATATACCATGATGTTTTGATGTGTGTATACATCATGGAATGACTACATCAAGCTAATTAGCATTTCCATTTCCTCACATTCTTAGTATTTTGTGGTGAGAACATTTAAAATCTAGTCTCTTAGCAATTTTCAAGTATAGAATACTTCATCATTAACTCTCATCATTCCTTTTATTACTGCATAGTAGTCCATTGGACCAATTACCATACTTTGTTTACTCATTCACTTGTTGTAGGACATCTGTGTGTTCTCAGTTTTTAATGGTAATGAACACAGCTGCTATCAATTTTCATGTGCAAGTTTTCAATACTCCAGGTAAATACTTAAGATTGGAATTCTTAGGTGGGGTGTTAAATTTAACGTCATGGGAAACTGGCAAACCCTTTTCCAGAGCGGTTGTGTCATTTTGCATTCCCACCAGCAATATATGGGAGTTTCCATCATGGTACTCTTGTTACCCTTCATGTCCATCCAAAGTAAAATGTGTGTTTCCAGCAAGATACTCTCTTTTGTCATGTGCTGCTTCTGGTTAATTCTAGAAGTCATTTCTGTTTTTGTAGTTTTTGTTCCCTAATGAAATAGTTTTACATTTTCTGTTATGTCTTTGAAAAAGAAGCACAAAGTGTATCTGCCTGCTTCCTTCATTCCATTTATGGTTTCTCCTTTGGGTCAGATTGCATGTGTTTTAGCTAGAAAAACACCTAAGTGATAGGTATTTGCTTTGTCCATGGAATCAGTGTGGTAATACTCAGAGAACTCAGAGACATGCAGAGAGATGGGGCCTGGGTGACTGGAAGAACTCCAGGTGGCGAAAGCTCTTCATACCCTGCGCTTCCCTTCTCCCTGCATAAATCCCAATGTCATGCTCCACTTTATGTGTGCAAAGAGTGCCCCGAAAGCCACGTGGGTTCTGCCGCTCTCTGGCACAGACTCTACTCAGCAATTCAGAACCCGGGGCAGGAATTCTGACTCTGAACCTTGCAAAGAAAGCAACAGAGCACATGTAGTCCGTGTACTTAATTGAAACTCCAATGTGCCATGCTCTATTGTCTAGAATTAAACATAAAAGACAGTTGATAAACACCACATTCAGTTGAAAACAAAATGAATCAAAATGTTATAGCTTCTCTCCACAGGTAATAATTAGCATTCTTGAGAATTTCTCCATGTGCCACGGAGGTTCGTTTAAATGGTATGCTAGCAAAAATTCTTGCACATTGGGACATGTTTATATAGAAACCAAACAGTCTAGTGAATTAGCCTTGAGAGATAAGTCTGGGTGAGGAGAAGGGAGAGGTATTCGGATATAGTTTAATGATATGCCTATCTGGGGGTGTTCATGTACCTCCTTAAGAATATGCATATATGAAAATTTTCATGTTGGGCCCAATGGCTCATGTCTATAATCCTGGTGAGACTGGAGGAGCCCTTGAGGCCAGGAGCTCAAGAGGAGTCTGGGCAACACAGTGAGATCCTGTTTCTATAAAAAAAAATTTTTTTTTTTAATTATCTGAGTGTGGTGACACATACCTCTAGTCCCAGCTACTTGGAAAGCTGAGGTCAGAGGATTGCTTGAACCCCGAAGTTTGAAGTTACAGTGAGCTCTGATCACTCCACTGTACTCTAGCCTGAGCCACAGAGCAAGACCCAGTCTCAAAAAAATAAAGAAAAAATTTCAAAGTAGTATGCCAAAATAGCCCTTACAAAGTTTTCATACATGAGCTAAAACATGAATAAAAACACGCATGGAAAAGTAAAGCATTTTGGTGGTTAACAACTACAAAGGGAAAAAAAGTTAAGGCGGAATCTGAAGCTTCTCCAAAAGGTCTGCATAGAACATGTCTTTCTTTACCTTCCTCGAGGTCAGGGACACTGTACATCCTAGAGCCCTTAGACGCAGAGTAGGTGCTCAACCACTGATTGCTGAATGGAGAAGCATGTGTATAAATGAAGACATGAGTGAGGAATGAATTAACAAATAACTGATTGAAAATGGTAAGGCTGGGCGCAGTGGCTCACGCCTATAATCCCAGCACTTTGGGAGGCCAAGGTGAGAGGACTGTCTGAGCCTACGGGTTTGAGACCAGCCTGTGCAACTTGGTAAGACCTCATCTCTACAATAAATAAAAAAATATTAGCCGAGTATGGTGGTGTGTGCCTGTAGTTCCGGCTATTTTATTTTATTTTTATTTTTTATTTTTTGAGTTGGAGTCTCACTCTGTCACCCAGGCTGGAGGGCAGTGGCACGCTACTGGCCAGTGCAGCCTCGACCTGCTGGGCTCCGGTGATTCTTCTTCCTCAGCCTTCCAAGTAGCTGGAACTACAGGCATGCGCTACCACGCCCAGCTAATTTTTTATTTATTGTAGAGACAAGGTCTCACCAAGTTCCCCGGGCGGGTCTCGAACCCGCGGGCCTCCCAAAGTGCTGGGATTACAGATTGAGCCACCAGTTCTGGCTATTTTAAAGGCTGAAGTGTAAGGCCACCAGTTCCGACTATTTTAAAGGCTGAGGTGTAAGGCTCACCAGAGCCCAGCAGGTTGACACTGTGGTGGCCGTGAGCGTGCCAATGCACTCCAGCGTGGGCACCAGAGTGACACTCCAACTCAAAAAATAAATAAATAAATAAATAAATAAATGAAATGGTAAGTGAGCTTAGCTCATGTGTCACTGTTCTTGTGTAAGGAATTTAATTGAAAAGAAAGTAAAAGGAATCTTGTGTGGAGAGAACTGTCACTTCTTTGGATTTCTCCCAGAGAATATAAAAGACTTTCTCAACTGACTCCTTGCATATGACTTTGCTAGACTCTGTACAAGAAATCCATAGAATGAAAACTCTCAATGTAATAGTATAAGAAAATGACTGACAGTAGTGGGAAACTATGGGGGGGGATGGGATTAACGGTAGCAAATATCTCTCTGGGGGTGGGGAAACCTCTTATCAACAGGGTGCCTGAATGAAACGTATTTGTATACCTAACCCTTAACTGTATCCCACAACATCATAATAAAAGATATTGATTAAAATAAAAAAAGAAAAAAAATGACATATAAGGGGGGACCCAAAATAACTGGAATTATCCTTTGGAGGATGGGCCCCTGGCAATACAGTCTTCTGCCACTAGGAAAATGTCCTAGGAACCCATCACCATCAATGTACCAGCTAGCATTGTTGTGAGAGGCTGCATTCGACCTCAGGGAATTTTTTTTTTTTTAGAGATTCTTTTAACATGTTTGCCCATTTCATGATGGGTGATTTACAAGTGTATCTGCCCACACTGTACCAAGTGTTCAGCAGCTTATTCAAAACAGCATGACCCCCCCCATGCCCTGCCCTCCCTGTTCACCTAGTCTCACCCCAAGGGACTTAAACATTTTGCCAATGTGGAAGAGGTAAAAGAAAAAACGGCTGAAGCACTAAAAGGCATCAAAACTGACGAGTTCAAAAACTGTTTTGAGCAATGGAAAAAGCATCTTGATAGGTGTATTGCATCAAACAGAGAGTACTTTGAAGGTGACTGAAGCCGGGCTCAGTGGCTCAGCCTGTAATCCCGCGCCTTTGGGAGGGTGAGGTGAGTGGATTGCCTGAGCCCGCGGGTTCGAGATCCGCCTGGGCAACTTGGCGAGACCTCATCTCCACAATAAATTTAAAAAAATAAACCGGGCATGGTAGCGCATGCCTGTAATTCCAGCTACTGGGAAGGCTGAGGCGGAAGGGTCGCCGGAGCCCAGCAGGTCGAGGCTGTGGTGGCCGGGAGCGGCCACTGCACTCCAGTCTGGGTGACAGAGTGAGACTCCAACTCAAAAAAAAAAAAAGAAAGGTGACTGAAGTTTAAACATGTAAGCATAAATACACAATTGTTTGTAAATAATTTTCAGGTCCCCCCTTGTACCATGTGTAAGTCAGAGAGGCTTATAAAGATTTAGTGGGCTAAAAATGACCAAATAAAGTCATTTGATATATAATGCTAGCTTAACCAATGCTAGACCTAGAACAGAGCAACCATAGGATAGGTTATACTTGTCAGCGCAGGGGTGAGGAAGCCATTGGATTTCATTTGATCCAATCTGAAAAGGCTTCCTGAAAGAAGTGTAATTCATATATCTCATTTTTGATTGGCAAACTCTTAGCAACATTATCCTTTTTCTGTGCCACATCCAGTTGCTCTTTGTGTCCCCAACTACATAGATGAGTCAGGTCTTACCCTGCCCCGTTATGTCAGAGGCCATTAGCACAGACTCTTCAATACAATGGATTTGTGATGGAAAGTGAACATTTTCAGGTGGCAGACAGAGCCACAGGAGATCCTGTTAGTCAGAGTTTGGAAGTGAAATGTGTCTATTCCCACTGGGGGTGTGTGGGAGGCCTCTGCTCCCATTAGTTCCATGGGGATTTCTGCATGTAAAGCATTTGTTGTCATGTTTGGATTGCTGCAGGAAGAGAAAAAATTGCTACAGTTTGCGTGAGATAGAGCTGTGTTTTAGCAAGGAAGCCCAGGATCATTTTTTTCTCCAACTTCAGTCAAGTTCAAGCTTTGGAGATTTGTCTCAAATGACACCATACAACAGCCCCTGTGAAATACTTTCGTTTCTGATGGAATTTGGAATGTCTTTCCAACCTCTTTGTTCTTGTCATATTTGTCAATGTATAATTAATAAACTAATTAATTAATTAATAAACACCCATTATTGTGTCTACTGAGTGTTTCAAGAGCCAGAGTTCAAAAAAGAATAAAAGAGTGTCTTTGCCTTCAAGGTACTTACTTTCTAGTGCAGAAAGACGGATGATTTTTCTTAAAAATGTGCTAATATGTGCTTAGAGAAAAAGAAGGCAGAGTAAGGAGGATGATGGCTGACATTGTCTTGGAAGGTGTGTCTTAAAAGATGATATTTGAGCTGAGACCTGAAGATGTCAAATATGTGAGCTAGTCAATTACCTGTAACCCCAGGCCAAAGCTTCACACAGAAGCCTGCTTGACTGGTTCCCAAATCAGACAGAGGCCTGGGAGGATCCACATCAGGGCCTTTCTGCTTGGCTGCAACATTTTCTTCAAGAACTAGACTTGAGGCTGCACGGATGAGACAAATACGGGCTGATATTCTAGGCAATCTCTATGCACATGCCAGATTTAAAATGTCTTTGTTCTTGCTTTTCCCTCTGCCTGAAACATTGTCCCCCCCGCAGACATCGGAATGGCACTCTCCCTATTTCCTTCAAGTCTCTGATCAAATATCTTCTCGAAAAGCCTTTCCAGACAACACTATTAAAGTGTCAGATAGGCAGTGTTAGAAATGGAAATAATTTTCTCTACCAAATCTGATTATTTCACGTGAGAGATGACTCTCTCTCTCCATTATGGGATTAAGAATGATCCCATTTGAGATGATAAATACTAGAATGTTTCAGTAACCCAAGAAGCTCTGAGAAACAAATTGCTAATTCATGACTTAACCCATCTAAGTGTGATGAACAACTCAGGACGTTGGTGAATTGTTCACCAGTGGGTTGCAATGACAAAGCAACCTGCATGCCTCATATAAAACCAAAGAGATTTTAAAACCTTGATTTTTATAGGAGGCTTTTCATGCAGAATGGAAGCTGATGCTTAATAGAACCACCAATGCTCAAGAAAACCTAGACCTTCCTTGTGCTGATCAATAAAATATTCTTTAAGAATCTATCAAAGAGCCGGGATCAGTGGCTCAGCCTGCAATCCCGTGCCTTTGGGAGGCTGAGGTGAGTGGATTGCCTGAGCCCGCAGGTTTGAGATCCACCTGGGCAGGCAAGACCTCATCTCTACAATAAATCAGAAAAAATTAGCCGGGCGTGGTAGCGTGTGCCTGTAGTTCCAGCTACTTGGAAGGCTGAGGCGGAAGGATCGCCGGAGCCTAGCAGGTCAAGGCTGCGGTGGCCGGGAGCGGCCACTGCACTCCAGTCTGGGTGACAGTGAGACTCCAACTCAAAAAAAATAAAATAAAATAAAAAAGAATCTATCAAAGGAAAAAGCAAACTTCACATTGTCCACCATCCGGTGGTTTTATTTAGTGTATTTAAGCTGAAAATATGAAAAATAAGTGTGCTGATTATTTTGATATTCTGTAAGGCCTAGAGCGACTATAACTCATTAGCAGGAAAAAAAAAAAAACCTTTATTCTTAATGGTGCTATTTACCCTAAAAAGTATCTGGCAATAATAAATACAATAAATCAAAAAATTAGTCAATCATGGTGGTGCATTCCTTTAGGCTACTTAGGAGACTGAGGCAGAAGGTCTGCCTGAGCACAGGAGGTTGGGGCCATGGTAGCTGCGACCATGACACTACACTCCAGCCTGGGTGACAGAGTGAAACTCCAATAAAAAAAAAAAAAGAATCTGGCAACAGAAAGTTTTTCCAATTAGCAAAATAATAATCTTTGAATCGCAGGGTCTGCATCACTCTCTCTCCACCACCTCATAAAAGAATTAGCTTAGTCAGGCAAAAATAAATACTGACATTTTCTAAACGATTCCTATTTGTGATGCATTTTCTGAGCTCTTTAAATGTACTATCTCATTTAACTCTCTTTACCAAGTAGGAACTGTTGTTAACCACCTTTGATAGGTGAGGAAACAAGATTCAGAGGTTATAAGTACCTCAAAAACTTTGGTTGTCTAACTACAAAAGTTCCCCAGGCAAAACTAGAGAGATCAATGCCTTCAAGATTAAAAAGACCCAGAAATGGCATCATGGATCCTGGTTAGGGAGAAGTCTGTTTTTTCCCCCTAATGGATCCAATAAAATCACAGTGGGCACTAGTGATTCTGATGGCATTGACTCCTCCTCCCGCCACAAAACTGAGAGTTGCAGAGCTCACTGGCCTCCCCTGGGTCCCTGTTTTTTCTGGAAGTCGTTTGCACCCTGGGCTCTTCAGGTTGGGAGTGGGAAAGTTCCATGCTACATAATAAAAAGCATCGTGAGCACTGTGAAGGACCTGATCTACTTTCTCTGGGAGATATAAACGACTCCAAGACAACTTTGAAAGAAACAGAGGAGCAATGATGAGCAAAGTGCAAAGGGTGTTCTCTCTGACAGCACTTGAGCCACATGATCCTGGGCAGTGGATGCTTCAAGAAGCGCTCAGATATTTGTTTTTCTTGGGTGACTACTTGCTTGTGTGTGTGTGTGTGTGTGTGTGTGTGTGTGTGGTGTTCTGAAGGCAGAAAGGAGATTCTGAAAATTTCTCTAGCAAGATGACATCGCTGTCCCATGACATCAGCTGTCACTTGACATGAAACCAGATGCAGTTCAAGAACTGGCATTCAGCTGACTTCTGTTTATATAGTATGGAGATACTTTTGTTCCCTAGTCCTATAAGGCATACCAGGAGAGATTTGGGGAAAAGGTCACCCAGATAGTAAATAATTCTGCTAAGCTTTGAAGTGAAAATGCTCGGAGGAACTTTTATTTCATCCCTGCCACTTAAGTGGTGTGCTTTGGTCATTCTAGGTGTTAATGAGTCACGCAGATCAGAGTATGGTCCCATCATTCTGCTCATCAGAAGCGCAATCTGAAATCAAAATCATGTTTCATCTTTGTTTTGATCCTCGTGTTCAAGGCATAGCATTGTAAACATCTCTTAAAAAAAAAAAGAAGAAGAAGAAGAAGAAGGAAATACACCTGCACCTGAAAGAAAAACTAGTTAAAAACCTAAAGAATGGCATTTTGATGGAAAAGAAAACCAGTAGCTTTGACTTTAAAAAAAAAAAAAAGTCCAGTCTTTGAAAAACATATTATCTTTCATGGGAAGGGAAATATCCAAATTTTGCCCAGCCTATTTTACAAATAAGACCTTGAAAAGCTACATGATGAGCTGGAATGAGAGGAGTTTAAATTTTTGATGCAATTCTCTGCTCAGGAAAGTGATAATGCAGCTCAAATAACAGGGAGAGTATTTTCTGCTGTAGCACAACAATCAACATAACGTCTGAGCGTATTAATAATTTCACTCCTAAACTTCTCGACAGGGAGTGTATGGGTCTTAATAGTATTGTCAAGATCCTTAGGGCAATTGAAAAACCCAAAATCATTACTTTCTACTGATAGGCTTTCCTCTCCCAGAGGAAACCAAAATATCTAGGGTAATGTAGATTTATTGAAATGCTCAGATAGACACCGCTCAGACGTAACTTTGCAATAAAATCTTCTCTTTAGAAGGGTTCTTCTCAAGTTTTTCAAGTGGCCTCTTGCTCTCTCTCTAGTTTTTTTTTTTTTTTTTCCCTGTCTTTGTCACTTGGAGTAGCTAATGGAGTTGACATTGATCTCAAGTAATACTTTCCTGATGATTTAGAAAAGCAAAGAATAAGTACAGGGGCATGGAAAATGATGTGGCATTGATGACAAAAATCCCTTTCTGACCCTTCATGTCTGAGAATTTGCCCTATTTGGGTGGGGTGGTCCCAAACCCACAGTAGTTATTAAGCTCTTAACCCCAAGGGCAGCTGCTGATCCAGCACCCAGTTCAAATCTCCTTCTTCTTTCTCCCTCCCTAAATGAGGCCTTGCCTGTGGCTGGCCTAGGTGGTTACAGCCATACCTGGCCTGCTTGAACAAATTTCAGGCTTACTCCCAGGCCCAGTATACAGCTAGCTCTCAAATGCCATCTCCTGACAATCTCCATCTGAAAAATACCAACAGCAGCAAGGTCCCAGCCAAAAAGCTCCCACAGAGGACCTGCCTCAGGCAGCCAGGGAGAGATATTCTAAGGGCTGTGAAGTGTGTCCCACCTAAGATCTAACTTTGATGGGCTCCAGTGGAGCTCAGCAACAGACCCATGTCATGGTAAGAAAGAAAGAAAGAAAGAAAGAGAGAGAGAGAGAGGGAGGGAGGGAGGGAGGGAGGGAGGGAGGGAGGGAGGGAGGGAGACAGAGAGAGTCACCATTTCTATGAAATATCCAGAACAGGCAAATCCATAGGAACAGAAAATACATTAGCATTTGCCAGAGGCTGAGGGTGGCAGGGACTAGGGGTCCAAGGGATATAGCATTTCCTTTGGAGGTGATAAAATGTTCTAAAATTAGAAAGTCGTGATGGCTGCATATCTTTGTGGATATCCTAAAGAAACACTGAAAGGTATGTCTTTTTTTTGACTTGGAGTCTTACTCTGTCACCCAGGCTGGAGTGCAGTGGCACCATCATGACTCACTGTAACCTCAACCTGGGCTCAGGCAAGCTTTCTGCCTCAGCCTCCTGAGTAGCTGGGACTACAAGCGTGCACCAACATACCCGGCTAATATTTTGATGTTTTAATGAAACAGAATCTTGCTGTGTTGCCTAGGCTGGTCTCCAACTCTTGGGCTCAAGCAATTCTCCTGCCTCAGCCTCTCAAAGTCCTAGGATTACAGGCCTGAGCCACCATGCCCAGACTGAAACATATACTTTTTAAAAGTTAGATTTTATTGCATCTTAATAAAGCTGTTCTTTAAAAAAAGAAGAAGAAGAAGAGGTGGTCAAGCAAAGCCAGGAACAAACAACCGAAAAACAAAGACAGAGAGGTTCAAAGGCACCTTCCTCCTGTGTCTGGCTGTCTCCCTGTTGAAGGACTCTCTGAAGGCATTAAGAATTAGGGAATTTGGGGGACCCCATTATCAATTCCAGCAATTGACTGAAACACTCAAAGGACAGAGGCAGAAATCTTCTCTGACCATTCTCCACTGAGACTCTCAAAATATAACCCTCATTCGTTCATTCATTCACGCTTTCACTCATTCATTCAGCACTAGTTCTATACCAGGCACTGTAGCCTCGTACTGGGGTTGTACAAACAGGAGAGATGAACTCTTTTCACTGGAGGAGCTCATGATCTAACGGAGAACACAGGAGAGTCCAAAAATCACGTAAAACCATGTACCGGAGGAGATAAAAGAAAGGCAAGCACCCAAAGGAGCACAGATATATTGCAGTTCAATTATAACACAAAGTCCCTCCACCTCAGTTTCCTCATCTTTAAACTGGAGAACAATATCTACTTTGAACGTTATTGTAAATTTTAAGTAAAATGAAGGGTGCTTATCACACAGCTGGTGTTATTAACTGGGAACTATTGTTCTCAGATGATCTAAGATGTCCCTCCAAACCCCTGTTTGTAGGTGGAGCTGAGGAAACATTGGTCTCTAAGCCTGCAAATGATTGTTCGGTACGACTGGAATTCCCATGCTCTGCGCGTGAAGTTGATCGGGGTGTCTTTGGGAATGCATTTGGAATGTTTTTCTCTGAGGTCGTATATTTTGTGTAAGCAGGGGAGCTATAAATTATTCCTTATAAGGGAATGGAGCCCTTTTCTTTTCTGGCCCTCTGTTCGGGCTGAGTGGTGTGCTTCCATCAAGGATGGCCCCCTAATATAAGACTGGGTGACCCAGGGCAGAAGCACAGGGAGGGTAAGAAAGAGGCTTTCATGTGACTCCTTCCTTCAGTCTTCCTTTGTGTTTCTCCTCCACTCTGAGAGGTGGAGAAAGGCTGCAGTCACATCTTGTTCTGAAAGTGGTCAGACCTGAGAAGACTGCAGACAAGTCAACTGCCCTGCAAAGCCACAATACCATACGTGGGTCTGCAACAAAAAATAAGAGTCCAGGCCGAGTACGGTGGCTCCTACTTGTAATCCCAGCACGTTGGAAGGCTGAGGCAGGAGGATAACTTGAGCCCAGAAGTTCGAGGTCAGCCTGGGCAATATAGTGAGCGCTCCTCTCTACAAAAAATAAAAAAGGTAGCCACACATGGTGGCATGTGCCTGTAGTCCCAGCTACTTGGGAAGCTGAGGTGGAAAGGGTCATCTGAGTCTGGGAGGGTGAGAATGCAGTAAGTCGTGATTGCGCCACTGCACTCCAGCCTGGGTGACAGAGCGAGACCCCAATTTTTTAAAAAAAGTATCTTCTTTAGGGGACAAATCATCCCGCAGATGTTAAGGCAGGGAAGGAGGGAGCAAGATTAATGTCTAAAAAGCCCAATGCTCAGAGACAAATAAGACAATCTCTTTCCAAACACGGGAGGAGGCTGGATTTGGACCTATTCCCTCCATCCTTCCAACCCCAGGCTGTTGGCAAAGCACCTCTGGTCAGAGCAGGACAGGACAAGCTGGGACAGAGCATGCCCTTGCAACTGTCCCTGGCAGACCTAATTGCTGCTCGTTCCTCATGCCATTAGTTACGGGAGCCAGAGATGGGGCACAGAGGATGAAGATTGAGAAAGACCTTTTGGGAAGGCATAGAAAAGAGAGTTCACTGCAGTTGGGCATGCTGGCCTATTTCTCCCAATTCAAGCATCATCAGGTGCAGAACTCTGAGGCAGTTGATTCCCTCTCATTTCTCGCAAGATTCAATTCTGCCATTTAAGCAAATATGCAAAAGAACGAGTCACACCAGGTTTCCTCTGTATTTGCTAGGTGTATACAAGCCAGCGGGGTCCTGTTCCTCCTAGTACAACTGTGTTCTGGCTTTGGGTTTCTTTGTATATGGCTGGGAGGGGAAGAGGCCCTGGGATCAAATACCAGCTCTATCTCTTACTAAATTATGTGACCTTTAGTGCATCACTTAACCTCTCTGAATCTCATTGCTGGTTCTGTAACATGGGCATAATAAGTGACATATCCCATAGGAGTGAATAGGAATACATTGAAATCATGTGTGTACAGCACTCAGCACAGTACCCGACATACAGGGAGAATTAACTCATGGCAGCCGGAGTCAATATTACCATTTTGTTTTCATCAACATCAATTGTTTTGTCTATGGCAATAGAACAGTTCTGAACCCCAAGTTTCATTATTGTCAGCTCTTAGAGAAATGCTCTTGAGACTGTCTGTGTTAATGGTCCTGCCCATGAAACTCTGTCATTCTACTCTTCTGCAAGTGGAATTTGAAAGTGGAGCAGTCCGAGATTGGTGAGTTTCCCTCCATGTGTTCATTGAGTATCTCCTTCCAAGAACTGTCATCTCAAAGAGCTAGGAAAAGTGGGGCCCACAGAGCCCCGGAAGGGTCTCATCATCTTTCTCAGAGTCTTGGTTGCATAGGTTGTTATTACTATTATCATTATGATTAATTATACCAAATAATAGTATATCATAATGATATTTATTAATCACTTGCCATATGCCAAGAATTGTGCTAGGCTCTTTATGTATATTATCATCTGATTCTCCTAGCAACCATATGTGAGAAGTAAAATTACTATAACCATCTCTCAGATGAACAAGTAGACTCAGAAAAGATATATATGACTTTCCAGTGGTCATACATCTGGCGAGTAGCCATTGGTTCAAAGCCATTCTCCAGCCTGACCATCTGCAATAGACTTCATGCTCTTTAGTTCTAACCAGAGACTATTGTTCTCGAAAATCCTCACTCCTGATTCCCTTCTCACTCAAGGTCAATTTTGAACAGGGTGTCCTAGTGCCAATTTTCACCAGCCAGAGACTCCAAAGTCTCTGCCAACACCACCCCCACTTCTACCATGTTTCAATTGCTGTCAAGATGTAACTTGCTCCAAAAGGGTGGTTCAGTAGAAGAAGACAGAGAGTTTGTGGTTAATGCATCATCTCAGAGTTTGAGGGAATTGGAATTTTTAAGACCAACAATTGGCATACCATCTTCAGGAATGAGTGATTTATTAGAATATGGGCAGGCCTCTACTTTTTTTTCTATCATCATTTTTAATCACCAGGAAAAATTGCTGAAGACTATATAGAGCCCAAGACAAGCCTTTTTAGTTTGTTCGTGCACTCCCACCACCATCCATGCCCCTACCCTTGGCAAGAGTAGACCCAGCCTAAATGTCTCCCCTAGCTGTTTATTTTTGCAGATTGCAACAACAATCACCAGTTACTAACAATTTACTTCCTTGGCTCCCCCCAAAATTCTTCCTTTATATATTATTTAAGATGTGGGCATTGATTGTTTCCACATGCTGTTTGAGCAACTTTAATGGAATCAACACGAGAGTTGAGACTCCAAGGTTTTACAGTTCCCACATCTGACTTTGTTGGAATTGACATTGCTACTCCACAAAGAAGCAGCTTTCTTTGGCTTAAGTTTCATTGTCAACCAAGAGACAGTTAGAAAGGACAAAATATGCGAATGCCACGCCTGTCAAAATCAAATGGCCGCAACTGTCCCACAGAAGATCTAAAAACACAGAAGCAAGACCACTCTGCAGCAGAACAAACAGTAGTACTTGTTCAAGCACTGAATTTTTAAGTATACAGGAAACACCTTCATTATAAATTAACTTATTATTTTCAAGAAGCCTTACTTAAAATAGCTCCTTCTTCCTAGAACTAAAAGTCATGCAGTATCTAAAAATAAATTTCAGGTCCCCAACTTATGATACATCAGGTACACTATAATATTTTAATGGCAGTTGCCTTTTGCCTACTAATAGCATGCTTATTACATTGATACATAGTTATTTGTGGTTAAATTGTATTATGTGATTTCATATTTATGTACTAGAAGAGCTCTTAATATGCACATTAATTAAACGCAATAAATGTGTGGAACTTAGAGTGGTCATTAGGTTTCCTTCATCAAAATAAGTTATTCATTTCTGTTTCACAGTAGTTGAAGACATCCATTGCTTTGGAGAAGGTCTTTTTGTGCATTTTGGCTTTTTTGGAAAATAAGAAGGCATGCTGTCAGCCATTGATTGCATTTTTGAAATAGAAAACCTTCTTAACCAGTAAGAACGTTGGATGGCTATAATAAAAACTGATAAACGTGGAAAGTGCTTGAGATCATATAGCAGAGGTGTTTCATGTTAGAGGTACCCACACTTAATACCAGGGTACCCTCAGTTAAAGTAAGAGTCAAAAAATAATGTGAACATTCAGTAACATAGCCAGACATGGTGGCTTGTGCCTGTAATCCCAGCACTTTGGGAGGCTGAGGCAAGAGGATAGCTTGAGCCCAAGAGTTCAAGATCAGCCTCGGCAGCATAATGAGAGCTCTTCTTTACAAAAAAAATCAAGGCATGGTGGCTTGCACCTATAGTCCCAGCTACTTGGGATGCTGAGATTGGAGCATCACTTGAACCCAGAGTTTTGAGGCTGCAGTGAGCCATGATTATGTCACCATATTCCAGTCTGGGCAACAGAGTAAGACCCTACTTCAATTAAAAAAAAAAAAAAACTCAGTAACATGAATACAAACAGCCAGATTAAGAGAACAAGATGTTAGGGTTCATGGCAAACCAGATAAACTACCCAACAGCATTCTAGTTGTTGTAGGCTGTATCCAGTTTTTGTAAGGGAATACAGACTCTGTGTTTGGGTTTTGATTTTGTCTTCAAGAGAAGTCAGAAATCCAGAACACTAGACAAAATCTTCACTTCAAATTTTTGGTAATATTCAGCTTGAGGGCCATCAGTCTGCGACTTCTGTCCTAGAGAGATGAAGTTTGGATTTAGTTTTGCTGCTCAAATCTGGGCTCCCTGAGAGCTGTAGTTATGTCTTATTCATCCTTTAATCCCTGGAAGAACCAAGCAGTGTTCTCCGCACATGGTGTTTGGGAACTTGCCAGCCATCGGGCAGCGTGGTTAGCACTTTACATTAGTCCTTCCTCTCTAACTTTCACAGCCACCTTAACGGGTTGTTACTGCTGTTTTCACCATTTGGCAGATGAGTAAGCTGAGAATTAAAGAACTGAGGTAGCATGCACAGGTTCACACAACTAGAAAGCGGCAGATTCAGTCCTTGGACCCGGTTCTATAGGATTTTATCTCCTAACCTCCAGCTGAAGGCCCTTCCTAGAAGTTCTCACATCACTCTGTGTATCTCCCAGTGGGGGCATTTGCCACTCTGTACTGTCAGTGTCTCTTCCTTCTGTCTCCCGCACCTTGTTGAAACATATGGGTTGGATGGATGGATAAATGAGCAAAGAGCATCAAGGCCACAATGGAAAGGAGCAACAGAAATGAGGAGAATGTCTTCTAATACTGAGGATGCTGGATAATTTTTTTGTTGCCATTGATAATTTGATTCATTTGCAATGAAACAGCACTTTGCTTTATAGAAGTGCAGAATTAACTACTGTTCATCTTCCCT
Source organism: Carlito syrichta (assembly GCF_000164805.1). NCBI lineage: Eukaryota > Metazoa > Chordata > Mammalia > Primates > Tarsiidae > Carlito > Carlito syrichta. The sequence continues at coordinate 507,433 of NW_007245638.1, forward strand.
CATTCTTCTTTTTCCATTTCCCCCAGAAAGCTGTAGGCCTTCTCTTTAGGAGAAATGGAAACAGAACTTGACCTCTCTCCAGTTAACTGGTAAACTCACAGTCTGTTTTTTGGGGGGGACATAGCACACAGCACCCAAGTCGGTACTTCTCTTCCCCCAGGGCACCACCCCTGAATATTATCAGCACAAGCAACCGCAGGAATTCTGCCCATGCAGAACACAGATGGACAGAAAAAGGACCACCCAGCTGGAGCAGACAAGGAGAACTCAGTTCATGGTGAATAGACAGGAAGCAGGAGGGCCTGGTATCTCACTTAGGGAACTGGGTCCTTTCCATGGCCTCTTTGTACTTTGGAAGGGTGTGTGGTCTGGAGAGCTGAGGGTGGGAGGCCCAAGGCAGAGGAAGATGGAAAGTTGGGACTTGGGGCCGGGAAGGGCAGGTTCTCACTTGCATACTGACTCACCTCATCTTCCTGAGGCAAGTCTCGTAACTGCCTAACTAATGGGGAATAATGACACCACTTGGATGGTAGTTGAGAGCGGGGAAAGAAAGTCTCAAGCCTTTCATTAACCGTGTGTGAGGGGCTTGGATAGCATCTCTGAAAGATCATTATTACATCATTTCACCCCCTTCCCACCTCTTCCCACTAATATGAGACAGACAAATGCTAAATAACTGTGTAATAATACATTACCAGATAGACAACAATGCCAGAAAATATAATAGCCGGCTGCAGCTATGAAACTCCCCCAAAGATATATTTAAAATGTCACTGATGCATAATGTACAATAGGAATTGCAGGTTCATTTGGAGGACACGATTTAAAATCTATACAACTGTACAGCGCTGTTTCCCACTGGGTTTTAGTTTTAGTTGTCCTTTTCTGAATATCAAAAAAAAAAAAAAACTCCCAAGTAATTTCAACCCAGAGATTTCCTCCATATTTTTCCTTCTTGTTTTTGTTAGTCATGATGTTCTCCAAACCTAGTATCTTCTTGACATGTTGTCTTTTCCTTGGAATGTTTCTGCAGCCTTCACAGGAACCCTAGAAGGTAGATTACACCTTTTGGAGATGTAGCCTGGCCACATAAGGAGACAAGTAGTTGAAATTTGTGTCAAATTGCTTGTTTAAATGACTTGAGCCAACTTCTTAAAGCCAGGACAGCAGGGGCTGAGGATTTTAAAAGTTGGCAGGGGCAAGAATGACACGCTCAGCAGTCACCTGGTGTGCTGCCAACCTTGCCTGGAAGCTTCAAAAAAATACAACTTTCTCAAAGGACACAAATTAAAAGTCATGTTTCAGCATCCATTAAGGCAAAATTATAGGCTTACATCGCATAGTGAACCACGTTCAGTTTCATTATGCTTAAAATATTTCATTTTGTAGATTGAGAATCGGTTGCTAGGAAAACCTTGTGTGGAGTTGTCATAGATAGTGATATTTACTAGGGGATATTTATTGAGGGAGGGTTCTCCTTTGTTCGTTTTTCCTGAAAGGATAGAGGATTTTGTTCTTTATACATATATAAAAAGTAGAATGCAATTTGGAGTAAGGGTCATGGTTTGAAAACATCTGCCCTGACCTTCTCTAGAGATGAATCCTCGGGGTTTACCTCTCAGAGGAGAGAAGTTAGCAACCTGCTGATTGGGCTCACAGGTGTGTTTTGCTGACTCTCATTTTTTTAAAAATTGCATATATATAATATAATATATATACACACACATGCATATATATACAAACATGTTTTTGTGTACACATACACAGACATACAGATTTTATTTTGTTTGTCAACATTGTAGAAAGGCTGGGCACAGTGGCTCATGTCTGTATTCCCAGCACTCTAGGAGGCCAAAGTAGGAAGGTTGCTTGAGCCCAGGAGTTCAAGACCAGCCTGGGTAACATAGCAAAACCCCTGTCTCTATTTCTTTTTAATTAATTAATTAAAAACCATTTTAAAAAACCCAAAATTTTATCTGAAAGTCCAGATCTTCAACTCTTCTAGAAAAACTAGAAGACACGGTTGCCTCAAGCCCTCCTTCATTCCCACATGGCCGAATTGGCCAGGTGCTTAGTCAGAGGTGCTTCTGTCTTCTCCAGTTCAGCTCAGTACACAGCTGGCCCATCCAATCCTCCTGCCTGACCCCTAGAGGTATCCAAATTTGCCACCTTCTGACTTAGAATATATCATATTCTTATTATCTCTAAAAGACGAAATATCTTTTAAAGAATGTGTGCAGTGTACGGGTTTATCAGGAAAGGGAACAGGGACTTGTTACAACAGTGTTCAGCCTTGAATGTCATTTTGCTTTCATGGCTGTATTGGAATGTTTCCAATAATCCCTCTGACCAGCCCTCATCAATCTGGTTTTGCTAAACTAGTTTCTTGTTATTCTTCATTTGATGCATGTGGATAAATGCAAATCAAAGCGCACTATTTACTTGTGACTACCTCTGGGATGCCTTCTGCAGTCTCCTCTGCCTCTCTAGCTTGTGGCTTTCAGCGATTGTCAGCAGAGAGACTTTGGTTCTGTACTCCCTGGAGGTTTGCAGAGCCTGAGCCTGGACTCTTCAGTTGCTAACAGTGGTTTCACCTTCCTCTCTTTTTCAGGCCCTCCAAACCACCACAGCCAGTCGACACTGAGGCCCCCGCTCCCACCCCCTCACAACCACACGCTGTCCCATCACCACTCGTCTGCCAACTCGCTCAACAGGAACTCACTGACCAATCGGCGGAGTCAGATCCACGCCCCGGCTCCAGCACCTAACGACCTGGCCACCACGCCGGAGTCTGTTCAGCTTCAGGACAGCTGGGTGCTAAACAGCAACGTGCCACTGGAAACCCGGTAAGTCCCCATTCCCAACTCACCTAGAGTCATACTCAGGGGTCACCCTACCCCTGAGTCACCGCACAGAGCCACGGGGCGTCTCAGAGTTCTAGTGGGAGAGACATTCTGGGCATAGATAATGAGACAAGTTTACCAACTCGTTCCCTTGGTAATTTGACCCCGGACAGTAGGTTGACAGGTATTTCTTTGTTCACATGTGTCTCCTCTTAATGCTTGTTTACTTTCTTAGACAGCCCGTGTGTACCCAACTAATAGAATTAGCATAACATATTTTTACTCAAAGGCTCATGGGAAACATGCTTATAAGGGTATATTGACTGAAAGCGGCTGATAAATTATGCATTTGGCCTTTCTTGAAGTAATAAATGAAGACTCATTTGAAATTAAGTGTTTGGGGAGACCTTGAGAAACAATCCCTGATTCCAAACTGACAGAAGTATAATTTTAATTTATATTTCATCCGACATGCAGTCTCACTTTAATCCCTCCTGTACACACTAACAGCTTGATGCCTGTGGGGCAAACAATAGTGTATAAAAACAAACAAGGAAACAGGACAGCTCTTATGTGAAGAGGGAAGAGTTTGGAAAGGATCTCCTGGTCTGGCTTGTTTTGCCTTTGCTTCTCTGCTTTTTTCACCTTTGCTTCTGGTCTTCCAAAACCATGTGTGCTTTCCTGACCTGAAAAGAGACCCTTGGGTCAGGGTGTGGTGGGTGGGAATGTAACTGACAGTTCATGAAGGCAGTGATTGGGTTGGCCAGATATGGAAACAACATTGCTGTTCTATCCCCAGACACTTCCAGGGTTTGTGTGCTCGAAGTGCTATTGTTTCCTTGTCAGGAAGAACCGTGGAGACTAACCAGAGAGAAGGGCTAATTCATACTGACCCTTCAAAAAGTTCTCAAATAGATTTTAAACTTTAATAACTTAGGTTCGAGGAAAGACAGAAATAATCTGTAATCTTTCTGATAATGGCCAGAGAGAATTTTCTGCACACCGCTGGAAGCAATTGTGAGAGTCACAGCATTTGGAGTTGTTTCTTATCTACAATATTTTTTGTTTTATAAGATCTTGAACATTAATATGTGTACACTTTTGTCACTTGTAATCACTCCAAATTTAATTTTATTTTCTGAAAAGTATAGGTTATTTTTAACCATGCCTACAATCTTAATCCCAAAAGCTTAAAATATGTAAAGCCAATACAAACAATATGTGTGTATTATACATAATAGATATATTTAAATATCTGCACTGGTATAGTAACCCACTAATAAACAAGTTTTCTGGAAACTGATTAGTCAACCAGGCTTGACTCGGGATATTGTCCTAGTTGATGATAGTCCTAAAGGGTGGATAAGATTTTCTGTCTTTTTCCTCTTCCTCTCCATATTTATGAACCACTATAGAGTTTGTTTTCTAGTCAGACTACTTTTACATTAAGACTATTATTTTTAAAATAGTATCTGTATAAAAAGGCTACATAGAGTAGATGAAAAAGGAAGAGAAGGAAGAAAAGAAAAGGAAGAGGAGGTATAATAGCTATAGTCAAAAAAGAAAGAAAGCAGAGGACCACCATCACTCTTACCAATCAGTTCTTATTGTGTACTTTATGTATGCTAAACATTAATACTTCTCATGCATGATCTCATTCAAGCCTGAAAGCAATTCAGTGAGATAGGAGGGGACTTTTATTATTGCCATTTTAAAGTTGCAAAATCTAGGGATAGAGGGACAGAGTAACCTGCAAGAAGTCTACAGCTTTGCGCCACATTGGATGAAATGCTGGCAGTTACTACACACAACATAAGATGGTGAAGTGTCTGATGGGTGAACAACCACAAACCTACATTTATCGCCCTAGTTGTTACATTTACAGGACTGGATCCGTCAGAGTGTCTTCTCTTTGCAAGGAGTCTCCCCTCGGTAGTAAGAGCACCAAGAGGAGCACATAAACACATCTCTCTCCCAACTTCCACCTCCTGATGTAATCATTGGCTTTACAGGAGATTTATTTTGAGCAACCATTTGTAATAAAGTATCCTCTTGACAGTATCTAGTAGAGAGGACCAACAAAACAAAGCAGATCACTTTCCCACTTTCCTAAAATAAGCTTTTGCAGAATTTACTTTTTGATCTGTAGCCTTTCTTCAGATCCTTTGGGCAGCTGACATTCCTCCAAGGATTAGGACTTCTCAATGATGGTTTTGGAAGAGGCAAGTTACAGACATAATTTGATAGGACTGCCAAAACCTTGAAGTCTACCAGAAGGAAAAAACGAGAACAACGTCTGAATATTCTTTGATAAGCATATTCAAGAGCCAAGGATGAGAGGTATAAGGCCTTGGAAGAGAGCTATGACTAAAATTAAGCAGAGGGTATAGAAGATGGCAAATATTTAAAACTCCATTCATGCAACTGAATATGTGGAACTTGAGTGTGTAACTGGTCTCACACATGAACACTTTAGCAGTGGTCCACAGAATTTTTTAAATGTATACTTCTCTTTTAAATATTATTAATTCTGTCTCATATTAACAAATATTTACTGAGTTTCTTGTGTACAACAAGGGCTATGTCAGGTACCAGGAAGATAATCAAACATAAAACAGATCCTTTCCTTAAAACTCATGTAATATAAAGTAGAAGATAGGTACATAAACAAAAAGAGAGTACAACATATACAATAATGGAAGTGATAGAAGAAACAGGTTAGACTAGGAAAAGCTTCAGGGCCATAGAAAAGTTCTAAATTCAACAACACCTGCAGCAGCTGGTGTAAAACCATCATACATGCAGAGGCCTAGCTACAGGAAACCTCACAACTACCTCTTGTCAGATGTGCCTGCTAGGATGCTTGCAGTGGTCAAGAGTTGACAACCAAGGCAGGAACTAGCTTAGTTAGAGACCCCTGGAGCATGTGCATCAATAGCCAAGTTTGACCTAAGATAACCATAAACCTTCATTGTAATGCTATTAACATAAAATTACCCTAGAGGAGCTCCCACTCCCATCATATATCTGACACCATGATAATACTGGTATGACCCTATATGGCCTGCAAAGTCCCCTACCTGTCATGAGTGTGGAGTAACAGAGACTCAGCTCTAAGACCACCCATTCTAGAAAAAAATCCACCCCAAACCCACTGCTCAATATCCCTAAGAATAAAAGTTGTAACTCAATAATAGTTGGTGGCAGAAAAAGCAGCTTTCTGTAGGCTCTTTCTGCCCATTCCCCTTTCTTGGGTGTACTCTCTTCTTAGTTTAATAAAGCTATTTTCTTATCCAGTTTCTTTGTGTGTCTGTTTGTGACTTCATTTCAAATGTGAACCCAAGAACCTATCATCAACCCTCACACACCAGGAGAGGCACCTCTTCTCCCAGTAATAGAAGTGTGAATGTTACAGCGGCTGTAGAGCAGAAAATATGATTAATTCTCCCAGAAAGATTAGGAAAAATTTCATAGCTAAAGCACTGCTTGAGCTTGGTTTTGAGGAATGAATAGGAGTTCACCTAGTAGAAAAATAAAAAGAAAAGTCACACTGTAACATTTGTTCCTATTCCCAACTATTTTTTCATATGGTCTTAGCAACAGAGAAAAAATGTACTCATTCAAATTCTAAAATATTGTGTTTAATGATGTTATTTCATTTCTTAGCCACAAGAGAGTTTGTTAGTATGGGATTTCTTCTTGTTGGGAGCATGGTGTCGTACTAGGATTCCCATTCCTATCTTTCATACCAAATAAGAATTGGTTAATTACATCCTTGAGAGAGGACCATTAAACATTCTGGAGGCTGATCATGATTTAATCACCAATGGTGAATATGCAGTGGAAATTTACAAATAGTTTAACCACCCTTACTCTCGTTAATACAGATTCTGACTGTGATGGAAGGGCTGTATAACTCTAAGTAATGAGCAGACATTCTGCCATACCCAACCAAGTCCAATGTGTTTCTCTAGAACAATGGGGAAATGAGCCCTTGCCTCTCTGCCTTGCTCTTATGATGTCCCCGTCAGTGTTAATGAGGCATGTTCGATCTTCTCTGAACTTTGCCTTTTCCATTTTTTTTTCCTATGACAAGTAGAATTGAAGGGGCTGATTAAGGAGATACTGCCAGAAAATAGGACCATAAAAATTTAGAGTTTAAGGGAAAAAAAGTATGCAAGGGGAGTACCAATGTTAATCAAATAAAAGAACAATGCATATGAATTTCTACTACCACAAGCAGCCCACGTATGTATAAATCATAATACAATCCAAGAAAAACCAACATAAGGCAGAAGAACTCATGCAAGCCGTCTGTACTGTCTTTTCTAAAGTAGCATGTTACAAAATCACGCCATCCACCACCTTCCTCCCCAGCCTATTCACAGAAGATCATAGAATAAAGTCCACCTGATAGCCCCTATCGCCTCCTTCCTCTAGCTGAGAGTCACAAGGTGAGGAATCTTCCTGGTCAGCTGCTTCCCTGGGAATTTCTGAAGTCAGCTTCTCTTGGCTAAAACAAGAATAAAGTAGCTCAATGACAGAACCCAACTTTCCTTCTTCTCTGAATCAGGAAAGTTATCTGAGCAGCCGGTCAACAAAGAAAATCTTCAAGTAGGACATGATTTCCCTCTGAGTTTACTTTTGCCCTGACATACTGTAAGCCCTAATTTTAATCATCAAGATCCTCAAGCTGCGAACAATTGCAAGTTGCTTTTTAAAATGATCATTCATTATTCATTCTAGAAATATCTATGAGGAGCTACCATTTGCCAGGCAGTGAAGCTTCAGCAAAGAAAAAGGAAAAACAAAGTCCCTGTCCTTACAGAGATTCTAGACTGGATGTAGACAGAATATAAACAAATGATTGTACAAATGCCCCTTATACCACAACACATGTGGTCAGGGCCATAAGAACATATAGGGAAGCCAGACTCAGGGGAAATTGACATTTAAGCTGAGCCCTAAGGACAAGTAGGTGTTAGTCAGGCTTAAAATATGTTCTAGGTGGCAAAAACAATGACCCACTGGGAGAAGAAACACTAAGGTTCCAGGAGGAGAAAGCAAACCAGAAACGTAGACAAGGACAAGATGGTGCAGGCTTTGGGCCATGTTAAGGATTTGGGACTCTACTCAAAGAACAAATAAAAGTCACTGAAGTATTCTAAGCAGGAGGCTAGAATAATAAAATAAAGTTTTGTTGTTTTGTTTTTAATGATGGTAGTTGTCGTGTGATAAATGGTTTGCAAATGGAAGGTATGCAAGACTAAACATCTGGCTTGGAGAATATAGTCATAGCTTGAGACCAGCCTGGACAATATAACAAGGTCCCATCTCTGCAAAAAAAATTAATACATCAGTCGGGCATGGTGGTACGTGTCTGTATCCAGCTACTTGGTAGGCTGCTGAAGTTGAAAAGTGGCATGTCTTTGATTAGGGTAGTAGTACTTAATATAGAAAGATGTGGGGTATATTCTGAAGATAGAATCAGTAGAAATTAATGATTGGTAGGATGTGAAGATAAAGGTTAAAAGTCCATCAATTTAGGGACTTGGGTGTCTGGGTGAATAGTGATGTCATTTACTGAAGAAGGAGCAGGTTTTGTGGCAGAAAACAAAGTTCCATTTTGGATATGTGAAATCTATGATGCAATAAGAAAATCAAGTATAGTTATTGGTTAGACTTATTTTTACGCTAAAACAATGTATATAACAAATAAAATTATCCATTCACAGTGTATTTAGTGTATCCAATGCTGTCAGCAGTTGATTTTCTTTTTAAAAAAGTCTCTGTCCAGCTGGCCATGGTGACTGACATCTGTAATCCCAGCACTTTGGGAGGCCAAGGTGGGAGGATCGCTTGAGCCCAGGAATTTGAGACCAGCCTGGGCAACATAGTGAGACCTCATCTCTGCAAAAAAAAAAAAAAAATTAAAACAACAGCCAGACATGGTGGTTCGTGTCTATATCCCAGCTATTTGGCAGACTGATTTGGGAGGATTGTTTGAGCCATGGAGGTCGAGACTGCAGTAAGTTGTTATTGTACTACTGCACACTAGCCTGAAACCTCAACTAAAAAGAAAAAAAATCCCTCTCTAGGCTAGGTGAGTGGCTCACACCTGTAGTCTGAACACTTGGGAAGACCCAGGTTGTAGGAACCTGGAGTTCAAGGTTGTAGTGAACTATGATTAAGCCACTGAACTCTAGCCTGGGTGACAGAGCAAGACCTTTTCTCTCTCTAAAAATGAAATAAAATAAAATTTAAAACTCTCCAGAAATTGTATTAAATTTATTCTATATGATCGTATAGGTCTGTGAATAGCAACTTTTCTTTGTCACTTTTTGCTTGTCACTTAGTTCTACATAGAGGTTCCTGTTTAATCCCTTAAGCTCTTCTGTTAGGTGTACCTTACTGTCCCTGTTTCCCTTAGAGGGAAACTAAGGCTCAGAGAGATTAAGTTACTTACATGTCACTCAATTAGTAAGTGGCAGAGCTGAGATTTGAACCTGGGTCTACCTGACTCCAAATCCCAAGTTCTTAACCACCACATTATAGTGCCTTTGAAACTGAGGATGTTTAAAAACTAGCATATTCTAGTGGCAAGCAACAAATCAATTTGCCTAGGCTATGGAGATGAAGTGGTCAGGGCCATAAGACATATAGGGAAGCCAGATATGATATGAGCTATGGACATCGACTTAGTCATTGTCCAAATCATGAGCCAAGCAAGATGTAAGGGACTCTTCTCAGCAGCTCTGACGAATTGGTGGTGGCCCAGGATGGTAAATCTGAGGTCTCACTGCTTTGTAGTGGCAGCAGCACAGGGTATGTGTGACCTGATTTACAGGGACAGGTTTACTGCTTCTGCACATGATAAAATGTGAGTGCAGATCTACACTGAAGAAATGAGAAGCATAGCTACTTTTTTAGCTCTGCGATTTGTAGAATTTTTTTGTTGTTGTTCTAAACAGGGCTCTGCCAGATTGGTAGGAGAAAACTCAGTAGCTGCGGGTACCATCGTTGACCATTTGGGCATCCTTTGAATATCATTGCTGTTCCTGTCAGCAGGAAGCGTGGCCAGCATTCTGAAAAAGAATTGAGCATGTTGAGCTTGATAAGGGCTATCTAGGGAATCTAATTTCGGTATCAGAACTTTAAAAAAACACACTTTTTGTCTTCAAGATGAAGTCGTCTCTGCCTAATTTGGATGCTTTGTTGGCAGAGCAATATTTGGGAATCGAGATTCAAGACCTTTCATAAATAAGGCCTTCACGGAGAAGAAACAAGATTGTTGAACCATCTTCGCCATGCTGAATCCAAAGACTATTCCAAACTTGTTCTCAGATTGATTTTTCCACCTAAGGATTAATTTTCTGACAGAATCACTGACAAGCTTGATCTTTAGAATATTAAACCAAGGCAACCTGTTTGCTTTTTGTTTGTTTGTTTGTTTGTTTTTTAATGTTTTCAAGCGAGGTTTAAAACTAGAATTCATTCTGGGTGAACCAAATGCATTGAAGCACTTTCAAATCAATAGGCAGCTTGATTTCTCTGTATTGCAAAACATTATGCCCCCTCTAAATTCTCATCAGAGGCAACATGGAAATTAATGAGACCTTTAGGTTAGCCTTTCAAGCTAAGCCTTATTTTATAGCTTTACCTTGCCTTTTTGACACTATGATCCCGCCTGGCCACCAGCAGCATTTCACGTTGCAGTGCACTTTAATTTTGCAGTTTTCTTAGTCTTCCTTGGAAACTGGCAGCTTATTAATCTCAATAACTGAGCTGCTCAATAGGCAAGCTCACCAATGAGAGACCAGGCTGTGTCTTTTTTTTTCTCTTGGCAGATGGAAACAAGGAGGTTGGTTATTGAATGCACGCAAGAGGGAGAGGTGGTAGAGAAAAAGACGGAGGGGCCTCTCACCTCCCACATCACTTTATGACAATTGGCAGAAAAATAGAGAGCCTCATCTAATCCACTGCTCTGCAATTTATGGCTTGTGGTGTTAAACACACTCAAACCCATTAATAAGAAAATAAATAAAGTGTTGTGGCACGTGTGCAAATTACAAGGTGCATTAAGAAAGAAACAAGCATTACATCATAGTCAAGACCACTCCAACTTCCACTTGCTTGGCACGGTTTGCAAACTTGGAAGCACCCTTGAAAGTGGAGGTACCCAAAGAGAAGCTGTCCTTTTAAAATTTGGCCGCCTTTGTAAAATTAAAAACGTGTTGATAACTTAAACTTCTTTCACAGTATCACAGCTAAGCCTCTAGGTAGAAAGCACTTATAAAAAATCCATCCCGCAGCAGTCTGTGCCATGAGGACCCATCTGCCGATGGAGGCCACCTAGTGGTCATGCATTGTAAGAGCAAGACTCTGCCCTGAACCTGTGTGAACGTTGAAGACTCTTGGGTTAAGTTCACAGTTGAAAAAAGCCCAATATTTCCTTCTCTCTCTGTGCTCTTTCACCCATTCAGCTAATATCAGCTGTCATTCCCTTGGGGACATCCTGAAGTCTTCCCCGAGTATATTTTATCTGGCTCAGACAGGGAGAAACTTGATGAAGTGCCAGTCCTTTCTAATTCTGGCTCACCCAAGATCCTTTTCTTTTCACAGAAGCCAGATAAGGCATCCACAGTCCTCCCAGGCAGGTGAAGTAGGCTCTGCAACTTTCTGAAGGCTCCTTTGATTTATGAGTCTTGGGCACGCTCACTTTTGTGTGTTGGGATCTTGGGACCCTAGACTTGCAATCTGTCACAAGGTACGCAGCCGTTCTTCTCAGCTGGAGCGGCATTTTTTTAGATTATATGGGAGTGTTTAAGAGACTTTTCTCAGGTAGCTTTTTTTCCCCCCTCCAAAACCCTCCAGACAGTTTGGAGCTATTCTGTGAGTCTTGTTTGCAAATATTCCTTTTTAGAAGCTATAGCAAAATATCAATCTACATCTGTATCGTCTACAGAAAGGATCCCCCTCAAAATTGTATATTTTCAAAATTTCTTATTGAATCAGTTCGTGTTCAGAATAACTGTTTAGGAGTCAGCAAACACCCCCAATTTTTGCCGTTAGTACTATGTGCACCTTTTATTTCCAAAGAGAATGAACAACAGTTCTTTTCTATTTGTGAAATTGTATTGAAATTGTATTTCAATTTGTTAAAGTTTCCATTGGGTACAAGCATTCATGAGTTCATTTATCAACAATTAGTACCCTTGTAAAGACATTACACGCCAATGACATGACATTTAAAATCTTATTTTTAAAGATTATTTGAACAAATGGATTAAAAATCCTGCAGTGGAGGAAGGTAGAAAATGTTACTATATTTGCATTGATATGTCCTTAGATGAGAATATAAAATGGAAAAGTTAATCTTAGTGACTTTTTAATTTCTTGTCAAACCAGACCCTCTTTACTGTACTTGGGGACACATGATGAGAAGGCAGAGGGAAATATTAGGCCCATTTAAGCATTTGGTGAGACCCCAGGGAAATCTACTCTGCCCTGTCCTCACTCTTGCCAATTCAGTAAAATGAGGGAATAAATTTGCAAGACCTCGGAGCAAAGGTCAGGGCTATGTACATGTGTGTTTCCTGGACTTTCTTGGGCTCAGTTTAGGGCTCTTCTTTCTTGCTATGTCTTAGAGCAGTATGCTGAAAACAGGACTACAAAGATAAACTTTTTTTTAGCTTCTAACCCTTAGGTCCATGTGAGGAGAAATTGTAGCCTGAGTGAAAATCTTTGTAGCCTTGGTACCCTCCCCTACTCTCTCTCTCTCTCTCCCTCTCCCTCTCCCTCCCTCCCTCTCTCTCTAACTTACTTTCTAAATAAACTATATTTTCTAATCTAAAAAAAAAAAAAGAAAGAAAGAAAATCTTTCTGCTTCCTGGAAACCACTGAACACTCTTTTTGGTTTTAGACATAATCATCTCTGAAATGCCCTTTTTATGCCAACTATGGTACTAGGTATTTTAGATCATGTTATCAGTATTGCAGCCTTTGTGGACAGATGGTATTGTCCCTTTTAGACATACCAGGAAAACAAGACATGGGAAAGTGGAGGGTTTGGGACAGAGACAAGGTACTAGCAGAAATGGATTCAAGTAGTATTTATACTCAGGCTTTAGGAGTCTGTCTCTCAGCCTTGCTTTACTTTGCTTTCCAACGTCATTCTTACTCAGGCCTCCTCTGTGAGATCCTAAGGAACTGTAGGATATATGCTCCTGGGAAACCTAACAGAAAAAGAAGCTCTTCTTGATATTTCAGCAACACTCCCTTGACTGAGTCTCATAGAGTCCAACTGGGGTCACGGGCCCTCAACTGACCCAAGCCTCCAGGCTTGGAGAACAGGCCACATTCATTGGCCAGGCCTGGATCACGTGCCCACATCCATCTTACAGTGGTGAGGAAGGAGCATGGCCCATAACCAGACACCGTGTTTGTTAAAAGACAATAAAATGGAGGCCTGGCAGGCAAAAGCCACAGACCAACCCAGTTCAATTTCAATGCTAGCTTGGCCACAGCCCAGCTCTTATTGCTTGATTGCAATGATTTTCCCTTCTGGACATACACAGTCCTGACTGGGGTGGGGGAATTTCAGGGCATCAAGTTATCTCACTTGCCTGAGCGCAGAAGGGAGTTTACAGCTGATTCCAACATGAAGTAGAAAAAACAAGTTTCACTGACTAACTCCCACCTCTTCTGATTCATCACCCTCTCTGGTTCACTTCCCAAACATCCCACAACTTTACCTTTGAGTTCACTGTGGCCACTAAATGCATTTTAACTTTTATTAGTCTCCTGACGTCTCTTGCAAGCTATCGTCTTCTTTCCTGCAAAAGTGCTTGGATTCCACATTTTCTAATTAAAACATGCTCGTTTATTGTCTCACTAACCAGTGCTCTTTACGAGGGCTCATGATGAGAAAGTTAACTCACAACATCTCAGTGCGTTTCCCATCTCTTGGAAATAGCTGGAGAGGCAGTTTTACCTTTTATAAAGTTGAATTCCTTTGAAGAATTTTTGGTTTTGCTTTTTCATAAACCATGAATGGGAAACATTTAACTCTGTGCTTCAGGTACATAATATTGTCAGCAATGCATTTTATCCTCTTTGTTGTGATGTGTGTTGGTGAGACTTTTGCAGGGGTCAGTCATCTCCACAATGAATATAGGTGACATCAGAATGGTTCTATGTTTAATTAGATTAAAAATTTGGGCCTAAAATGCAATATGCCCTAATGTTTGTAATGATGTCTGACCAGGTACAGTGGCTTATTCCTGTAATCCCAGCATTTTGAGAGGCTAAGGTGGGAGGATTGCTTGAATCCAGGAGTTTGAGACTAGCCTAGGCAGCATAGCAAGACCTCATCTCTACAAAAATTTTTTTAAAATTAGCTGGGCATGGTGTGTGCCTGTAATTCTAGCTACTCAGGAGGCCAAGGTGAACGGGTCACCTGAGACCAGGAGATCGAGGTTGCAGTAACTCACGATCATGCCTGGCACTCCAACCTGGGTGACAGAGTGAGACCTGAATTCAAAAAAAAAAAGTTCATTGCTATTTTTGCTTCAGTGTATTAATTTTATATTACCAGAAGTAGTAAGGCTCAGTATAGGGAGGGGGTGAAGATAGCACACGCACATTCAAACCCACCTAGAATTACAATATAATGGGGTATGTGGTATGAACAAAGTAGGAAGGGCGTATTCAGTATATGACTGGGGATTCTTTGTTTTTGCCATTGTTTGCCTTGCCTTTGGAAATATGAAAGCAGTGTTTAAAAAAAAATGGGGAACCGACCTCATGCTCTGCCTATAATGTGCATCTTCACATTCATGTTACCATTCAGCATGGGGGAAAGGGAGTATAAAGCCAAAAGGCTATTTTAGGGAGAAGGTAGAGACAGAGAGAGATTGAAGTAGAGGTGGAGGTGACAGAAATATAGATGGGGGAGAGAGAGAGAGAGGTCAAGCTTGAGCTGGAGGGAGAGGAGGAGAGAGACGATGAGATGGAGATAAAGATACAGATAAAGAGAGAGAAATGAGAGGTAGAAGTCAAGGTATAGGGAGAGAGAGAAAGAGAGAGATGATGAGATAGAGATAAAGGTAAAAATAATAGAGATACTGATGGAAATTTTATTTTTACATATATAAAGAGAGAGAGAGGTCAAGCTTGAGCTGGAGGGAGAGGAGGAGAGAGACGATGAGATGGAGATAAAGATACAGATAAAGAGAGAGAAATGAGAGGTAGAGGTCAAGGTATAGGGAGAGAGAGAAAGAGAGAGATGATGAGATAGAGATAAAGGTAAAAATAATAGAGATACTGATGGAAATTTTATTTTTACATATATAAAGAGAGAGAGAGAGAGAGAAATGAGAGATAGAGGTCAAGGTAAAAGAAGAGAGATGATAAGATAGAGAGAGAGAGAGGATCTAGAGATAAATGAGTGTTAGAGATAGAGGTAAAAAGAGAAAGGTGATGAGATAGAAATAGAAATGCAAGTGATGGGGGGGAAGAAAAAGAAAAGGTCTGGTGACTAGGATGTGGAAATAAGCAGATGCCCTATTCCGGAAGGTTGGCTTCTTGATTCCGACCACTACATCAGAAGACAGATTAGAAGGACTCAAGTTCATTATGATTTGGGTTGGCTAAAATTGAGCCCTGATCATTTAAGAGGAGTCATCATTTGGCCGCATAGAGATAGTTTTCTAACTAGTAGCCGTGTCAAGATTGCCCAGTTTAGTCTAATGTCTGCTTTGCAGATGAGGAGCGTGAGGCTCAGAAAGTTCCACGACTCACCAAGGCCTTCCATTCCCAGTGTCCAAGTGGGGCTAGAAGGCAAGTTGGAAGGTCAAGATTTCTCAGTTTCCTGCACGATTAGCAGGCTTTGGTGCCTACTTATCCAGCACAGGTTCTTTATCTCCATTTTATTCTGCTAAAAGAAAGGTCAAGAATTTAAAGAAAGAATTACAGCACATATTGCAACAGGTTTGGTCTTTTCAGTTATTTTAGTACAAAATGTACACATCCTCTTGGTAAAATATTCGACAGAAGTAGAAAGGAATATATCCTGCTTCCCAGTTTCTATTTTCAAAGAAGTTTTGCTTGAAGGTTTATTATTTTGGGCTTTCAAAAATGTTTATGGATGTCTGAGCATATTTTTTAAGTTTAATAGAAATGAAATCATATACATAGCATATGGCAACCTCCTTATATAACTTAATGAGATATTGTAGAAATCTTTTCAGGTAATTTTGTGTAGACCTACCTCATTCTTTTTAAAAGTCTGTGTAATATTCCATAATGCTCTAATTTATTTAACTAGACTCTTCTTGATGGACATTTAGATTGCTTTCAGATTTTTCTATTACAACAAAACTGCAGTGAAAAGTCTTGTGAATGTATCTTTCTTTACATACTTATATGATTATATTCTAAAGTTAAATTCCTGGAAGTGAAATTGCTAGATCAAAGGGGGTATGCATAATGTGTGTTTTTGAATTTTGATAGATTATGCCAAATTATAACCATCTCAATTCAAATGTTACAATCTCTCTTCAGACCTTCTTCTTGAATGGCCTGAATTTCTTTTTAGGTTTAAAATAAGAGCCCAGAAGTGTATAGTGCTGGCTTTTAGACATGGACTTGAGAGGACTTTCCTTTTCAAGAAATGATGTACTAAATAATACTCTAATGCCCTCAAAATGCCAGCACCACTTCTTACATGCCAGGTGTAGTATAAGAGGCATCGCTGTAGGGAAAATCTGACTCACTCACCTCCCCTGGTTCTAGCTGTAGGGCCCTTTCTCTTTATTCCCAGACTGTCTGCAGTGTGGCCTACGTGATTCAAAACACCCAACCTTTGCTGCCTATTCTTTTTCTCATTTATAATTTGGCAATGCTTGAGTTTGCTTCTTCTTCCTGTCTACCTTGCCTCTATCTACCTAACGGGGATATTATAAGAATGTCTAAGACAACTTAGTCAAGTTTCTGAATCCCAAGAGAAATGCCTAGTACAGCAGTATTATTGTTCTAACTATTACAGAAAAGCATTATGATCAAGAGCTTGAAAATCCAGCGAGGAAGACAGCCTCTTTTGTAAAATAAGTATGTGAGGGCTCTGTCAATAAGAGGCCCTCAGGCCAAACTTATATAGTTACTTTATCTGAAACTCCGATTTTATGCTAAATAAGGATTTTTGTATTTCCCACCTCCTGTTGGTAATCTCATTACCAGCTATGCTCGAAGAACTGAAGCTTAATTCAGCCAACATTTATGGAGGTTCTACTGGCAGCTGAGCACCATAGCTTGGGGGTGAAGATGGGAACGACACAGCCCCTGTCCTCTGAGAATTACAGTCTAGTGGGAGAAAGGCCATGGAGCAAACCAGCTACATTGAGATAGAATATTGTAAGTGGACATTCACTCAGGGAACTAACTGTATGGAGCATGGAGTGATGAGGGCACCCACACCTACCTGTCAGGGAAGCCTGGCTGTCAAGAATGGACTCTGACTTCCATCTGGAAGGAGTAGTGAGAGATGCTCCATCCAAAGAGCATTCCAGGCAGACAAGAGAGTAAGGCCAGAAAAGCAGGGGTGCGCAAGCGTTCTGATCAACTGAACTGAGACTCAGGAGACAGTGCTAGAGGGGTCTCATGGCCCACATTCAGGGCCACCTTCTAGGCGCAGTCAAGCCCCTAGGGTTTATTGTGTGTGGGATGGAGGACATGCAAAGAGATTTACACAAAGTTGTGTTATGGTTAGATTTGCCATGAGGAAAAGGAAAGACCTTGGTTGACACACCAGGAAGGGAGGAACTAAAAGCACATTGCTGTTAACCAATAGGTCTGATATGGAAGGAAAGGAAGAAAGAAGAGAAGGAGAGAGGGACGGAGGGAGGAAGGGGGGGAGATAGAAAAGAAGGAAGAAAGGAGGCATAAAAGGAAAGAGATACAGGGGTGCCAAAAAATGTATACACATTTTAAGTATGACGTTCGCTCAAAAGATAGTGTTAATCAAATGAGTGCTAGCGTCACCATGAGACAGGCAGGACAGTCAGAGAAAATGGCGGAGGCACAGGTTGAGTGAACATCACACTATATGTACATTGCTACCATAATTAAATTCAACTTCAAAAAGTGATACATAGATAGCATCGCTTAAAATGTGTATACATTTTTTTGGCACCTGCCCCTCCATACTCAAAGGAGGCACGGTGTGGAGATTCGTTGCTAGTTATCTTGGTAACAGTAACAGCCAACATTCATTGAGGGTCTACTCAGTGTCAGTTGTGTCAATTGTGTGCTGAGCCCCTCATTTAATCCACACAACCTTGCTGAGAAGTAATTTCCATCATTTTCACCATTGAGGAAACTGAGGTTTAACAATAAGTCATTTGCCTTAGGCTGCACAGGTTACAAACGGGGCAACCAGGCTCTGAACTCCACATGCTGCCAACAGTTTGCCAACTAACCACCACCCTACCAAGCCCCCTGGAATCAGCAGGTGCTGTCCCAGCCTGATCCTGACCCTGACCCTGACCTCTCTTCTTCCTTGCTCCTCCCCTTCCTATCATCACTTTCCCCCTCTTCTTTACTTCTCTCCATGGAAAAGCAGACGTTACTTTGTTTCTCATGTGACCAATTAACCTCTTGTCAAGCAAAACCTAAGAGCCGAAAAGGATCCCAGTTCAAGTCCAAGGCTTCGAGATGTCTGCAAAGGTAGCCCCCACCCCGCACCCCACCAGAGTCGCCTTTGGGTTTTGTTTAATTCTGCCACTTGTAAAGCAAATGCCTGAAGGCGGGCACCTGCCTTTTAGTCTAACACACCACCTCCCTGTCAGGCAGTTTTCAATTTGCCATGCCTTGGCATGTCTAACTGCATCTTCGTCAAGACTTCCAAGATGGCAGTGACAAGCTTTTTGGGTACTTAAGGCAAACGTGCATGACAGTTTTCCTTGACACTTGCATTTTTAAAAAGCCTCGCCCGGGGCCCTAGGAAACCCAGCATTTAAGATACTAGGAACCTTTCAAGGAAGCCAAACTTTTAGAGCCTGCTTCCCTGTTTTGTGATAGGGTTGCTGCAGGATCTGCCTGAGAGTATATTAAGCACCATAGTGATATTTATGTGTTGATGCTAAATTATGGTTGCCTTTTATAATGATGTTTTTTCTTTTTTGATGATTGAAATGTATGTTCTGGGCATTGACAGTGGGTATGTGGCTGGCCTACAAACATACTTAAATGGCACATTTCTGCAAAGCATTCCTTTCTGAGTGTCCAACAGATATATGTAGGCAGACAGACATGTCACAAGGGTTGCTGTAAAGCTTAATTAATATGCCTGAAGAGCTCTTATATCATTTCATGAAGAGGACTAAATAAGAAGGAAATATTGTACCTATGGCTATTATGCATATAAAGAAATGTGAACAAATATGCTGATAGTCTTCTTATATTTGCTCATACCTCAAAGGATCTGATGTGAATTCAAATGGAAAAATAAATTATATTAAAGATAACCATCTTTTATTTAAGGGTTAAAAGAATGCAACTGTGTCTTCAACTTAAATGCTAGAAATCTATATACACTGTTGATGGGAAAGAAGCAAATCTATGAGACACAAAAATGAATAGCAGTTTTCTTTCCTTTTCCTTTGTTTTCTTTTACCTCTACCTGTCCCATCCCCCCCCATATCTAAGATTGCTCTGATGATGTAAGAATTTTTGGTAGCTATGAAAGAATTAAGATAAATCAATTTTGTTTCCCTTCCTAGGCCTTTAAGAAATCCCATAAGATACATAATCTGTCCCCTTTAATTTTTATAACACTGATGTACTTTCCTCTTTCTCTTCTTTTTTCTCCTTCCTTCCTCCCTCCCTTCCTTCCTCTCTTCATCTACTCAGCAAATTGGTGTTAAACATCAAAAAAATATAACCATCATTGGGTTTTTTGGTTGGTCGGTTGGTTTTTCCTTATTTCTGGACCTTAGTATACTCATTTAGAAATAGAGACTAATGAATTCAAACTTCATTTCTAAAATGAGGAATACCAGTTTTAAAACTGGGGAGAGGGGTAAATATAAAACTTATGTGGTCAAATAAGTAAGTGGAATGACAAATATTGTAGAGTACTGGGACATTTAGGATATTTTAGTATTAAAGGCTTATGAAGATCTTCAGTAATCTCCTTAATTCTGTTTACTCTAGTATTTCTCAAATATCACAGAACCCTCTCTTCACCTAAAGCTAGTAATATAAAAATACACTTGGTGATCCAAAGAACACACTTCAAGATGCATTTCACTCTGATCTCTTAACAGAAGTAGGAAGGTCAGGATTTCTTTAAACTCTCGCTAGGAAGGACTGTATGATGCTATATAATGTTGCTTTCTAAAATAAAAACCTAATCTGTTTCTCCGCCTAAACTTTTAAAACTCATCCACACCTGTACTCATTCCTCAAGTTAGGCAATATTGGGCCCTGGTAAGTAAGTACTGTTTATAATACGGTGTTTAGAGTGTGTGTTCAAAATAAAAATTTTTTAAATAAAAAATGTCGTAGCTTTTCTGGAATATAAACCTTACTAGGCTCTCACCAAAACCTCTTTTCTGAAATGAGAGCCTTCTAACTTGGGTATGTTCAAACACTTTGTAAGGTATGAAGTGTTTTTACTTTTTCTGCTACTGCTACCTCTTTGGTGATGCTTCTTGTTTTTGTAACTCATTAAACATTTTCAAAAACAAGCTCAAGACATAGGAAAGAGGTAAGGAGACTGACAAAATGCTTAGTGCCAACCAGAATTTAACCTTGTTGAGGAGTTCAATGTTGACTGTCATTGTCTACATTTAGAAAACAGCTAGAGGCTCCTCAAGGAGTTAAACATAGAATTACCATATGATCCAGCAATTTCTCTCCCAGGTAGTTTCCCTCAAAGTTACTCAAACAGTTACTTGCACATCAGTGTGCATAGCAGCACTATTCACAATGGCCAAAAGGTAGAAACAACCCAAATGTTCATCAAAACGGATGAATGAATAAATAAGAAGACACACACACACATACCACATACACAATGGAATAGTACTCAGCCATAATAAGAATGAAGTACTAGCCGGGCTCGGTGGCTCAGCCTGTAATCCTGTGCCTTTGGGAGGCTGAGATGAGTGGATTGCCTGAGCCCGCAGGTTCAAGACCCTCCTGGGCAGTGAGACCTCATCTCTACAATAACTCAAAAAATCAGCCGGGCATGGTAGCGCATGCCTGTAATTCCGGTTACTTGGAAGGCTGAGGCAGGATTGCTGGAGCCCAGCAAGTCGAGGCTGCGGTGGCCGGGAGTGGCCACTGCACTCCAGTCTGGGCGACAGAGTGAGACTCCAACTCAAAAAAAAAAAAAAAAATGAAGTACTGATTTATGCTACAATGGATATGAACTTGAAAATATTATGCTAAGTAACAAAAAGTCAGACACAAAAGATCACATAATAATTGTATTGTATGAGTCTACTTTAGCCACATAGTCTATTTGCCAGACCAGGCAAATCTACAGAGGCAAAAACCAGATTAGTGGTTGCCAGGACCTGGGAGTAAGAGAATGGAAGAAAGGGAAGTTACTGCTTAGTGGGTGTGAGGGTTTTTTGGGGGATGGGAAATTAAAATATTTTGAAGCTTAAATAGAGGTGGTTGTTGTACAACACTGTGAATGCACTAAATGCCACTGAATTGGACATTTTTAAATGATTTTATATTATGTGGATTTTGTGTCAATACAAAAAAATTTAATTAATTCATTAGAAAAAACCAACTAGAGGACCAGCGTGTTTTCCTTTGTATGAGAGGTCTACTCAAGAGAGATAAGAAGCAGGGCATGGTGGCTCATGCCTGTAATCCCAGCACTTTGGGAGGCCAAGGTGAAAGGATGGACTGAGTTCAGGGATTTGAGACCAGTCTGAGCAACTTGGCAAGACCTCGTCTCTACAACAAATCAAAAAATTAGCTGGGTGTAGTAGTGCCTGTGGTTCCAAATATTTGGAAGGCTGAGGTGGAAGGATCACCTTAGCCCCCAGCAGGTTGAGGCTGCGGTGGCCATGAGCATGCCGCTGCACTCTAGCCTGGATGACAGAGTGAAGAGCAACTCAAAAAAAAAAGAGAGAGAGAGGAGATAGGCTGGAAAATCAATCTCTTGCTCTAGTCTTTTTAAGGAAAGTTGCTAGAACAAAAAGTCTGTTCCCAAAACACGCCTTGAAATGGTTACCTCTGAAGTTACAACACAAAATACAAGTACATGCGATTTGATTAACACTGGATTAATCCAAGTTGTGATATGTTAACATCTGAAAGACTATCAACATGATCTCCATTCAGCATCACAATGAATGCAACTCTTCAGCTTGAAGTCATGAGGCATCAAAGATAAGGAAATAAAGAAAGATGCACTAGGTAAGCCTCCTAAATTGCAGAGGTCAGGGGGGAAAGGGAAAAATAAATGGATTTCTCTCTTGGAAAAGGGAAAACATAGGATTTTTCCAAGATAAAACCCATTCTGGTTACATTCCATGAAAAGTGATTTGGAAGAAAAAATGCACCAGGAAACCTTCACATTTGCATAGATGCCAAGCCTATGAAGATAAACTGCTCTGTAGGTAAGTAGGCAGATTAGAAGCAAATATGTCTACCAGGACTTCTTCCTGACTTAAAGAAAGTTTACCTCTGAGGTCCCAGTTACAAACCACGGACTGGCCAGGAGATGCGTGTAAACCAGTGCCTGCACATGTCTATTCATCGGGTTGCTGTGAGAAGAAGGAGGGAAGGGCTGCAAAATGCACAACTTCCCTAAGTAGAATCTTAGAAGTGAATCAAGAATGCATCATCCCACTATTATCTAAAGCTTTGAGTGTCCATGGTGGAAATAAGCAACATGATGATGACTGTCATCCCTCAAGAATGACAGATAAGGCTGAGCTCGGTGGCTCAGCCTGTAATCCCAACACTTTGGGAGGCCGAGGCGAGTGGATTGCCTGAGTCCACGGGTTCAAGACCCATCCGGACAACTTGGCGGGACCTCGTCTCTACAATAAATCAAAAATTAGCTGGGCATGGTAGCGCACACCTGTAGTTCTGGCTACTTGGAAGGCTGAGGCGGAAGGATCACTGGAGCCCAGCAGGTCGAGGCTGCGGTGGCCAGGAGCGGGCCACTGCACTCCAGTCTGGGTGACAGAGTGAGACTTCAACTCAAAAAAAAAAAAAAAAGAATGACAGAAAAGTTGAGGAGAATTCCAATTTAAAAGATCAAGAAACTGGAGAGACTTTCGTGCAACCCATCAAAAGTCTCAGAATAGAAAGACAAAGGTTTCTCAAAGGATTTAAAATAACTATGTGTAGGGATAATGAGAACACAATCTTGTTCACCAAAATTTTGAGAACCAGGGTCCCCAGATTTCAGACACAGCATCCTCCTTGGAGAAGACACCACAGGACAGATAACTAGAACTGTCACATCTGGGAGCAGATAGAAAACTTCCTGTGGGCCAGCTTCTGTGCTCTCAGACTGTATTCATGTTCTCTTTCATTCTTCTAACTGTTCTGTGGTATATTTTTATTTTTATTATTTTTGAGACAAGATCTCCCTCAGTCACCCAAACTGGAGTACAATGGCACAATCAGAGCTCACCTCAGTCTCAACCTCCTGGGCTCAAGAGCTCTTCCCACCTCAGTCTCCCATATAGTTAGGACTGCAGGCACACACTACCATTCCCTAGCTAATTTTTGCTTTTTAGAGATGGGGTCTTCTTATATTGCCCAGGTTAGTCTTGAACTCCGGCCTCAAGTGATCCTTCCACCTTGGCCTCCCAAACTGCTAGGATTACAGGTATGAGCTACCACGCCCAGTCCTGTGATAGAAATATTCTTCTTATTAATTTATTAATGTTGCTAATGCCTCCATGCTTTAGAGGAGGAATCTGAGGCTCAGGGAGATAAGCTTTCCCTGATGGAGTTGAGGTTCAAGTCCAAGTGTGCCTGGCTCCAAAGCCTATAGACTTTTCATTCTACCATAATTGGTGAAGACCTCCAGCAGAACTTGTGAGCACCTACTATGAAAAGGGAAAGGTACCAGTAGCAAAAGATAGAGGGCCTGACTTAGTAATTTGACTGAAGAGACAAGACAAACATGCAAAACGAATATAATTGTGTAAAGTAGAATATGACAAAGGGACATACCCTAAGGGTCCTTCCAGCTCAAACATCCTCTGACTCTCTGAATGGCACAGGCAATAAGCACGTTGGTAGAAATCATTCCCTCACAGATTGTATCTGATGGGTATGTTCTTTCTTCATCTACCTCTGACTGCAAGGGAACCAAATGTTAAGTCCATTTGAAACAGCTGTCTCTACACTCCCGTGTGATAGGGTGCAACGAATTCAAGGTCAAATTTGAAGTCAAAGTCAAAATCTTTGGGGTTTTGTTTCCCCCCACTATATCAAAACTCTGACCAATTAACTTGAAAAAAGTCACCAAGTTAACGACTCCAGGGGAAGGGGAAAAAAAAAAAAGATTCTTCATCTCATCCCAAAGACTCTTAAACGAATTTGCTCACAAAACACCAGATTTCTTTAGTGACCTCGAGAGACCTTGCCTGTCACACTGAGCAGTGTATCATTTCATGGAGGAAAAAAAAAAGTTTTACCAGGAAAAATGTTATGTTATATCACAGTGTGACACTATTTAAATATCAAGAGTCGAAGCTTCTATTTAGAAGACGGAAGGCAATAAATTGAGTTGCTAATTATTCCAGCTGTGAGTATTTTTGGTTCGGCTGCAAATTTTGAAGAGGGCAAAATAGAGGATTTTCCTGTTGTTCGTGGCATATGCAAATGTGGTGGCAGTCCCCTATGAGCTGAAAGGTTCAGGGATGAGAAACCTTGAAAGCCTATTTTTTCTTGAATCAAAATGGGTTTGAGTCTAAGCAAATGGAACTGTGATATGAAATGGACTTTTAACTACACTAATGGGGTTACTGGCTTCTTGTTTTCTATACTTGGAAAATAGCAATTTTTTAAAAATGTTTTTTCACCCTTTCACAATATTTCAATGTAACAAAACTGCACATGTATCCCTTAAATCAAATCAAATCAAATCAAATTGTAAAGTAAAAAATAACACGTAAACAAAAAATGTTTTAAAAATTAAGTTCGATTTTAAAAGCAGGTCACATCTCAATTCAGACAAAAATTCCAAACTGGAAGAAGAGAACAAGCATATTAGTAATGTCCCAAATCTCTTCTCCTTCTGATAAAATTGTCAGAAGGAGGGCAGGAGGGTGGGGTGTCTACAATTCTCCAGTCATCATGCTAAAGAGAACAACTCACTCATTTGACAAATATTTTAAATGAGTTGGACACTGTACTAGGTCAAGGAGATTTAATAAAGAGTAAGATATACTGTACATGGTTCCTGCCCTCAGGAGATTAATAGCTACCTTTATTGACCATTCACTAGATGTCAATCTCAATGCTAAACTTTTCACATGAATAAACTCATCCAATCCCCCTAACAAGCCCATGAAGTAGCTACCATCATTTTCAACTGCCTAGTGAGGTTAAGTAACTTGCCCAAGGTCACACAGTGATGAGTATAGAAGCCAGGACCCAAACTCTGGTTGTCTGAGTCTAGAATTTGCAGACTTCGAACTGCCTTCTGGATGTGAGCCTATTGGTTTTTCAAATAATTAAATTAATAATAATAATGACAGTAAAAGAATGGTCCTGCCGGGCTCGGTGGCTCAGCCTGTAATCCCGCGCCTTTGGGAGGCTGAGGTGAGTGGATTGCCTGAGCCCGCGGGTTCGAGACCCGCCTGGGCAGCGAGACCTCATCTCTACAATAAATCAAAAAATCAGCCGGGCATGGTGGCGCATGCCTGTAATTCCGGCTACTTGGAAGACTGAGGTGGAAGGATCGCCGGAGCCCAGCAGGTCGAGGCTGCAGTGGCCAGGAGCGGCCACTGCACTCCAGTCTGGGCGACAGAGTGAGACTCCAACTCAAAAAAAAAAAAAAGAATGATCCTATGGAGAAAAACATCTTACTATAAACACCAAATATTGACCAGTCTGTCTCTCAAAATTATAAGAGAATTTTGCTTTCTATTTTTCAAATTTATATATTTGACTTTTTGTAATGTGTATGTTTTACATTTGCAAACAGGAAAATAAAGACTGAATGCTTAAGAGATTTCCTAGTTTTGCTGTTCAAGTAGGAATCGGTAGTGTAGTATCTATCATCTTTTGTATAAGCTTTGTTTTTCCACTTCATCTTGTATGTTTCTCTCCCTTCCTCTTCTCCCTTGCTTTCCATTCGCATGTCTCTATATGTCTCTGTCTCTCTCAGGAACCTACACATTGAATTTTCCTTCAACCACCATCACTCCCTCTCATATTGGAGTATAAAAATGGAGCCAGAAAGTGTGGTAGTTATTTAAACTCTCTCCAGCTAAATGTTTTATTATAACTCCTGAAAACCTAATTACAGTAACTTTACATGCTACAGTACCCTTTATGGGCTGCCTCTTTATTAAACTTACTCTTTTAGAGACAATAAACCGAATGCTTCAAAGGGCATGGCCAGGACCAGTGAAATGCAATGAAATCTGGAGTTTTCTAGTGCACAACTGATCTCCCTCACTGAGCTCCACGCCCCCCTTCCTGGGGTTTTTCTGCCTCTGTCCTTTCTCTGGCTTTTAATCAAATTTCATCACTGCATGTATGATGTTAAAAATATTTCAGGAATTAATGGGCTGTGTATCAATGTCTCATCCACTGCTCTGAATACCCATGAATTTATTTACTGGGGAGGTCAATTTTCTCGGTAGAACAACAGTCAACACCTGGTTTTTCTGATAACCAGAGTAGTTTTTTTTGCACAGGTTGCTATGTTGAGACCATTCAAGACTTTTACTGTGTTTCAAGGACATTTTCTGCAGCAGACTTCTTGAGCACAGAGAACACACCCGCCCCACTAGTCGTTAGTTGTCCTAGGTAGCTGGATGATCCGCTGTGACCAGATAGTGGACGAGAGAGAAAGAGAGAGAGAGAGAGAGAAAGAGAGGAAACCTTGACCTTTTGCAGTTGAGGTGGCACAATTATTTGTGTAGCACATTTCTGTTTCACAGCCCTGCTGGGATTTTCCCCTGGAAATAAAACCAAACCAACAAAAAATAGAGAGATCTCACTAGTTGCAAACTGGAAAATGGTACTTGGTGTTAAGGAATTTTACGTATTTGTTTGCTTGTTACTTTGGTAGGGTTTGAGGTGAATGACTGAGTTTACTTGTGATTGACTTGGAGAGTAAGAACAAAAAGGAAAAGTATTTTTTGGTGCCTCAGGTAGTTTAACCAGCCATCACTTCTTGAAGCTTCTACTCTAAATTAGTTAAGCTCCCTCTGTATCATAGGAATAAAATAAAAATTCACAGCATTTTGAATTGGTGGGGTTCTTCTTGCATGGATGTCATGCATGAGTTTTTTGCTTGTTAGACTTCTTTTTAAAATCTTCCATGGTTATTTAACCAGAGACAATGCATGTCCTTAATTTTCTAAGCCAATTTGAAGCAGAGGCCTGGTTCACCAAGATTCTGCCTCAAATCCATGTCTTTGCTGTCATGTAAAGTTGTATGGAAGAATGGCTGTTAGGCTGTTAGGCATGCTCTCTCAGTTTTTATTAAATGGTTTTGTTTCTACAAGAGGAAAAGTGATGACATTTACCAAAAAGATTGATAGTTTAGGATGAAGTGATGATCTCTGTATTCGTAAGCGATCACTGGGGCTAGGTGTGGTGGCTCATGTCTGTAATCCCAGCACTTTGGGAGGCCAAGGCAGAAGGATTGCTTGAGCCCAGAAGTTCAAGACCGGCCTAGGTAACACAGCAAGACCTCATCTCTACAAAGAAATCAAAAAATTAACCAGGCGTGGTGGTACATACCTGTAGTCCCAGCTACTCAGAACCTTGATTCAAAAAAATAAATAAATAAAATTTTAAGGCAAACAAGAAAGAAATCACTGAGCACCAAGATGCAGAGCTGAGCATACAGAGGGACTATTCTCTCTTGGCCTCACTATTCAATCCTGAGCTGCCAACCTGTGCTGGGCAGAATGATGAATGCTGGGACCAAAGCCCCCATCCTCCACGTGGCTAGGAAGGGAAGGAAGTGTGTGAGCTCCTTTTTTATTTTTTGTAAAACAACAAGGACTGGTTTTCTCTATCTCTTGGAGTGTTCACAAACTCCAAGGACAGCACTTTGGGGGCTCCTCATTTGCCTTGCCTTTCCAAGGCACAAGTGGCCAATTCTGAGAGCAATTGAGTTGTGCTTGAAAAATGTCAAGTGCATTTGGAAACTACACATTTTTGCTGACGCCTGGAGTCCTGAGCTGAGCTGCTTCTATGACCAACCACTGGGCAGAAGTTTGGTTGGAGCATCACAAATGATTCATCTGAACACACTGAGCAGGCTCCTTGGGGGCAGTGGGTGGGGAGCTGTCTTAATAGCTGGTTCAGGGAAAAATCAGGAGAAGTCCTCTAAGCCTTCTTGGTCCTCCTTGTAACCATCTGGACAGACCATTACCTTGTAAGTTTTACTTCATTTTATTTGGTTTTCCTGCTGCATATGCCTGCGATTCTTGGGTGAATCGAATCTTGTATGTTTTACAACTTAAAACTTTTTATTATAGAAGAATATTACAGTGGAAGAATAACCACCTCGTTGTAACAATTGCTATCATTTTCCATATTTGCCTTTGTCTCTTTTTTATAGAGATTGAAAGAGAGAGATCTTTTTGCTGAATTCTTTGAATGTTAGGTTACAGACTTCAAGACACTTCACCCTAAAGACGTCCCCATTCAAAGCTTGCATTTAAAAAAATATATCTACTAACAATCTGGTGTGTCCTGTGTAAGTAGATGCATTTGGAAGGTGCAGAAATGATTAGGGTAGAGTTTTAAGCTTTAATATACATTAGAAACACCAAGGAAGCTTCTTAACCAATATACTCCCATCCCCCATCCTCAGATCTGGAAGCAGCCCAGGAATTTGTACTGTTTTTAACAGAGCACTCAAGAGATGCCAAAGAAGGTATTTATGGAACACAATCTGAAGATCACTTCCACAGAATCTTTCTTTTTCTATTTGTTTGCTGAATTTAATCTTCTAAAGATTAGTAACACCAGGGTGTAAATGAATCATGGGAGAAATAGGATTTGACATATCGTTTGGTATTTTTGTTTAATCATTTTAAACACCAGAAACTGGAAAGAAGGGATGTGATTATGAAATGGGTTTCATTTCACTGTGATCATCACAGACACCAGGATGCTGATGGGAGGCCCTGGAGACACACCCTACAAGGGTTTATGCTGTGCTGAAATATACACAGGTTGTTCTTCTGTGGAAGGAACTGACTTTGTGTGTATAAATATAAATACTTCCTTGTATGCACATAGGCAAACTTGTAAATCTGTTTAGAAAATAGGAGTCAACATGACAGGAGGAGCCTTAGTTTTAAAATTTAAAATGTTCAAAGAACTGTCCTTTTACATTCATTATTTTGGCCTTGGAAAAGGTTAGAACTTGTTCATTTAACAAAGACTTGTAGAGTGCCCACTGTGTCTGGGCTCTGTTCTAGATGTCAGGTTACAGCATGAATGAATATCAGACTATTTTCAGCTTCGTAGAAATCCAGTTCTAATGATGGAGACAGACAATAAATCATATATATACACAATTATATATTATATTATATATATTATATATTTTAAACACACAAAGAAAAATAAGGCAGTCATAATGGGTAGAAAGTAATAGAGAATAAAGAGGGCCAGAGGAGATTTCTCTGAGAAAGTGATACTAGAGCAGAAAATTGAATGACATGCGGGAATAAGCTGTGCAGATATTTCCAGGTGGAGGGAATGGCAAGTGCAAAGGCCCCAGGGCAGGAAGATGTGATATGATAAGGAATAGCAAAAGGACAATATGATGGACAGAGTGAGGGAGGTTGATAGGGGCAGAGACTTAATTGGAGAGGTAGCCAGAGGGCAAACCGTGCAAGGTGTTATGGATCATGAGAAAGAAAGACTTCTGAGTTCATTCTAAAGGTTATTGGAAGTCTTTACTTGGGGGAAGGGTGAACTTGGTGACATGTAGCATGTGACATGTGACATCTGACTTCCTTTTTAGAAGAAAGCATAGAAAATAGACTGGCCCATCAAGGGGACTACTTAAGATCTCATGAAGCAATAAAATATAATAAACATATCCTTCTATTTTTCTTACAAATGAGTTTATTAAAAATAACATTAAAGCAAATTTAAAGTTCCTAATTTTCATGTTGTTATTCTCATGTTGATAAAACATTCTTATTTTCAGATTATTTATTCTGTCCATAAATATGATGTTTAGACTCTGGAGATACCAAGTGTGATATCTACCAGTATCGAGTGTCTAGGGGTTGACAATCTAGTTGGGGCAGATACTTATTTACCGGGCTTGGTGGCTCAGCCTGTAATCCCGCACCTTTGGGAGGCTGAGGTGAGTGGATTGCCTGAGCCCACAGGTTCGAGACCCGCCCGGGCAACTTGGTGAGACCTCATCTCTACAATAAAAATCAAAATTAGCCAGGCGTGATAGAGCATGCCTGTAGTTCCAGCTACTTGGAAGGCTGAGGCGGAAGGATTGCCGAAGCCAAGCAGGTCGAGGCTGCGGTGGCCGGGAGCGGCCACTGCACTCCAGTCTGGGCAAGAGAGTGAGACTCTAACTCAAATATATATATATATTCATACACATACACATATTCACACACATAGGCATGAATATTATGAGTACACAAATGATGGGGGCGGTGTTAGAATAGGTTTCCCAGGTGGGTGACTGGAAGGTGAATGGAAGTTGACTGGGGGGGTTGGCTGGGGCAGACAGGGAAAGCCATGCCACAGAGCACTGCACAGCATTTGCAAGGGCATGGCTGCGTGAATGGCTTGTTAAGGGAAAATGTGTCTTCTGCTGCGGCTGAAGAGCATGGGCTAGAGACTAGGATAGAAAACTGTGTAGTGGTTATAGGAGAGCCTGGTCCCCTTTGGAATTTAGATTTCCTTGCTTAGGCATGGGAGTATAACCAGGGGTGTGTAAGCTGGACACAATGGCATTGTGGCTTGGGAAGGAAAGGGCAGGAGGGCTAACGGAGAGGGTTGGCTGGAGAGGTTTTCAGAAATGAAATTGACGGGCCTCTTTAAGCTATTGGATGAGGAAAGGCAAGGGGGGAGGTGAAAATTACTAGTTTCTTGAGTAACTGGGAGTAATGGGAGTGTACAGAGGAGTGGTTTTCAGAATGTAAAGGAAAAGAGTTTGGTTGTGACTTGTTCAAGATAGCCACAAAATGTGGAAGATGAAATGCCACATTTCATCCACGACATTCCAATACACGACAGGAATGTAGGTCAAGAGCTCAGGGAAGAAGTGGAGCGAGATAGAATGGAGATCTGGAAACTTCAGACAGAAATCAGTGACGCCCAAAGCCGTGGGAATAGACAGAGTCCCCAAGGAAGCGAGAGACTGGTGTTCGTATATTTTTAAATACTCATTAATGACTCCTTACAATGTCTTTAGATTCCTCTATTTTAGTTTGAGTTCCTATTTTCACTACCCACTCTTGGAGAATAGTTCAAGAAATACATTTGAGGGAGTTCTAAGACATGTCCCAGGGTTTCTCCCTCGGCCTTTCTGCTGAATGTGTGTCGCCTCATCATAAAGCCATGGACTATTATTTCACGAGTAGAAGAACTCTTCAGGTGTTCGCTCGACGTTTGTCAAGCTTTAAATTAAAATTCATGTTTCAGGCTCCTTATGTAGCTCTGAAAAATTCATAATAAAAGCTATTGATACAGGCTGGGCCCTTACTATGAGACATACCTTGGCTTATTTTTCCTGCACAATCTTGTGTCTTCTCACAACAATCAGATATGAGGAACTTATACTCCCATTGTCTCCATT
This sequence comes from Carlito syrichta, assembly GCF_000164805.1. Taxonomy (NCBI): domain Eukaryota; kingdom Metazoa; phylum Chordata; class Mammalia; order Primates; family Tarsiidae; genus Carlito; species Carlito syrichta. Next base: position 539,305 of record NW_007245638.1, read on the forward strand.
TTACAGATGAGGAGATGGAGATTCTCAAGAGCAGCATTAGATAAATTATGTGAGCTTTCTTGTCCAGGAATGGTACTACCAGGTCTCCAAACCAAATTTGTCTTGCTCCAAAATGCTGCTATAAACACCATATCTGCTGCCTCCTCTTCCCAAAGCCCCTTTTAATCTGGAGCATTAAAAGAGAGCTGTTGGACAAGGAATCCAAAGCCTTAATTCTGGAACCAAACTTGTAGGCTTTGTTTATTTTAATGTTAGTGATGTTAAATAATTCACTAATCAGATACTCATTTTCTGAAATGGTTGTCAGTCATATTGGTCTCCTTTGATCTCTGTAAGGATTAAAACACTTTCAAGGTTTTATCTGGAGGCAGCCAAGATACAAATATTTGTAATGACAGCAATCCTGCCTCAGAATCCCACTGGGAAAGACTGCTAACCCCTAGATACGAGGACAGTATGGTGTAGTAGGACTGACTAAAGCTTCTAAAAGCTCCAGCTGGATGTAAAAATAAAAATATTAAAAAATCATGCAGACTGGAGCTTGTGCCCCAACGACCCTGCTTGCTAACTCCAAGTGTCAGTTTTCCCATCTATAAAATTGGGGGGATAATAGTACCTGCCTCATAGGGTTAATGTGAGGTTTAATTGCAAGTAGAACATTTAGCATTGTCACTAACACATCGTGATGGTCAATAAATAAAGTTGCACCTCCTGAAGATGTGAAGAAAAGCAAAATGCCTATATTAACATTTTGAAACCTTAGAATTGCAGCTGAGTAAAACTGCAAAATAATGAGAAGACTCCATTCATTCATGCATGCATTCATTCATTCATTAGCCAAGGTTTTTCTTGCATGTTGGGCTTTGAAAGTCTTCCCTGCATGTTGGGTACTGGGAACACAAGGATGAAACAAGGTACAAAATAAGACCTCTTCCCTGGCCCCCAGCTGCTCAGACTATAGCATTACTTAACCTGTGCCTTTAAGTCACTGTATATTTCCTGAAAGACAAGTAATTTAAAACAAGGTATATAGCAAGTCACATTTGAAGTCTTATAAATGGCATGTATAAGAAAGAGAATGTCTGTTATCAGAGAACTGATGGTCCTTGAAGCATTCTTGGAGCAATAGAGGAGAAGTTTTATCCCCTTCTATACTGTGTGTTCTACTATATGACTCTACAGTGTGGCAGTCACACCAAAGCTCTGGCTACCAAGGATACTTTGTTCAATAGAGAGGCAAAGATGATTTCAAAGAAATAACCATAATCACATGACTTAGAGAGGCAGTCTCAGAGCAGGAAGCAGGATTGAGAGGGGAAGTGAAAACAATACAGGAATCAGGGTCAAGAGAGAGATTAAGGGCTTAAGGTAACATGTAAAAGCACAGGCTATGGAAAGATAGAGCTCTGGGTTTAAATCCTCAGACAGTTGCTTGGTTTTTCCAAGCCTTATTCCTCCTGTCCAAGTTGGGGATATTATAATATTTAGTTAATAAATGGTCACGACAATGTATTTCAAGTGCCTTTCAATAGTAGATATCTAACAGGTGATAACACTTATCAGCATCTCATCCTCCTCCTCCTCATCCTCATCATCTCTGAGCGAGTGAATTTTTCAGGTTCCATATTTTCTTTGAAAACTTTGCAGGATTGTTGTGGAAGATAACATCTAGATGCATATGTAAAAGTAGAACATTTTGCAAGTTTATGGAATTAATTTATGTCACCATCAAATGTCACGTTCTCCCCTTCCTCCACACCCGGGCGAGGTTAGTTAGCTAGGATTATACTGGGCCCATGTAAATCAGAGTGAAAGAAAAGACAGCCACACGTTGTCCATAAGCTACCCACCTGCTCACCCACGGCCACTCTGACTCTGTCCCTCTTCCTGGCAGACACTTCCTCTTCAAGACCTCCTCGGGGAGCACCCCCTTGTTCAGCAGCTCTTCCCCGGGATACCCTCTGACCTCAGGAACTGTTTACACGCCACCTCCCCGCCTGCTGCCCAGGAATACCTTCTCCAGGAAGGCCTTCAAGCTGAAGAAGCCCTCCAAATACTGCAGCTGGAAATGCGCCGCCCTGTCGGCCATCGCCGCGGCCCTGCTCTTGGCTATATTGCTGGCGTATTTCATAGGTAAGTCAAGGCGACCTTGCCCATCAATCCCAAGTGTGACAATGTGAGGGAGGGGGCACGGACTTGTGGATCTAGAGGGCTTCTGTTTCGGTACGATTTGCTGCTTGGCTCCTGAAAGACATAATCATGAGTGATGGATGGGAGTGATTTTTCCCTCCTGAAATCCATTTAAATCTGATGAGTTTCTCCTCCATGTCTCTAATGACATTTATCAGAAGGGAAATTAAGCATTCTTACTGTATCCTTTCATCGAGATGAGCTGAGAATTGTCATTCCCACCAACCCATCCCTCACTCCCAGAGTAGCCTTTCAGTTTTTTCCATCCTTGGGTTTTAACCCGGGTCTCTGCTCTAAAATCCATGCAACATTGCTTCACTTCAGCCCAAAACTGGACAGAAGAAGGATAGAGGTTGGGCATGCCAGAACACATCTTGATTCAAGAGAAAGCCAAAGTAGCCAGGTTATTTTCAGAGTGGTGGAACAGGAATGAGAGGCCAGAGTTTCCATCCAGGTCTTTATGCAGAATCAAATCACCCAGATCAGATGTGGTTGACCTTGCCCGCATCCCTTCCCCGGCCTCGATTCCCCCAGCCTCAACTCTCATCCCACCACATGCAACTGCATCTGAATCAGATTTGCCTCCCCTGGCAACTGTGACTCTGGTGACTCGGTGTATGACTTAGGACAGCGGATTGGTGGAGTCGCTGGGTACCTTTCTTCCCATGCCAAGGATGTTGGTTTGCATCCATGGAGTAAAGCCATGTAACCATGGAAAGTGGCAGATGCTGAGAGCTCAGGGGCAGGTTGCCATGGGCATATGGGCATCCCAGGCTGGACACAAAGCCTGCTCACAGCTCCCAGCCCTGACGAAGAGCTCTCGTGCTGCTGTTCTGTCAACTGGGCTTGCCAAAGGCAGATCTCCTTGCCCAGGAAGAGGCCATGGTGATGTCTGTTAAAGTTTATTTGAAACACTTGATGGCTCTGGCTCAGTTTCAGGGCAGCTATGACAGACCTGCCCAGTTTGACTGGGCTATGTTGCAAAGTAAACCTATAAAACACCAGCTAAAAGAGGTCAACTACAAAACAGTTCCCAACATGTCTACGGAAACTCCTCCTGTTTAAGAGCAAAGAAAAAGCAACTATGTTTGCCCTGTCCCTTCCCCCAACATAAGCCTTCCTTTCTCATTCAGTATTGGGCACTCCCCCACTTCCTTCACCCCCAGGCAGGCAGCATGGCTCCTGCCAGAGAAGGAATTGGCCCAGCATTTCCCAGACCATCCCACTTAAGCTTGCTTGGTGACAGAATAGTGTGACCATGAACCCCAGAGATCTGGGACCCTGCCCGAGACAGACCAATCCATGCCAACAATCGATGTTAATGTTTTGCTGTCTTCCATAATATTACTATGCTTGTCTTAATATGGAAACATAAGCATTTATATTCTTTACCTGTTGCATTTCTCAGGAATGCTTTCCCAAACTGAGAAAAATTGAAACTCTAGGGAAAGGGGCCGTGTTTATCTGGGGTTTTGCAAAAGTCTATGCTCTCTAAACCCGAGCCCCACCTGGGGACGGAGGTCTGAGACCCAAGTACCCCTAATTTCAAGTCATGCCTGCTTCTCACTTACCTCTTGATGAAGGTTGGAGGAGTGGACTGACTTAAGAAAGAGGAAGGACATCTGCTGCCTCCCTCCATCCCTTGAGTAGGATCTTGTGTGTTGTTAAAGGTGGCTTTATGTGCTCAGGGGGCTGGTAGAAGCAAATTGAATGTGCCTTTGGGGTCTTTGCATGATTTGGCTTTGTGTCAGAAACTGCAAAAAGGATCTACCTGCTTACTTCTTGGGCTTAATGTTCTGCTGGGCCAACTGGCACCACAGGGAGCCCAGATATGGAAATTGAGGCACTGCCTGCCTCAGCCAATAGCATCTCCAGTGTGCCTCCCACTCCACTTACAGGAGAGAGATAGATGGCTAATGCCTGATTTACTGAGCTTGATAGTTAAAATATAATAGCTTTCTGTAAGGGCGCGCATATAAATGGGAAACTGTATAGTGAGAGTTTAATGTTTTAATCGGGTATGTAACTTGTAAATGATGGATTAAGAAATATATTTATCTTCAGTCTGGAGGCTACTGGAAGCTGGACCTGAGCATCTTAGGATGGTTTATTAGTTTATAATCCATCATTTCCTATTATGTATGCTTTAGGTAAGATGATGCTTTAACCCTGCAGTATTGAAGAATAGTTTATGACTCCAGATGAGTGATGTAATAGACCGATTTGCCCAGCAGTGATGTTGGCAATCATGGAGCTACAGGCCTACTCTCTGCTTCTCTCCAGAGGTGACCAAGCACAGTGAGGGGTCAGGACCCTGAGTGCTGATCTTGGCCCTAGTGATCCCTTTCTCCTTAGCCCTGGCAAAGTTGTTTGCCTTCTGGGTCTTGGTTTCCTAAGTACAGCACAGGGGCAGGATGGTTATTTACGTGCAGAAACTCTGAAGTATGGTAAGGATTAATTAATGTGTATAAATCACTTTGAAGATGAAAAGCAGTATATTATTAATTACAAAGCTGCAGGGGCATAAACAGTGCACTGCAAACACAGAGGAAAGTGCTGTTGGGAGCAGCCTGTGATTGTGCCTATGTAAAAAATAAGTCATCAGGGAAGGGCAGAAAAGCAATATAAAAACCAAGGCCCTCCTACTAAGGAGACTGGTGCATTTACAGCCCAAGTCCTTCCTGATTCACATGTGACTCTGGGTTCCACGAGAACATGACAGGTCCCGAAATTGAAGCATCAGCCCCAGGACATTTATGGACAGGCAGTGGGTTCAGGCCTGCCAGGCACTGTGACAAATAAGTCAAATTATCTTCCTTGCATGTTCAAACCCGTAGAGAGAAGAGTTTCCAGAAATGAGCAATTTGGAATAACTCGGCCCCCTGACAAGTTCTTGCCAGATCCAGGCCTGTGGGGGAGTGTAGAAGCAGAATGCCAGCCCTTGCACAAATTGGAAGACACAGGTCTTTAGCAGCTCAGGAAAGATCCCCCCAGTTCCTACTCACACAGCTGGGGTCAGAGAACTTTTACGATATGCTCTTCCATCAGACCCTCTTTGTGCCAAATTCTCCCAGTGTACAAACATCATGGAATAAACCGCTCTGAAAAGCTGAATAAACCACCAGGGGGCCACTTGGTGCATCACTGAGCCCCTGGCCTAAACAGTTCCTAAAGAATACTGGTTAAGAAGAATTTGACTATGAAACCCTCTCAGGAACTTGTCTTTCTTCCTCGGGCAGCTCAAGCACTTTCATTTCATTGCCTACAATGCCAGAGGTCTCTCTCTATCCCTAAGTTTTTTAATCATGTAACCAACACAGAGGTTCTCACCTGTTTTATACCTAATGTATTGTATTATCTTCATAGTATACAAAACAGTCATTGGTTAGAAGCTCCTACCTGCTTAGAACTGGAAGTGTCTCCATTTGAAGCACTTTTATATAATTCTTTAATTGAATCCTATCCCCAATCACCCACTTATACTCCAGCAGAAAATAACAGGCATATTATGATCATTTGACAGACTGCAAAGTCAAGACTAAGCCCTTGGTCTTCTGATGCCTAGTCAATCTTGACTCCTCTCTCCTCAAGATTGCATTTAGCCAGTTTCTCAAATACTGAATGGAACTTGAATGATCCTTTTGGTAGCATTAACTCACCTTACCCTCTGCTTCCTCTCCTTCCTGAATTATTGTATAACACATTAGATAGAAACCACACCACCTTCTCAGTCTCCTAAGCTGAGAATAGTCTCATATTTCTGCTTTCTCAACTATCATCTGTTACAAGGATCAGCAAGTGTTTTCTGAAAAAAGTTGGATAGTAAACATTTTTGGTGCATGTTCCACAGAATTACAATTGCTCAAAGTTGCTGTTGTAACTCAAAAGCAGCCATAGATAGTGTGTATACAAACAGGCCTGGCCGTGCACCCATAAACCTTTAATTATGGATGCTGGAATTTGACTTTTATGTAATTTTCATGAGTCATGAAGTATTATTCTTCTTTTTATTTTTTTCAACCATTTAAAATGCAAACCCATTTTAAATGGTTGAAAAAAATTTTAACCATATAACCATTGCTTAGGTTATATGCCATTAAAAAAACAGGTCCCAATGCAGTGGCTCATGTCTGTAATCCTGGTTCTTTAGGTGGCCTAGGTGGGAGAATTGCTTGAGCCCAGGAGTTCAAGACCAGCCTAGGTAACATATTGAGACCTTGTCACTACAACAAAATTAAAAAATTAGTCAGGCATGGTGTTGTAAGCCTGTAGTTCCAGCTACTCAGGAGGCCTAGGAGTTCAAGGCTATTATGAGTTATGATTGTGCCACTGCACTCACTCCTGCCTCGGCAACAGAGTGAGACTCTGACTCAAAAAACATGGCAGACTGGTTTTGGTTCACAGGCTGTAGTGTGTCAACCCCTGGTTATATTACTGTTCATTTCCTAAGAATACCTTTCAGAGTGTCTTCATCTTTGTGAAAAATAATTGCTTTCCAACTGGCTAAGAGTCCTACCATATGTCCACTGTCAATGAAGCAGATGATTGACATTTTCTGATACTACAATCCCATCTCATAATGAATAATTACATCAGACTTTCTGGCTCAAACCAAAAAGTAGGAAAAGCAGTCACTTTTTCCTTAGTTAAAATCCTTTAGAGGATAAAATTGTGCATCTTAATATCATAGCTTTTAACTAGACTGCTTGAAACAATGTTCCAATTCATGCATGGAATGGTATTGCCTATTCATTTTTGCCTAGGACTCATTTCTCCTCAATCTTCAGTTATCTCAAGTTCCTCTGTAAAATTATCGCCTGTTTTTTGTTGTTATTGCTGCTGCTGCTGTTGTTTTGAGGCAGGGTCTCACTCTTTTGTCCAAGCTGGAGCACAGTAGCGTGACTAAAGCTTACCACAGCCTGGACCACCTGGGCTCAGGAGATTCTCCCTCCTCAGCCTCCCAAGTAGTTGGGACTATAGGTGCACACCAACACTCTGGCTAAGTTTTTGAATTTTTGGGGGGGGGATAGAGCTGAGGTCTCGCTATGTTGCCCAGGCTGGTCTCAAACTCCTGGGCGCAAGCAAACCTCCCGCCTCAGCCTCCCAGAGTGGAGGAATTAGAGGCATGAGCCACCATACCCGGGTTTTGCCTGTTTTTAAAAGTTACTTGGCATCTGATGCCTTCGTTGTTGAGGTTTTTTAACAGATTGTAACAGTGTTGGGTCATGGAATGACGACATTGCTTTCTTGACCCAGGTTAACATTGGAATAGATCTAGTTTCCTTAAAAGGCATAGAAGTTCTTGCAGGGCTACCCCACATCAAGGAAGAAAGATGCTTCTGATGTGTGACTTTGTTGTTGAAATCCGGATAATCCTAGAAATACTAAGATGAGAATCAACACAACAGTGCAGCATGACACGGGACTCAGACTCTCACCTCTGAGTTAGAAAAACAATACATAACATCCGCCGAGCTTCTGTCAAAGATGCTTCACGTGGTTGGAAAAGGAAGGAGGTAGAGAGAAAGATAAGAGCATTTATGTCATCCTAAATTAGTTCTTAGCTCTTCAGATCTCTGCCAAACTAAAATACATATATATATATTAGAAAGTCACCTTGTCTTTTTTCACTACAGTAATTCCTGCCAAATATGAAATACTATGTTTGAAGTAAGCTGCTCAACGCTCTGTCTTCTGCCACTCTGACTTTGATCTGGAAAGAACGCGGGCCATCAACATGTCAGGATGTTAAAAGTGTGGTAATTTGGGGTGCTTTCAGTTTCTTTTGAAAACAATGAGAGATTATTTTCTATGGAAACTAAAAGCCTACCATGTGTTTTAAGTTGCTACACTTGAAAATTGATATGTTGAGACTTATACTGATGAAATCTGCGTTCTCGGCTGCTATTTTGTGTATTCTCATCTCGCTGAACAGAGCAGGTTTGGGGAAAACATAAAGAAAATGACAGAAAATGATGAGAGCGGTACACTTACCTGGCATTCTTTGTGAGGGTGCAGTCTAGGAAAAATGTCGGTCCCCTCACTCAGACTCACTGCTCCTTGACTATGCAGAGAGATCAGAAATGTCTCCCTCCTGTATGAATTCCAAATTGTGTACTTCCTTCCTGCACTAAAGGACAAAATGCTGGTGATTAAATCTGATCAGTCCAGCAAATAACATTTCTACCCAACTTCCCAGCCCCAGATGGTCAAACTGAGAAAAAGAGCGGCTCACAAAGAAGTCAGGGGACCCAGTTATGTTATCTCTTCCAATGTTGGTAGCAGACTTTTTATCTAATAGATATGTTAATGTGCTCTTAACCTGATAATAAAGTCCTGTCAGTGCTCACATACTAGTGAGTCTTTGGCAGTGAGACTGCTGTTTTATAACTGTATACCTGATTTCAGAGGGCCTGTCAATTTATGGAAACTCAATTAAAGTATTCATTAGCTGGATCTCCATCACTGAGAGCCATGTGGCAATATTCGTACCTCATGTTTGACATTCAGAAAAGATGAATTCTTCTGCTTCAGAAAAGGATATAGTCTCTTTAAAAACATATTTGTGCAACTTAGGAAACTCTGAAATGCTTCAGATGGTCAGCAGCTGTGGTGAGATGGCTTTGTCTTCTTCCCTGAGATACCTGTCAGAAATCAGGACAGTCAGCCAATGCAGGTCATGGGCAGATGCTGGGGATAAGAACCAGGAAGCGGATTTTGGTCCTGACTTCATGGAGCATCTTCATACAGAGCCAGAGAGGAGTAGATGTGAGAGCACCATGTGTCTCAAGGACCACAAGGAAACAATAATGGTATTATCTGCCAACCCAGGACTTCATGCCTCCACAGAGCATGTGTTGAGTAAATGAATATAGGGTGTTCACCACCTACAGTCCCTAAAACCATCATTCAAGCCTTTAACCTAGACTTTCTTTCTATCACAATGGTCTCTCTAGCAGTCGTCCATCTAGAAGCAGTGATAGGATACTGGAATATCAATGTCGCCTTCTCCACACACTCTGCTTATTTGACTGGACCCTCAGGGTGGTGACCAAGCCTAGAGACCCTTTAGCTTCCACAGAGAGCTTAAACTCTCCATTTCCTAAGTCTTCCATTTGTTCATTGATTTATGCTTGGGATTTCATGATCTTGGATCCTGGGCACAACTTCTAATGTACTGTAAATAAGTGTTATTTCATTCTATGTTTTAGCTGTAACCTACTACAGGTCCTTACCTTGCTTTGGTAATTAGGCAGGAAGTACCTTGATGTAACAGAATGTACCTACGTGGACCTTGGTGTTGGAGAGGCCAGTTTTGAATTCTGGCTTGTGTACATAAAAGCCATGTGACTGCTGGCTTGTTATTTAATCTCTCTGCACCTTAGTTTCTCCATCCAAAAAATAGGGATAATTTCTACTCAGCGTTTACTGAAATGATAGATACACACAACTCCTCATAAAATCTAATATGTTGTCAATTATAAGTACCATTATTGTGCACCCCTGGGGGAGGGAGTTGTCAATTAAACAATGATATGATTTCTTAGCATTTATAATTTTTATTTTATATATTTGGAAAAAGGTAGACACAGATCACCTGGATTGATTTTACAGCCATGTGAGTAGATAGGTCCGTGGTCACAAAGGCCTTGTGAGACAACTCCAATGATGAGGTGCATTTGGTTTCAGACTTGTGAAAATATGAAAAAAAACAAGAGTCTTAGCATCAGTGAACCTGGTGGTACCCAGCACACAATAGAAACTCAATTAAATTAAGTTATTGTGATTATTGTATTAGCTACCACACCCCTAACCCAGGTCCAATGAAAAGAATAAACCAGATTCTTGGTGTATTCCTAGAATAGTCACTAGTACTACCTAGGACCTTGTAGGCGATCAACAATTCTTTTTTGAATTAGTGAATGCTGATTAGGGCTATGTCTCAGTTGTACCATTTGTGGAAGATATTCTCCAAATACCCAGAATCCCCAATCCTTAGTTTTATTTATTGTTCCACGTAAAGGGAAGTTTTTGATTCCCTGATGTTGTAATGGCCTCTGTTCCCAAATTGCAATCCTGAGTTAGAAAGCATTTAGGCAAAGGAATGGTTAGGGGGCCCATGTAAGCAACACTTTTAAGCCCCCTAGCAGAAATCTGTGATTCCCTGAAATCGGAAGAACTGGCTGAGTAAAACTGGGAAGTGTTTGTGTCTGGCATACAGTCATCATTTGGCACTCATATTACAAAAGTGTAACCGAATGTAGTTGGAGTTCAAGGTGAAGAAGCAAATAATGGCATAAATCTGAAAGTCTGTTGGCTGTTTCTCTGTAAATGAGGATGTGCTAAGAAATGAAAGCAATCACTACAAGGCACCAAGTTGAGAAAAGAACTATTATATGGTGAATTAGGTCTGTGTACACAAGCCATACAGAATCTTTTGTGCTCTGAAATGCCTTGCTTAGCTGTGTAGCCTCATAGGACAGAAACCTGACCCAAAGAAAACTGCTAAAACATATGTGTTTCTCTTAAGGTCACCTTAAACGAGACTTCTTTGTGTCCTCCACTGAGAATTTCTTTCTAGCAAATTTATACTGTGATTGTTAAGAATAGACACCCAGAATTTTTGCCTGAGTCCTTTTCTTATCAGTCATTTATTAAATTGATGTCTCATAATAAGATTCTCCACATTAGAAGACAAATAGTCCATCAACTATATTAACGTGTTTAACATTCCCATAAAAAGAGGATAAAGCATTGCATGTTCTGCTAATTTTGCTTTTTATATTATCAACCTTCTGGCCTTAATAAGTAAATATGACAAGGTATCAGAAAACATAACAGCACTAAGCTACACGTTGGTAAGAAAATAGTTTTGCTAACGAAAACACTGCCCGCCCTTCTTGGAAAAAGAAAAAATATACATAAGATACGTAATATGTATCATCTTTCAAAGGCTTTTTTTTTTCTTCTAAAGACCAGAGCTCTGGGTGAGAACAGAGAAGCTTTGCCTCCAACCTCTGCATTTCTTTCATCATGACTTTCTTCACAGCTGCCAGGGAAGGCCCTTCCCTTGGGATGGGTTTTCAGTTGAGTTAGGTCATTTGTGGGAAGATTTGTGCAAACATGTTCGGCACTCCCCGAGGGGCTCTGATCTTGATAAAAGAAGAGCATATTACCTTACTTTTGCCTTTGCAGTCATGATGCAATTCTCTCAGTTTGCTTACTTATATTACACCATGAGCATTTTAAAGTCGTGTTAATAAAGTTTAGATTAGACTTGCTTATGTTCCACAGGGGAAGGTAAGTGGCAGTGTGTCAGATGCATTCTCTTCTTCAGGTCATGAGAAACAAGATGACATCTTTCAAGAAAGTTCAGTTTGCCTTTGAATTCGAAGCATTTTCGGAACTAGTCTAAGGGCTGCCTTGATGCCCCAAATTTTGCAAACATCAACTTCTGGGGCATTAGCTAAATTTAGAGTAAGTGTGTTTAAACTTTCTTTTAATAACAAGATTTGCAGACTTCCTGAATCTCAAGAGAATTGAGGATTAAGACTCTTATTCCCATGAAAAAAATTCTTGTAACTTTGTGTATTAATTTTATGTTACTAATTTTATGTTAACTAATTTAGAATTTAATAAATTTACATGTATAGATATATATATTAATTTTATGATTTCCATTGGGCAAGAAATTTCACTTTAGCATGTGACTGGCCAGTCACATCATCTGCTGGATTCTGCTGACCAGCCTCAGAATCCAGGACATTTGTACTTAAAATTTTCTCCTCAATTTTCTCCTCTAATAAGCAACCCCATAAAACAGTACACTTAAACTGGGTTCGGTGGCTCAGCCTGTAATCCCACGCATTTGGAAGGCTGAGGTGAGTGAATTGCCTAAGCCCACGGGTTCGAGACCCGCCTGGGCAACTTGGCTAGACCTCATCTCTACAATAAAATCAAAAACTTAGCTGGGCGTGGTAGCGCGTGCCTGTAGTTCCAGCTACTCGGAAGGCTGAGGCGGAAGGATCACCGGAGCCTAGCAGGTCGAGGCTGCAGTGGCCGGGAGCGGCCACTGCACTCCAGCCTGGGCAACAGAGTGAGACTCCAACTCAAAAAAAAAAAAAAAAAGTACTCTTAAAAGGAAAGTTTAAAGAGCCTGGGGGGGAGGGTGAATAAGTTATGTTTTACATAAACAACTTGGGTCATGATGTAAATCAGACACACACAGTGGTGATAGAAGGCCTCTGAGTTTCATTTTTCCCAGGACCATCAGAGAATAGAAGCTCTTATACTCAAAAGGTTTTATTAACTGGTTGGTATGAATCAATGGTCAGTTATCCTTTTTGTTCCCTAGAACGGTGGTCTAACCATTGTAAAATAAAAGAAATTGAGGACAGTAGTGTCTATTTTTATCCAATCTGTTTTTATCAAATGAGGACATTATATTCTCCCAAATTTAAAAACTATAAAGCTTTTAAGAAAAACCAAACCAAAAAACTGACTTGTGGTTAGCTTATACATCTTGGAACAGAAGCAGGGAAGAGTCAAGAGCCAAAGAAAGATGGGATTAAATTAAGATAAGAAGCAAGAAAAAGGCATAAGATGTTGTGACTAGAGTCATTAGAAACATTAACTAGCAGCACATACTACAAAATGCCACACATCTATCAGGAAAAAACATGGAACAATTAAAGGACACAATTATTGGGGGGATGCGAATAAGATCCAGCACATCAAGTTACATATAATCTTCCATACCATTTCTTGAACCAATAAGTCCAACCAAGGTAATGAGATGAAAAGGCATCATTGAGAATTGCTTGGAGGTGCTGTTTCACTGCCTCCTGCTACATCATTAAACTTCGGGTCCCCTCATGAACTACTTAAACAACAGTGGACAGCTCAATATTTTTCCAAATAAACCAGAAAGTTACCATGATAAAAGAAACTGAGTTTATAGACCCAGCAGACTCTTTCCTGATAGATGAAGTTAATGTTTCAGCCGGGCTCTGTGGCTCAGCCTGTAATCCCACGCCTTTGGGAGGCTGAGGTGAGTGGATTGCCTGAGCCCGCAGGTTCGAGACCCGCCTGGGCAACTTGGCGAGACCTCATCTCTACTATAAATAAAAAAT